>NW_016107838.1:303645-416106 GCF_001604975.1 Cebus imitator
ACAAACACATAAACACACACACACACAAACACATGCACAAACACAAACATATACAAACACACATACACACAAACATGCACACACAGAGAAACACACGTGCACAAACATGCATACATATATAAAAACACACACATGCACACAAACAGGCACACACATAAACATACACAAACACACACGTGCACACATACATGCACACACACAAACAGGCAACATGAAAAAGCGGCAGGACTTTGAGGTGAAGCTCAGCTCTGCTCTTCAGTATGAGATCATGATTACCCGTCACTGCCGTGCCTCTTATCTTTGCCTATAAAATAGGACTGGTGACACCAAGCTCCTGGGGTTTCCATGAGGAATGCATGGATAATGCACATAAAGGCTCGGCGTCATGGCAGGCACATTAAAGGACTCCTAAAACCATTGCTGCGATTTTTTATAGGTAGCAAGGAAACACGCCTTGACCTCCCTCCCTGTACTTGGGTGTATCGTCACCTATTTGTTAGCACCTGTGCTATTACTGACTGAGAATCATATAAGCTGTGTCCAGTGTCATGCTCCTGTAAGCACTGAACGAGAAGTATTCTATTACGGAGAAGTCAGTCTCCCATTGTAAGGCAGACCATTGCCATAATGGTTTAAAAAATTAACTCAGGGCATTGCTCTATGCAAGAGGGATAACTCTCTATTAGGCACGGAGAAGTTCACATCAAGGTACCCACCACACTCCTGGACATGAAGATGCCTGCAGTCAAACTGCTAAGACATGAATTAATATTAATACAGAGGATAATACTAACACACACCTCTGAAAGGCTGGGCTATGCTCTGCATCTCTAGACACGGACACACATGTTCAACCAAAGCCCAACACATGCAGAGTGGAGGGTGACTCTGTGGATATAACTGAAGGGGCAAGACGGAGCAGTAACGTAAAGGTAAGTCTGACAACAATTCTGAGAAGGGGCCGATCAGACAGGAAGAGCAGGGAGGGACTCATCCTGGAAGCTGTGCTGGAGCAGAGAATCTAAGGACGGGAAAGGCTCCCAGACGGGGAGACAGAGGAGGGCAGGCACGTCGGCCAGGGAAACACCATTCCCAGGCTCACAGGTGGAGGAGAGCGTCCTGTTCTGAATGTGCAGGAGGCGCTGAGAGGCTGCGGGCCACTTTACGTCACCAGAGCAACCACCAAGGTGCCGCCACCATTGTTCTCAGCTCAGTAAACACTTAATGGACTTTCTTAACCATGAAGTCTGCTTCCTCAGATTCACCTGGGGAGCCTTGCAAAACATCTGGGGCGCAAGCCCATCCTGAAGATTCTGATCTAACTGCACTGCGAAGCATCCCGGGTGACTGTAATGAAACACCTGTTAGCAGGCCATGGTGGCAGTTGGGGCACCAGATGCCCCTGGAACCCTACAAGGAACGCTGCGTGTGAGGTGGCATTGAGCAGTATAAGCCCAGCAGAAGTGGCAGACAGAGGCCAGGCATGGCTCGGAGCATACAGCCATGCAGGAGAGAGAGTTTACTGGACAGGCCAGCCCCCAGGATGCAGCAGGAATGCTGAGTGGCAGAGGCAGGGGTGTTTGCATCCGGGAGCCTGGCTGCAGCACAGGGATGTGTCCTTAAATATGGGCACTTGGGAAAAAAGTCTCACTGCTAGTCCACTGGCACATCACATATGTCTCAAGTTCAAATCCACACACACTTTACTATTTTACATTAAGTTTTGGGATACCTGTGCAGAACGTGCAGGTTTATTACATGGGTATACATGTGCCATGGTGGTTTGCTGCACCCATCAACCCATCATCTAGGTTTGAAGCCCCACATGCCTTAGATATTTGTCCTAATGCTCTCGCTTCCCTTAACCCCAACCCCCGACAGGCCCTGGTGTGTGATGTTCTCACTGTTCAACTCCCACATATGAGTGAGAACATACAATGTTTAGTTTTCTGTTCCTGTGTAACTTTGCTGAGGATAATGGTTTCCAGTTTAGCCCTATCCCCGCGAAGGACATGAACTCATTCTTTTTAATGGCTGCATAGTATTCCACGTGTGTATGTGCCACATTTTCTTTATCTAGTCTATCATTGATGGGCATTTGGGCTGGTTCCAAGTCTTTGCTATTGTAAATACTGCTTCAGTAAACATTTGTGTGCATGTGTCTTGACAGTAGAATGATTTATAATCCTTTGGGCATATACCCAGTAATCACCCAGCGCCTTTCTAAGCCCACCTACAAACTGTTCTTAATTTCAAGTGAAGTCCACTTGGATGTCTGTGACTTTGTAGCTGACTCTCATCCAAACTCCTGCCGGAGTCCAGGCAGCTGTCCTTGCATGGTCTGGCCAGCCTCTTAACACAGAAACTAAGAATCTAGAGTTGGATCTTCTAGCTGGAGGGCAAAGGACACCAGTGGACTTTGGTTCTGGAGCGGCTGACAGGACAGCACAGGGATGACAGCGGGCTCTCCAAGGTTATGCCCAGGCAGCAGTCAGAAGGGCTTCAAGGCCCACAGCCAAGCCTGACACCCACGAGCAGCAGTGGCACAGCTCTCTCAAGAGTGTCCCTAAGGAGCGAGGGGATCTGTGACCCTGGGCCTGCTCTTTGTTGTCAGCCCATCTTCGGAGCCTTGATAGCCAACCTTCCCAATATCATCCCAATAATTCTTCTGCTTAAATACACCAAAGCCCGTTTCAGTAGATTACAGCTATGAAGCCCTTGTCAAGCCTTCATTAAACTAGAAGCCTGACAGTCTACACGATTCCAAAAAACCAAAAGACACTTTGATGCCCTTCATTTGACCACGAGACCCCAGTATGAGTCGGATCATAAAAAAATAACAGTGAAACCACTTATGCAAGGAAAAAAAAAAAAAGTGCCTCCTGGAGAGGCTCGGCCTCTACAAAATGCCTGCAGCCCAGGACTGGCGCTCCCACAGCCGTGTACCATGTTACACTATAGGTCCTTTAGCCAAACTGCTTGATTTTGAAATATGCAGACTGCCTTTGTTGTAGGACCTGTTGGCACGAGAAAGCGTATTTGAGACTTATTAAGGATGCTCGTTACACAGGAGGGAGCGATGGCACTGCTCTAGCTGTGCAGGAAGCACAGAGGCAAATGTGAATATCAGTCTCCGGAGCCTCCAGCTCATTTCTCCCGTATGTGCACGGCCTGAGGACTCGGGGTCCCCTCCACCTGCTCCTGAAAGAAAAGTCCTCATTTCCTCATAGTTGAATGACTTCCCCTCGCCAAGACTCCTCTGCACGGTGAGGCTCAAAGCCGTTTCCAATGACCCTTTCCCATGAAGGCATAGGAGCCCAGCCAAGTGGGCAATTTTTGATTCTTTTCTTTAGCTGCTTTTACAGAGAAATGAATTGGAGCAATTCTACAGTGAGTCTTAGGATGGATTTTCCGTTACGAATAAAATTTGCTGTCCAGCTACTCTGGCAGCTCTGTTTTCATTAAAGGTCATCCAGAAAGTGGCTCCGTGACAGCCACTGCCGGTCCCCTCTGGTACCCAAGTGACTTCCAGCGCGGCTCAGGCAGTGACACCTGGTGGCCAGAAGGTGTCCCTGCAACAAAGAGGCAAGAAGATGTGTCTATCATAATCTGTGTCCGTGTGCGTGTCTATCTGTATGCCTCTGTGTGTATATCTGTGTGTGCATGTGTGTAACTCTGGGTGCACATGTGTATGTGTTGTGTGTCTGTCTAGGTATAAGTATGTGCATATGTGCGTCTGTACATACATGCCAGCGTGTTCATGTATCTGTGTCTGTGTGCATGTATGAGTGTATGTATGCGTCTGTGTGTGAATGTGCATTATCTCTCGGTGTGTATGTATACGTCTCTATGATTATCTGTGTGTGTACATATGTATCTGCCTGTGCACATGTGTATGTGTGTGTCTGGGTATCTGTGTGTGCATATGTGTGTATCTGTGTATGTCTGTACATATATGTCAGTATGTTCATATATCTGTGTTTGTGTATCCGTGTGCATGTGTCTGTATATCTCTGTGTGCACATATGTATATGTACATATCTTTGTGTATGTATCTCTGTGTGCCTATGTCCATGTGTGTGTCTGGCTGTATCTCTGTGTGCACGTCTGCGTCTGTGTGCATCTCAGAGTCTGTGTGTGCACATCCACGCATGGAAAGAGACTCAGGGATGCCTGGAGGCTCAGCAGGTGAACGTCCTGAAATGACACCCTCCACAGTTAACCTGCTTGGCTCTCCATGTCCAATACTTTTTATTTTCCATAGTCCCCAGTCTGGGACCTTGCTTTGTGCAGAGTAAATATGGTTGCTTAACTGACTAGCTTCCTCCTCCCTTCTAAGAGATTGTGTGGAGTACTTAGGATGAAGTTTTGTCAGAAGGTTTCCCATACAAATGTAGCACCAGCAGCTTTCTACTTGTTTCCCAAACTCTCTTCTCTGTGAGTCAAATGACAAAATGACCTTCTGTGTCCTGGCCTACAGTATAAGAAAGAGAAAATAAAACATTCCCCCTTAATTTCAGTGGTGGCACATTCTCTGGTTTTTACCCAATTTCCCCAAAAACTGCCTCTTAGTTCCCCCAACTAGGAATCAGCCCATCAGATTCCATTTCTGAAGCAACACGCTTCTTAGCACTGGGCTGTGGCTACAGAAACAGAGAATAAGAGGGAACCACCCTCACTGCTGAGCAGGTATTTGAAGTATTTTACCTCCCTTTCATCAATGACAGAGGCATTAGCTGTATTTTGCAGGTAAGGAAATCAAGATTAATCAGGTGGGCAGGTAAGCCCCATACCCCCATAGTGGAGATCTCACCTGAATGCTGAAGAACAGAACAGAATTGAGAGCTGGGTCAAGAGACACAGCAAGCATTCAGAGGAAAGAGAGAGATCACTGACACTCCAGCAGCCAGGGAATGGGGAAGATGGAAGCCGAGCTGAGAAAGAATCTTGCAAAAGTTACTGACGGCAAAGAATGAGGAAAAAGTCCCCTATGAAAGGCGGTGGGACCTGTGTGAAAGACAGCCAGGTGTGAATTTGATGTATGAGGGCTCAATAGGACCTGTCTAAACTGTAAACTGTGTATTAGGAAGTCATGGAAAATAAGTTCAACTAAAGGAGGTCAGATTTTAGACAGCCTCAAAAAATTGACGGGGAATTTACATCAGGCGGGTGGAAAATGGAGAGGCGTTGAAGGCTACTTACCAGGCTGTCAAATGAAGAAAAGCTTTGTAAATACTTTCCTACTCAAGAAAAAATTTAAAACAGTGAGTATATTCTAAAAGATGTTGTAGAATACTGATAGAATATTGTTGTAGAACAGATGCTGTAGAAATATGTTAATAATAGCTTAAGTGAAAATAAGCTATAACATGATGTGAATAGCATTCTTCCACAAAGGAAGATAGGAAAGAAGGAAGGAAGGAAGAGAAGCGTGGAAGGGAAAAGGGAGGGAGGGAGGAGAGGCAAGGAAGAAAAAACACCAATATTAATATCAGTTTACCCTAGACAGTAGAAATGTGGGTGTTTTTTCTTCTCCAGATTGGCATCTGGCACCATAAATGTATGATGAATTGAGTTGAATCTAAAGTGCTTGCATGAGATATTCATAGCACCACATCAGTTTCACCTATCATAAATGCTTAAGCACTGCTTGCCTCTGTTACAATTTTTTTTTAATCTGTGAAAAATCAACTTTATGGACCGGACGTGGTGGTTCATGCCTGTAATCCAAGTATTTTGGGAGGCTGAGGTGAGGGGAATCACCTAAGGTTAGGAGTTGTAGACCAGCCTGGCCAACATGGTTAAACCCTGTCTCTACTAAAAATACAAAAATTATCTGGGAGTCGTGCTGGGCTCCTGTAATCCCAGCTACTTGGGAGGCTGAGGCTTCAACCTGGGAGGCAGAGGTTGCAGTGAGAGATCACACCACTGCACTCCAGTCTGGGTGACAGAGCGAGACTCTGTCTCGAAAAAAAAAAAAAGAAAGAAAGAAAAATCAAATTTACTTCTCTTTTTAAAAATAAATTTTTAGATAGCCACACTAGGTATACATATTTACAAGGTACATGAGATGTTTCGATACAGACATGCAATGTGAAATCATCACATCATGGAGAAAGGGGTAGCCAACCCTTTAAGCATTTATCATTTGTGTCATAATCCAATTAGACTCTTTTTGTTTTTAAAAATACAATCGAGCTGTTTTGGCTACAATTACCCTATTATGCTATCAAATACTAGGTATTATTTATTATTTCTGCTTTTTTGTACCCATTAACTACCCCCACCTCTCCCCCACTCCCCACCATCCTTCTCATCTCTGTCTCCATGTGTTCAATTGTTTTGATTTTGATGTTCCACAAATAACTGAGAACACACGATGTCTGACTTTTTGTGCCTGCCCTATTTCACTTAATATAATGATTCCAGTTCCATCCATGTGGTGGCAAATGACAGGATCTCATTCTTTTTTATGACTGAATAGTACTCCATTGTGTATAAGTGCCACATTCTCTTTCTTCTTTTTAATCTTACTAAATTCCTTGACTGAGAATTCTAAAAAAGGGTAATCATAAAGATGGTCCCCGACTTACAATGTGTCCACTTTTGATTACTTTATGATGGTGGGAAATCAACATGCATTCAGTAGAAACTGTACTTTGAGTTCCATACAGCCACTCTGTTTTTCACTTTCAGTATAGTTTTCAATAAATTACATGAGGTATTCAACTTTATTATTAGACAGACTGCAGGTTAGACAATTTTGCCCAACTGTGGGCTAATTTAAGTGTTCTGAGCATGTTGAAGGTAAGCTACCCTACACTATGATGTTTGGTTAGGTTGAGCATACTAAATGTACTTTTTCTTTTTGAGACGGAGTTTCACTCTTATTGCCCAGGCTAGAATGCAGTGGTGTGATCTCAGCTACTGCAACCTCCACCTCCTGGGTTCAAGCGATTCTCCTGCCTCAGCCTCCTGAGCAGCTGAGATTACAGGCACGTGTCACCACCCCCAGCTAATTTTGTATTTTTAGTAGAGACATGTTTTCTCCACATTGGTCGGGCTGGTCTTGAACTCCTGACCTCAGGTGATTCACCCATTTTTCAGCCTCCCAAAGTGCTGGGATTACAGGTGTGAGCCACTGCGCCAGGCCCTAAATGTATTTTTGACTTAAAATATTTCCAGCATATGATGAGTTTATCAAGACATCACCCCATAATAAATCGAGGAGCATCTGCAGCGTGCAGGCCTGTGTGGAGAAACTGCAGGGGTCGGCTAGGAAAGGTAGGGGAGCCTAAGCTAGAAATAGTCATTTGGAGAATTGCAAAATCAAATAATTTTATGAAAAAAAAAAAAAAGGCTCAAGGGTTTGGAGCAAAATCTATGAGTGCTTATTTGTTTGCCTTTTAATGGTCTAAAACATAAGATACAATCAGGGGTAGGCTATATCCTAAGTGTGCAAAGACACCTGCTGGGAGGGGAGAATCACAGGTGATGGGAGGGTCAGGGTGACGCTTTTCTGCTTCCTCATCTGCTCTCCACGACTGACATACCCAAGTGCTCATCAGGCTTATTCAGCTGATTTAGCTATGAATAAACAAACCAAGTATTTTCAAAGACGAGAAAAAGCAGCCATTCCTACAACTTCTGTTCATGAGGAGAGGCAGAGAGGCCAGCCACTATTCAGGGAAACTTCCTTACTTTGAGTTCTATTACAGGTGAACTTAAAAGTCATCCTCACAATTAGGTCTTGATTGAAACAGAAAATTGATGGGCATCCATAATAAAGTTTCCAAACAGAACCACTGTGAGGATTTCCTTTAAAGCTTGCACTGAAGGCAGTCTCCTCTGCTACTTAACGTTTGTGCTTGGCTGGTTTCACCAAGAGACTCATTCTTGAAAAGAAAAATCCTGACTACTAAAGCACATTAACCAAATGTCCCTTAGGTTTGTGTGATGGTTAGTATTTCGTATCGACTTGACTCAGTCGAGGGCTGCCTAGACAGCTGGTGAAGCACTGTTTCTGGGCGTCAGTGCAGCAGTTTCTAGAGGAGACTGATGCACGAGTCAGTGGCCTAGAGGAAGACCTGGCCTCAGTGCAGGTGGTCACCAGCCCATCCTTTGGGACCCAACTGGAACAACAGACAGGCAGAAGAAGTGGGGATTCACTCAGCATTCCCTCTTCCAGACCAAGAAGCTTTTTCTCCAGCCCTTGGACATCAGAATCAAGGTTCTTCAGCTTTTGAACTCTGGACCTTGCACCAGATGCCTGCTAGGGGCTCTTGAGCCTGGCTGGGAGCTTTCATCTTGACTTCCCTAGTACACAGACTTTGGACTTGAGCTCAGCAGGGCTGTTGGCTTCTCTGATTCCGCAGTTTGTGGACTTCGTCTCTGTGAAGATGTATTAGGCCAGGTCACCTAATACATCTCCTTCAGTCCATCATAGTGGATCTGTATCTCTGGAGAATCCTAACACAGTTTGGTGACAGCTGAAGCCTGGTTTCCTAACACAAAGCAGGTTCTAATATTTCACAGGCACTCAGTAGGCATGTGTAGGATGGATCAATGGATCAATGAAAGAATGAACAAATGCCTGATGCAAATGCTGAGACCCTAGTGGCACCAAAGCTTTAATGAAAATTGCTTAAGAACACAAAAGCTGTTTATTGACAGCAGCATTTGAAAAACTCTGCAGGTAAAAAATGAACTAGCTAATCTTCATAACTAAGCACTTCCTCCATGGCCCAACCCCCACAGGGCACACCTGCCTGAGTTCCAGCTTCTACCCTGACCCCAGGGCTCCAGGCTGCAGAGTGACAGCTCCTGACTCCGCCCCTCCAGCCAGGCTCCCCATTGTTGCTAATCTCCAGGCAGCCCACCCTTCCATGTGCTTTCTTAGCTTTTCATCATCTTTGTAACAAATTCCCTACATAAATTTCCTTTGTTCCCAGAAATAGCACAACTAAGCATAACCAACTATCAATTTTCCTAAGGCACTCATCTGCCCCACAGTTTATCTGCAGAAAATCTTGCTTTCAACTTTTTAGGAACCTAATTAAGCAAAATAGAAAAGAAAGACCTTTGCTGAGACCACCCACAATCTTGTGTTTGCATTTTCTGGTTTATGTATTCTTTAGTCCGACAAGTGATCTTCCAAACCAAAACACTTAATTACCTAATTATCTCCTAAAAACCTGGAGATGTACATACTAGAAATCCAGTGGAAAGAGAGAACAGGAGAGGGGGGACTTCTATAGAGCCCATTGTTCTGCCTCCATCTGAGAGGTGATACTATTTCCTGGATTTTAGAAGCCAGGAAAAGTTTAAACTGATGAAAATGTTGAATATATTAGACAACCCTCGTCTTCTTTTGAGTCAGATATTCATAATGTAGCTTTATTATTTTTTAAGATTATGTGCCAACCCACAGTAGAAATGTTAATAAAAGCAGAAAGAACAGTGTTCAAAAAGTCCTCCTGGGTCTTGGTTATTTTGATTAGCTAGATAGCACCTTCATAATTTTAACACCTATAATTCACTTAATTTATAACCATTTATTTTTAGTAAAACTATTACGTAAAAGACCCAAGTTAATAAAATAAACCCTAATGAGTTATTTATCTGCAAATTGAAAATATTTAGATGTTCTAACATGAGGAACAGAGGGCTAGTTATATAACCCTGAATGGGGAGCACACCTATCTCTGGGAGGTCAGCCCCCTCAGAACTACAACTTCTTAAATACGCCCATGAAGAGCCAAGGAGAAGAGGAGTTCTCACCCCATCTGCACTCATAGCTGGATAAAGGCTGACAATCAATAAACGGTGATTATAGTCCGGTTCCTACTCAGGTAAAACTGGAGACGGGACCGATTCTCCTGTGCCATCTTCCTCCACAGAGTGATGCACCAGTCAAGGCCCAGGTGGGTCACTGAAGGTGAGTCACTGAAGACAGGGGTTGTCTGTCTGTTAAGGAAGCTTCAAACACAGGCTCTATCAGTTTTATGGACCTAAGGTTAGGGGCAGTATTCACAGTGGAAAGTACCAAGAACTCAGTAGCAACAGGGAAAGATGTCCTCAGGTTTCCTCCTCCAGCCTCCAGTGAGCGGGAGGAGCCTAAAGAGGATCTAAGAAGGAAGGCTGGGCTAGGATTGCAAATAAGCAAAGATCGGGGGCCAGGGGGCCTGAGTCCTTGACCACAGCTCCTTCCAGAGACTATAATGCGCTGGCCGCGCACCAGATCTGATGTGGGGAGGGCGGATTCTCCAGGAGGCCTGCAAGGCAGACCTCTGCCATTGCCTGCGGTTGGGTCTAAAAAGTCACATAGAGATGTTTCACCAGAATTCTGACTCCTCAAGACTCAGTTAATTCATCTATAAAACTCCTTTTAAGAAGTTTTAAAGAGTTATTTTTCTCTGCAACACTGAAACTGTCACCATTTCACTGAAATGAGAAGCAATCACTTCCAAACCAGGGTAACATATTCAGGTGTCTCATGGTCCCGCACACATTTGCTCTGCGCCCATTCCTAGTGTTGTCCCTGCTCTGGTCTATGTCATGGGGCAACTGGTCCCCACGGCTGCATCTCCACTGTTGGCCTCTCTCAGCTGGCCTCTGGCTGGGCTGACCAGTGGAAAATACTCGCTGCACGGCATTCAGCAGCAGTGCTTTCTCCATGGCCAAGCCTCCAGGCTTTGGGCCAACACCTCCTCACCCAATCTCTCCAGCCTAGGCTTTCTACCATTACTAATCTCTAGGGAACCCACTGGCATCTTTGGTTTCTTAGCTTTCCACCGCCTACAAAACAGCTTCCCTGTAGGAAATTCTCTTTCTTTCAAATACGGTCGTTTCTGTCGTCTTGGTTAGAGTCTCACTTTTACTATGTGAGTTACTGTTGGCCATAGAATCCCATTTCTCATTCCCCTACCTGGTCAGTCATCATACAACATATTGTCACGTAATGTTTACAGTGGACCAGAGAAGGAAGTTAACATTTTCTGCAAGAAGAAAATATAAAGAAAAAATAATAAAGGCAACACAAAATCATCCCATTAAATTTGAGCAGAGATACTTCCAACAAGATCCCACTATTGTACCCTAAATGAGAAGGGTGGCTGGTTGCTCGGGTGCTTGGACCCCAAGAGTCACTGGGGTCCTAAGGTTATTTTGGAATTGGAAAAGGTCCTTTATCCCAGGGCAAATACTGATAAAAGGAATTCTGGGGTCAAGTGGACTGAGGCCATTGTAGATGGTCTGTTAATAGTCAAATAATAAGAGTCTTAAAAGAGCAAAATTTGATTATGAAACTTGCAGGAAAATAATTTCAACATAATTATGTCTTGGAATGGTGGATAGAGGAATTGCAAAGCACCTTAAAATAGTGTCCAGTTGAACCTCCTGCAGTTTATCAATGAAGTGACGGCAGCTCAGAGAGACTATGACTGCGGAGACTCTGGCAGCCGCTGCTGGGAGACGCTCTCTGTGCTTGGATATGCCTGAGGCAGTGCAACAGGACAACGCCAGGAATACCTACAGCAGCCAAGAGGAAAGTGCAAATCAAGCTCCAGGAGGGAACAAAAAGAAGGTAAAGAGGGAAGAATAGAGTGTTAGTCCATTCTTGAATTAATAAAAAGAATTACCTGAAGCCAGGCACAGTGGCTCATGCTGTAATCCCAGCACTTTAAGAAGGTAAGGCAGCCAGATCACCTGAGGTCAGGAGTTTGAGACCAGCCTGATCAACATAATGAAACCCCATCTCTACTAAAAATACAAAGTAATTAGCCATGTGTATGGCAGATACGTATAATCCCAGCTACTCAAGAGGCTGAGGCAGGGAGAATTGCTTGAAACCAGGAGGCGGAGGTTGCAGTGAGCTGAGATCTCGCCACTACACTCCAGCCTGGGTGACAGAGCAAGACACTGTCTCAAAAAACAAACAAACAAACAAAACACAGAACTACCTGAACCTGAGACCAGGTAATGTATGAAGAAAAGAGGTTTCATTGATTCACAGCTCAGCAGCCTGTACAGGAGGCAGGACTGGAGAAGCCTCAGGAAACTTACACTCATGGCGGAAGGCAAAGGGGAAGCAGGCACGTCTTCCATGGCCAGAACAGGAAGAAGCTAACCAGGCAGGAGGTGCCGCACACTTTGAAACAACCAAGTCTCATGAGAACTCACCATCACACACTACCATGAGAACAGCAAGGGGGAAATCTGCCCCCATGATCCAATCACCTCCCTGCAGGGCCCACCTCAACACAAGGGATTGCAATTCTGCAGGAAATTTGCATAACAAATCCAAACCATAACAAAGGTAAATGGTGCATTGGCATTCCTGCTTGGCTAAATATCTCATCTGCAAGCCAAACGTTTAGGTTAATGTGGTGGTTAGTTTTAATTTAGCTTTTATTTTGGGTCAGTGTGGTGTCTTTAGTTTAATTTAGGTTTTTAGGTTTGGTGAGTGTGGGGACTTTAATTTAGATTTTTAGGTTGGGTCAGGGTGGTGGCCTTAGTTTAATTTAGGATTTTTTCTCTCCCATGGTATGAGTTCCGTGTGGCTGTTGTAACAAATGGCCACAAATTTGTGGCTTAAAACAATACAGATTTGGCCAGGTGCAGTGGCTCACACTTGTAATCCTGGCACTTTGGGAGGCTAAAGTGGGCAGATCACAAGGTCAGGAGATCGAGACCATCCTGGCTAACACAGTGAAACTCCATCTCTACTAAAAATACAAAAAAGTAGCTAGGTGTGGTGGCACATGCTTATAGTCCCAGCAACTCGGAAGTCTAAAGTGGGGCTCAGTGGGCCAAAATCCAGGTGCCAGCAGGACTGTGCTCCCTCAGGGGCTCTGGAAGAGAATCCGTTCCTTGCCTTTTTCAGTTTCTAGGGCTGTGGTCCTTGTACTCCTCAGCTTGTGGCCCTTTCTCTCCAGTCTCTGCTTCTTTGCCTTCTCGTCTGCCTTAAAATCTCCCTCAGCCTCCCTCTCAACAGTGACACTTGAGATTACATTTAGGGTCTGCCTGGTATTAACTAGGATAATCTCCCACCTCAAGATCTTTAATTTCATCACATCGGCAAAGACCCTTTTCGCATATAAGGTAACATTCACAGGTCCCAAAAATTAGAGCCTGGATATCTTTGGGGCTATGATTCAGCCTGTCACACGCACCCCCATGAGTGAATTACTGATCCCTGGATGTTAAACGGTTTCTCTGAAAAGTGGGCCGGAGTGTTTGGCACATGGTTGCTGAGTGATGGTTCTCCATAACTAAAGGGGTGTTCACACCAGCACTTTCTGAGTGGTGTTCCATTGTCTAGCCTGAACAAACCGGCATTTTCAAATGCTTTAAGTTGCATTCCCTAGTGGGTGACAGACAAAATTTTCCACATATGTTCAAGATGACAAAATTATATAAAGATGCTCTGCCTTTTGGGAGAAGAAGCCACCCATCAATTGTCACTTTACAATCAATTATGAAAGAGAGTCGTTCTACCAAGCATTTGCTTGTTATATTCCAAAAGTCTGTATTTTTGTTCATTTGAATGTGCAATTACTTTTCATTCAGGGCCGCATCAAAGTGTGTCTTTTTTTAAGTCTTTTAAAGCAACAACCTCGAGTCTTAATTTAAGTTGAAATCCAACTGCATGAGATGCTACCATTGAGAAGAAATTAACTGAGGTGACAGATGAACAGATTTCTTTTTATACTTGGTTAAATTCCCATATGCAGACTTCATGACAATTACATCAAAATTTACTCCTCTGCCTGGAGGGTGGTACTTTTCTTTTGATTTTGATTGTAAAGTGCCTTCCAATTGCAGAAACTTTAAAATGTCAAACAATGATCTTCTTAATATGCAAAAACATGGTAATTGGTTTGGGTGAGTTTTCTCCCTGCTTTTACATTTGTATGACTACGTAAAATTACAATTAACATTAATAATCCATATTCCAAACTAAATTTGCATGACCTTTGCCGCCAGTTCCTGTTGTGTGGGTCCCTCAGGTACAGGTAATGTAACTCAATGGTAAAGTCAGTCAGTCTGCCAGAAAGTTATTTCCTGACAATCTTACTAATTCTAAATTTCTATTCAAATCCATCTCTGATCTGGTGTATTTTTTCTAGCATTACATATTATAAAGTCAAAAAGTCCCTTCAATCTGCATAGAACATTATCTTTGAGCAATAAAAATGTCACAATTTCCGGTGTCCCATAAATATCACAAGGTATTCAACTTTAAAATTCGACTCCATGATATAGTACTTATACTAACATATTTCACATGCTACATAGGAAAACTGTTTCTGTAGATATTATTAGGATTAATCTGTGATCCCAAGGAGTTTCATGATGATGTGCCATATATTCACTCATTCGTTCCTTCATTTATTCATGCATTTATTCTTCATTTAATAAACATGTTTAATAAGCATCTATTCCAACTAGGTCCTAGGGAAGTACAAGATTAAGAATTTAATATAGCCTGTAATCCCAGCACGTTGGGAGGCCAATGTGGGTGTACCTCTCAAGCCTAGGAGTTGCAGACCAGCCTGGGCAACACACCTCTACAAAAAATACCAAAATTAGCCAGATGTGGTGGCATGTGCCTTTGGTCCTAGATACTTAGGAGGCTGCAGTGGGAGGATCAATTGAGCCCAGGAGGTTGAGGCTGCAGTGAGCCCAGACTGCACTACTGCAATCTAGCCTAGGCAACAGAACAGGACCTTGTCTCAAAAAAAAAAAAAAAAAAAAAAAAAAAAAAAAAAAAAAAAAAAAAAAAAAAAAAAAAAAAAAAAAAAAAAAAAAAAAAAAAAAAGAAAAGAAAAGAATTCAAGACAAATTTTAGAAACTATGCTAGTTTGGAAGGAAAGCATGCAGACAAGTGTTACCATCAATATATATTCATCATCATTTGGGGGCACACAGGACCAGTGATTTCTGCCATCTGAAAAGTCATGGAATAGTTCTCCAAGAACAAGATATTTTAACTGGGTCTCATAAAATAATGGAGATATCAAATGCAGAGAAAACATTAATGTGTGTGTTTGTGTCATCTCTACTAGTGAGAGGTCCTGTGGTGGTAAGAAGGAGCTTGGACTATAAAGCAGGTGGCCTGTACTCTAGTTCCCACCCTGCCTGTCTACTCTGGGTCCCCACGTACTTCATATCCCATCTCTGGATCTCCATCAGGTGCATTTTAGGTCTAAACTGTATGACTCACATGCTCCAATCTGACTCTCTTCTCCCCATGCCATCATCATCATGGCCCCTCCCAGCCCCTCCAGGACACCAGCTGATTCTGGACAAGAAGGAGGACAAGCATTAAACCACTACACAGGAGGTGACCATCCCCACTGCACTGTTTCTTCTAAGGCAGGACATTTGATCGACTGACCAGACTGATCCCTGACCTGGAGATGGCACGGTCAATGGCCATCACTGCCCAGAGCTGGAGGGCACAGTCAGCAGAGGAAAGGGGTTGCCAGTAAGTCATACCCTTGTCCCTGTCCTCTGCAGCTGGCAGGCACTTCAAGCAGGATTTGAGCGTGGCTAGAGTGGTCCACAAAATGCCCACTTAATTGAAACCAGCAGGAGCTCTGGGCGGAGGCTGTCTCTGGGAGTTGCCTATGTCCTCTTCCCCATAGGAAATGTCCATGAGTTTTCTTGCATCTCTTCTACTTCTACTCCTCAGTTTGTCTTTGTCTAGTAATTCCAGCCTCTGTCTTTTCTCTCTGCTTTTAAAGCTCTCCAAAAATATTCTCACCCTGGTCAGATGCAGTGGCTCATGACTGGTATCCCAGGACTTTGGGAGGCAAAAGCAGGAAGACAGCTTGGGCCCAGGAGTTCGAGACCAGCCTCAGCTATACAGCAGAACCCCATCTCTACAAAGATAAAAACATTAGCTGAGTGTGATGGTGTACACCTCTAGTCCCAGCTATTTGGGAGGCTGAGGTGGGAAGATCGTTTGAGCCCAGGAGGTTAAGCCTACAGTGAGCCATGGTTGTACCACTGCTGTCCAGTCTGGGTGACGAAGTGAAACCTTGTCTCAAAACAACAACAGCAACAAACTATCTTCACCCAGCACATCCAGCACTCAGCCATGTTTGAATGCTCCTTAAATTTTTATGGCTAATCTAATGCTGCTTCTCTGTCATTCTTTGCTTATACTTCAAGGGTAAAATAATGAAGCTTCTTTCTGACTCAACCTATTTCTCTATCAGACTTCATGTCTCCCTCTTCTCAATGTCTGCTAACGTGTCCAGCGGAATAACAGGCATTTTACATATGCGATCATATGTGATGTTATTTCTCCTGTACAACAACTCTATGGTGGTTTTTTGCTGTTATTGTGGTGGTGGTGGTTTTGTTGATTTTGTTTTTTTTTTTTGAGATGGAGTCTTGCTCTGTCACCCAGGCTTTGTCACTAGGCTCACTGCAGCCTCTGCCTCCCAGGTTCAAGCAACTCTCCTACCGCAACCCCATGAGTAGCTGGGACTACAGGTGTGTGCCACCAAGCCCAGCTAATTTTTTTATTTTTAGTAGAGATGGGGTTTCACCATGTTGGCCAGGCTGGTCTCGAATTTTTGACCTCATGATTGACCTGCCTCAGCCTCCCAAAGTGCTGGGGTTACAGACATGAGCCACCACACCTAGCTTCTATGGTGGCTTTTAATAGAGCAAACAGTATATGAAATGTTAAGGGTCTTACCCAAGTTCTCACTGATAGCAACTGGCAAATTTTAAAATTGAAACAGTGTCTATATGATTCTGAATTCAAGTCTTTGCACTACAGTGTTTTCGTACTTTTAAAAAGTCTCCAAAGAAAATTATTTTATTCTTCCCTTGTATAATAATAATGTGTATTCCCTTTTCATTCCAGTTACTGTAAACTCCCGAGGCTTGAGACTTGGCTGTATTCATTTCTAGCCCCCACAGGGCTTTTTACAGCCCTGGGCATAGAGTAAATGCTTAATATTTGTTAAACTGAAATTATCTGGAGCATGTTCCAACTTCTAGTTCCTAAAAAGCCTGAGGTTTTACAGGCAGGAGGTTAATGACCCTTGTTTTGTTTCTGTTTGGATGGGAAAAAGTTACCATGCCGTTGAGCTGGCCCAGGCTGTGCCGGAGGGCAGGACTGGCCTTAGTACATTACTGAACTCCATTGCAGCTTCGCTTCTTACGGCAGCTGTTGGCATCTTCTTGCATCTACTGTAGACAGTTATCATAAATAATATGAATCTTCATCTAGTTCAGTCTAATTCAAATCTTGCTAATGGCAACAAATAAATGACCTGTGCAGGAATCTGGCATAACCATACAGCTGGTGTGCCTACATCTGGTTGGCTTTGCTCCGAACATGTGCTTTGCTGCTGAGAACAATTTGGGAATGTTAGGGACACTAGGCAAGGTGTGAATGATCACCTGCACAAAAGACAGTGATGTTCAAAGCCCAAACACAGACAATGTTTCTGCAGGTGTTCCATCATTTCAAGGTAAGCTGGAGCCTGAAAATTTTGAAATACGATGTCGGAGACAAGCAAAAGGAAGAGGACTATGTACACTGAGACTCAAAACTCACATTCTAATATAAAATCATTTAGCTAGTTAATTAACTCAAGGCCAAGCATTTCTGGCCAGGGTGTTTCTCCTCTGTTTCCCTAAATGTCAAGGAGAAAAAAGTTGAATCTGTGGCTCTGTTTCTTTCATCTCTGGCCAGACCATATCAAATGTTTTTAAACAGGTAGACAAGGTGATCAAAAAGCTAATTCCCTTTGAAGGTTTCATATACCCATTTATTCCCTGTTAAATGTTATGTTCAAACAATGCTTAGCTGTATAACATAAAATGCTTTCATTTCTTAGCTGTATAACATGAAATGCTTTCGTTTCTGCCCTTGAAGTTGGGCAAATTCAACTGTCTCTGCTTATATCAGGGATGAATGGCCAAAAAGTGTCTCTGGTGTGGGCCTCTTCAGGGAAGGAGTAGGCCCTCTCCAGCACAGGGGACAAGGTGTTCTCTTACTGCTTTCCCCAGAGCAGAGATGAGAGCTGTTGGTTATATCCACTCATCACCTCTCCAAAGATTAATCTCCTCTGATTTTGCCTAAGCAAAATCTGCTCCAGGAATACTATTAAACCTCAAAGAGACAAATATATTCAATAAGTGAATGCTCAGAATCCATAAACTAGACAAACTCCAAGCATAGAGACATGTTACCAGAAAGTGGTGCAGTGAACTTTAGAATTTTTTGAGCAAGGACAGTGGATTACATATGAAGTTTTCTATTCATCAAAGAAGAAAAAATTCAGTACTGCTGGTAGGTAAATTTTAGGTCCACCAGATTTTTTTTTAAGGATCCCCACAATATATCCTAGGAGCTTATTAGTAAAAGAAACTGCAATAAATATATACATATGAGGTTATATTAATTAAAAATTTATTCTGTTTAATGCATTTATAGACAGATACTTAGCAGCTATGCTCCTTAAAAATGGAGCATAAGCATAAGTGGTCACCACATTGTCCTTTACTTTTTTTCTTTCTTTTTGAGATGGAGTCTCACTCTGTCACTCAGGCTGGAGTGAAGTGGCATGATCTTGGCTCACTGCACCCTCGGCCTCCCAGGTTCAGTCGTCCTTTGATATAAGTACTTGGAAAAGGACCTTCCACTCAAATAGATGTTTTAAGACTGGCCATTTCCATCCAGTCTGAGTAAGAACCCAGTGCTTATATCTGTTTATAGATGGGTTACAATTACAGTGAATATTATCTACTGTTCATCTCTAAGGGGTGGGGGAAAAGGAGGAAAAACATAAAATGGTTCTCCACCAGTGTATTTTTGTATTTTGACACTGGTGCTGCAACTCCCTGGCTGAGAATATTTTAGCCAAGAAGAGTATTTTTTCTGGTTTGGAAGCATCTCCTACTGAACAATGTCAAAAGGATTAAAAAAAAAAAACAAAACTGGCTTTGTTGGAACTGGCAGTTCTATAGTGGCAGGTGTCAGGTTCAATTCATAAATTTAGCTTGAGAGCACATGCACAATCTATTTCATTATAATTGACCTGAAGCCTAAAGAAAACAGTGTCTAACTATTCCTAGAGGAGAAGGCTCTTCTTAGCTGACTTACACTGTAAGTCATACACCATATTACACCATATTAAGTGGAGCTTAGTAAGTACACTGCAAATACCCCATCTGTAAGCCATCTGCTTTTCAAGTCCAAATGAACTGTTCATCAGAAAACGGTGCCAAGCAGCATTCTAACTTTTACTTCTAGGTTTCCCGAGAACCATCCAAAAGTATGACTTTTCCTCCGCCTGCTAACTCTTGTATCAAAATTGTTTTTAGAAACTTCTTACGAGGAATTTTAACTATGCTTTAGTTTTTACATCAGACACACTCCAGAAATTTCCCACTTCCAACCTCTATCTCCTTAATAGGCATTAGGCTTTAAATGGATTAAACATGGGGGGTTGATTTAATCAAATTGTTTCCTCCTGATATTTGGAAAATAACCAGCAGTTTCAATGGTAAATCAATGCATTAGCACCTTAGAGCCATTTACAAAATCAAAAGATATTTGTGCATCTGAATTCTTCAGTGGCAGAGAACAGCTTGTACCTTCTCTATTGATTAGGCCCCTATTACTATGGGTTAAAATTAAAAACCACAAAGTAGCACAACTTTCAGAAGGTTAGAGAGAATGGTATGGTTGACTCAGCATTCTAAATCAGATCAAACAAAGTATCCAACCTACTGAGGAGATGCAGAATGTGGACTAGTCACTGATGTCAAAGTCAGTTTAGAGACCATTTTTTCAGAGCTGCCAATGAGTCAAACTTAACAGCAAACAGAAAGACAAATTCACCGCCAATATGGTTCTGGAGGACAATGAACCCAGCAGCAACGGGGTTGTGCTGACTGCAGTTTAATGCTCTTAGCGGCTTCGTGGTCAAATTAAGTACTATCGGGACAAGCTGCAGACACACAACATACGCCCCCAGAGCTGACTGCCGGAATGAAAGGAACTCTAGCTAAACCACTAGGAAAGTCAGGACACAAGTGACAGCTCAAGTTGAAACATGTCACGTGGTCAGACCACCTGTGGGACCAACTGATGTATTTATCGTTATCCAGCGAATCGCAGGATTTTACAGCCACCAAGAACTTCAGCAATCACGACCTACTCCTCAGCAGTTTTTACTGTTTTCTTTCCCTACACTTATCCCTTAAAATATGTCTTCCCCTAGTTTCTGTCCTGTGTTCTTAATTCACCGAGCCCTCATCCTTGATAACTTTAACAGTCTTATATGGATGACTCTCAAATGTTTATGTCCAGCCCTGACCCTGCTCCTGAGCTGCAGCCTCAAACATTAAACATCCTGCATGGTATCTCCCTGTGGATGCCTCAGCAGCAGATTTAATTCAATGGGGTGAATGAAAACCAGCTCACTCTCTTCCCCAGTAAGCCCTCACTCTGCTCTCTCATTACATGAGTTAGTGCCAGCCGTGTGCTGCAGCCTCCTGCTGCCACCATCAGAGTGTCCAGCCATGCATCTCCCTTGCTCACGCTGCCTCTGCAATACTGCCCCATGGTGCCCTCCTGGCCATGTCCTCACAATGCCCCAGTGGAGACCTCAGACCCTCACCTGGGTCACCTGCAACTGTCACGCTCTGACACCTTCTACTACCCAGCCCTCTGCACCCTCTGGACAGAGTTGCTTTCCTAGAACACAGCTCAGTTCTGATTGTGTCACTTCTCTGGCTGCAAACCTCAACGTTTCCTCCTTGCTGTGTAGATTCAAATCCAGATTTCTTGAAATGACAATTACCGGTGCCTATCTAACCTCAGTCTCCTTTCTTGCCTTATATGCCACTCCATCCCTGACATCCCCTGTTTCTCTCCTCCCCTCAGCCCTCACACGGGGCGACTTAGACAGGCCGAAATACGGGAATTTGGACCAGCAATGCACAGGAAAGGCAACACAAACCAATTTCAAATATACAAACAAATTTTCCATCGTTAACACAAAAATAATAAAAATTAAAATTTAACCAAGATTATATTTTCATTTCTCAAATTGGCAAAAATCCACAAATGAGGTAATATGCTCTGTGAGAGAAGCTGCAAGGAAAGAGGTATCCTCAAGCGCCGCTGGAGGCAGCATACATCAGTAAATTTTTGGAAGGCGATTTTGACAAGTCAGCGTTTTAAGTGCACTTGCACACGGAGATCACTTGAGAAGAACAGCCACAATACTTCAGCCTTCCCTGCCCCCACTGGTCTCACTGCTATAAAGAACTATCCAGACTGGGTAATTTATAAAGAAAAGAGGTTTAATTGACTCACAGTTCCACATGGCTGGAGAAGTCAGAATCATGGTGAAATGTGAGGGGAAAGCAGGGCATGCTTTTCATGGCAGCAGAATAGAGAGAGGAGAGACAGAGCGAGGGGGGCAACTGCCACAGACTTTTAAACCATCAGATCTTGTGAGAGCTATCACTATCATGGGGGCACAACACCCCCATGATCCAATTACCCCCACCAGGTCCTCCTTCTGTCAACACATGGGGATTAAATTCAACATGAGATTTGGGTGGGGACACAGAGCCAAACCATATCATAATGAAACAGTGCCATTTATCTGCGGTAACACCTAGGTTCATTGCCTCATGCCAAGGAAATCAAGGACGTAGACACACAAGGGCTGAGGCTGAATGGAGGTTTAATAAGCAAAAGAAAGAGGAAACCTCTCTCTCCTGCAGAGAGAGAGGGGCTCTGAGTGGGTCTTCTGGTCCACAGTGAAGAGCAGGAGTTTTTATAGATCAGCTTGAGGAGGCAGTGTCTGACTTATACAGGACACGAGAGATTGGCTGGGCCAGGTGTCCTATTTGCATAGCATGTGAAGAAGCTTGCCGCCCCACCCCAATCTTTTATTATGCAAATGGGTTGAATATCTGGCCAGCACCATGTTGTCCACTCCTTCACTGTACACGTGGTGACAAAGAAAAGGGAAGATGGAGGCTCCATGCTGAACATACCTGGCTTCCAGGTAACGCTTTTCTATTGGCACAGCTGTCGGCATTCACCCCTGCAAACTTCCAGCTTCCTTATCTATGTTTGCAACTCAATTTTTCAGGCTGCCCTTTGTTAAAAAAGACATAATTTGGGGGCTGCCTTCTGTTAAAAGGGAAATTCTGCCAAGGACTCTCTTACCCTCACTAACTGCCTAAATTTCTTTTTAGCTCCTGTCTCAATAAGGGTCACTGCATGGATAGAGTGTGAGTCCTATCATGTGACTGTCTTTAAGAGATGGGATCTATTTCCCCTACTCTTGAATCTGGGCTGGTCTTGTGACTATCTCTGGCCAACGGAAGGCAGTAGTGTGCCAGTTTTGAGGCTGGATCTTAGGATGTCTTGGGTGCTTCTGCTCTCTCTGGACCCTGCCTTCCCTGTATGAACAAGCCCAAACTAGCAAGCTAGAGGATGATCAGTACGTAATCCAGTTATCTGTCTTTCCAGCAACAGCCACCCAGCCATCCAACCACCAGACCTACGGGTAAGACGCTCCTAGATTTGCCAGCCCCAAGCCAACTTATTAGCTGCCTGCAGGGACTGACCAAGCCCAGCCAGTCTCAGGGATCTTTGCCCATATCAGTAGGAGCACCCAGCTGACATGTAGACTTATTAATAATAAACACTAAGTGCCTATTGTTTTAAGTCGTCAAGTTTTGAGGTGGCTGGTTATGCATAAATAGCAAACTGACATATCCGTTGAGGGAGAAATTCTGCTTCTAGAAATTTACTGCATAGAAAAACTTGCACAACTACAGAATTATGATGGCTAAGGTTATTCACTGATACTTGTTTGTAACTTCAAAACCAAAGTTGCTAGGAAGCATCAATAGAGAATTGTTCATTAAATGATGGTATGCCCAGGCCAGGTGCAGTGGCTCACAGCTGTAATCACAGCCCTTTAGAAGGTCGAGGTGGGTGGATCACAAGGTCAGAAGTTCAAGACCAGTCTGGCCAAGATAATGAAACCCCATCTCTACTAAAAATACAAAAATTAGCCAGGTGTGGTAGCTGGCGCCTGTAATCCCATCTACTCAGGAGGTTGAGGCAGGAGAATTGCTTGAACCTGGGTGGCAGAGGTTGCAGTGAGCCCAAGTCATGCCACTGCACTCCAGCCTGGGCAATAGAATGAGACTCCATCTCAAAAAAGNAAAAAAAAAAAAAAAAAAAAAGATGGTATGCTCATACAAGGGACTACAATAAAGCTGGAATCAGTTTCCACAAGGAAGGTTCTGGGTGCACTCATAAAGTATATCTGCCAAGATATACTAGCATTTGCAAGCCAGTTTACACAGCAATGTTTATGACAGGCTACCATTTGTGTGAAAAAATAACAAAGCAGTAAGTGCGTGTTTCATTATATATAAAAATAAATTATTTGAAAAGATACACAGAAACTGAAATTTTTAGTTGCCTCTTGGAGAATAAATGGAGTGACTAGGAACAAGAGTTATAAAGATAATTTTTACTATATTTTTTCTATCTTTTGAACATTGACCCAGGCTAACATATTACCTGTTGAAAAAATAAGTAATTATTCTAAGTAGCCCAAAAGGCTTTGTACTTGGCTGTATCTGGTCATTTATCAACATAGTTGTCTCTGCCTGGATAGGACTTATAATTTTGTTAAGAGATAATTTAATTAGTAATAAAAAAAATGCGTTCTGTGCTAAAACCACAGAAATTGGAAGGAACTTTTAACATCCTCTGGTACCACGCTGGTCTCAATGCACATCCAAGATATCTGGTCACAGAGCCCCTGCTGGGCCCTCCACTGTAAGTGGGCACTCTCTCTAGCACCCTTGTAAAAGAACTGAAAGAAAAATGCATGATTCTAAAAAAAAACAAGTAATTTCATTATTTTCTTATAGAAAGAACATTGTGGATGAAGACACTGTCACTGCACTACTTTTTAATTGTGAAGAAATCACCAATGATCATCGGAGAGTTAAATAAATATTGTTACATCTGAAGAATGAAATGGTGTACAGAGAATTTTTAATGCCATGGAAAACTCTAGGATTATACTATTATATAAAATTATGTTATGAAGTACAAAATTATATATCTAGTAAGCTATCAACTACATGAAAAGAAAATAAATCCTTGAAGAAACAAAAAGGCCTGAAAAGAAATACAGAATATAGTAGCAGTAATTGTTCATATTTGTTTCTTCTCTTCCTACTTCATATTAGCTCCTAAATTTTCTATAACATTTATACAATTTTTAAAAATTTATATAGAGTAAAAATGTTAAACATAAAGTAAGTTTGCCAACAATCTATTATCTGATTACAGGATATAAAGAAGTAGATAAGAAATGACATTAATCATAATAATCAAGATATGCTAAGTGCTTTAACAAATAAGCCCAACATCTATAAAAGACTTTTTCTTACCCAGTTAAAATTCAGCACAGGTAGGCAGGAGGCTCTTGGCTCCAGCCAGTGACTGAGGAACCAGGCTCTTTGAAGCTCACAGCTCTGCCTTCCTCAAAGTCCTGAGACTGCTCTTTATCCACCTCCTGGAAGAGGCAGCAAGAGGAGCACATCTGGAAATGTGTTATGACCCAGCTCCATACTCCATGGTTAGAGTTCAGCACGTGGCCCCATCTAACTGCAAGGGACACTAGCCAACTCCTGTAGCTGCATTCCCAGAGGAATAAACAGCAGCCATGGCAGACTTTGAGCCAGTCTCTGGCATAATCATTGAAAGGTTCATAGAAAAACAAGACTTTGAGCCATTTCTTAAGAGTTGGGAAGGACATAGATTGGGGAAAAATAAGAAGGAAGATTGGCTGGATAGCTTGGCCTGACAAGGGTAGAGAAAGGTAGTTAGGTAAATCATTATCAAAAGAACAAAGAAAAGAAAGAAGAACCATTAGAAGGGCAACTTGATATTTTGTACTTTTCATCAAAGTTAGGAAAACTGGCATTGGCATCTAGTAGGGCTGTCTTCCACTTTTAACTCTACCTCCCTGTCTCTGAAGGATCTTGGACGAATTATACATCAAAACCTAGAATTCTTGACTGTAAAATGAAGGTAATAATGGCCAGCTTACAATATTATGATATAATGTTAATAAATAGGATTAATTCAGAAAATGAGAGCTCTTGCCATTAGGTATTTTCATAATATGGAGCCAATTCTGATTTCCATTTTTTCTAAATTTTTAGGACATTTTAAATATATTAAACATATTCCTCATTCATGACTCTCTACTTTCAACAATAAACCAACCAAGACCAAAAAAAAAAAATTATTTTCCCACTTTAGTAAACAAAAAGGTGAATTATTGAGCACATAAAATCAACAGGCTTGACTTATTAAAGAATGGCTCAATCAGATAATAATTATGGATGTATTTGTTTTACTTACCTTAGTTTCATGCAACTGAATTACCACTTCTTTAATTAAGAAATTTCAGTATTTCTTAGTTTTGATCATTTATTAGCACTACAAAAGACCAACGGGATAACAAAAGAAATTCTCACTGGCTCTTGAGAGCTTTCACGATATCAAACATGGGAACCAACCAAAAAAAAAGAGGGAAATTATTCCAAAATATTTTCTGACTATAACTTTTGCCATTTAAACTCACATCATCCTTCTTGTGATGTTTTACTTCATGCCTTCTTGTGATCAAACGTTTTTTTAATTTTCTGATGATTCATTTTGACCATTCTTGGAGAAGGTGGGAACCAAAATTTTCTAGGCCCCAGTCAAATGGTAATAAATTCT
The DNA here is from genome assembly GCF_001604975.1 of Cebus imitator. Classification (NCBI taxonomy): domain Eukaryota; kingdom Metazoa; phylum Chordata; class Mammalia; order Primates; family Cebidae; genus Cebus; species Cebus imitator. The sequence goes on from NW_016107838.1 coordinate 329,471, forward strand.
CTGCCCTTTCCCTGACTGATGCCTTCTTCTAGTGACTGTATTAGTCTATTTTGACACTGCTGAGAAAGACATACCCCAGACTGAGTAATTTATATATAAAAAGAGGTTTAATGGAGTCACAGTTCCAAGTAGCTGGGGAGGCCTTATAATCCTGGCCAAAAGTAAAGGTACATCTTACATGGTGGCAGGCAACAGGGGGCATCAGCAGGGGAACCCCCCTCTATAAAACCATCACATGTCGTGAGACATTCACTATTACGAGAACAGCATGGGAAAGACCTGCCCTCGTATTCAATTACCTCCCACCAGGTCCCTCCCATAACGCATGGGAATTGTGGGAGCTACAATTCAAGATGAGATTTGGGTGGAGACACCATCAAACCGTATCAGGGACTTCACCACCTGCTCCACGCCTAGTGCTGTGGTGGACCCTGGGGAGAAAAGATGAAAGCTCTCATTCTCTGCCTCAGTGATCTTATCCAGAGAAGGGGACTCTGGTGGCTACAGATGAGTGTGAGTGATAGCTTGTATGCAATCAAGGATCTGACCCAACCTCAGGGAATTAGGAAACATCCTCTTCCATTTCTTGCAAGTACAGTAGTTAGGTCTTACTCGGTTTGTGCAACAGTAACAAAAACCTGAAACTGGGTAATCTGTAAAGAACAGAAACACACCTCTCACAGTTCTGGAAGCTAGGAGTCCAAGATCAAGGTCTTGGGAGGTTTGGTGTCTGGTGAGGGCCCATTTCTCCCTCCAAGATGCTGTCTTATTGCTGTGTCCCCCAGAGGGAAGGAATGCTGCATGCTCGCCTGGAGGAAGGAACAGTAGGGGAAAAGGCACAATGCCACATGGGCCCCTTTTATAAGAACTATAACACCATTCAGGAAGGAGAGGTCCTTGTGAACTAATCGTCTTTTAAAGGCTTCACCTCTTAATACTATCGCACTGGCCATTATGTTTCAACGTGAATTTTGGAGGGGACACATTCAAACCACAGCAATTTATAAACATAAACTACCCTCTTATTTATGCCACAGAAGACAGAAGAATCTAAAATAAGGGGAAACACAAGCAAAGGAGAATTGCACTGTGCATTGTCTCGTTTGAGAACTCTGTTTGCTGGAAAGGGCCTTGGAATTGCCAGTGTCAGGAGCCCAAAGAGGCTACTTGAAGCCCCTTTCTAGCCCCCAGGGTATAAGTTAGTATATAGCCACAAAGGTAAAGAAAACAACCATGGTACCAAAGGTGCACTAAAAACAATCAGCCAGGTGCAGGTGCTCATGCCTGTGACCCCAACAGTTCAGGAGGCCGAGGCAGGCAGATCACGAGATCAGGAGATCAAGACCATCCTGGCCAACAAGGTGAAACCCTGTCTCTACCAAAATACAAAAACATTAGCCGGGTGTGGTGACACATGCCTGTAGTCCTAGCTCCTCGGGAGGCTGACGCAGTGGAATCCCCTGGACTCAGAGGGCAGAGACTGCAGTGAGCCAAGATCCTGCCACTGCACTCCAGCCTGGTGAAAAAGCGAGACTTCCTCTCAAAAAAAAAAAAAAAAAAAAAAAAAAAATCCTCCTTCCCTTACAGAATTCTGCTGAGTGCATACCTCCTAACGATGGAAGCCTCCCGCTACGACAGCCGCGTCGAGGCGCGGCCCCCAGCAGCCCTGCGCAAGCTTGCCTATGGGAAAATTAAATGAAATGGAACCTGTGGCCATGGCTGAGGATAATTTGGAAGCAAGATGGGTGTCTGGGAACAAGAAGCTTTAGATTCACAATGATATATATTCTTTTAATGTTTCATACTGTGATGTTCAAACTTCTGCACCTATGGTGATATGAAAACCCATGTTAAGCCTTCACTACATGCCAAGACTTGAACTTGATTTTTAAGCCTGAGTGAGAAAAATCAGGTTCTTAAGTTTCTCAGTTCTATTTCCATAGCTAGAAATACCCAGAAAAGAGGAGACCTTTGTGCAAATAACTCAGAAAGGTGTTTGAAATTGAGGTGATAAAGACAACCAAGAAGAAAGGGGAAAGAGGGCTTACCTGGAAGGAAAGACTTAAGGAAAACGTGAAAATGACACCCTGAGGTAGGGGCGAAATGAACGCTGAGCAAGGAATCCCATTAATGTGCTGAAATCACCACGGACATTTGCTGGGCTCTGACTGTGTCAGGCATTGTTCTAGGTGGGTTGTATGTATTCATTCCATTTAGCCTCACCTGCCTAATGAAATGGATTCTATTGGCTGGGCACAGTGGCTCACACCTGTAATCCCAGCCCTTTGGGAAGCCGAGGCTGGTAGATCACCTGAGGTCAGGAGTTCCAGACCAGCCTGACCAACATGGTGAAACCCCATCTCTACTAGAAATACAAAATGAGCTGGTAGGAGGTATAAGAATTGGAGACAACGTAATTGGTTTCCAGAGTCTGCATTTATAGCCATTATATTACCCATCCTCCTATCCAAAGAGGAGCAAGACACAGACACAATGTATTAGGTAATACCTATAGCCACATGTAATTTGGTTTATTCAGAATTGACTCAGGAAAGGTATAAATCTTAGTGAGATTTATACACACACAAATGGGATACACCAAGGCCCTGTTTCGCAATTGATCTAATCAACTCTATGCATCTGTTTGGACTGGGAGCTCCTATATCTAATAGGAGAGTCGCTATAGAGCTCCCATATCTAGAGCTCTCAGTAATAATCACAAAAATTCCCTAGGGATTTGAATACCATTCACTAAGCTCTCCTCTCAACACTGTGCAGACATCCACCTATTGCATCCTCAGAATAGCCATAGGAAGTCGTGGATTGGTTAAAATAATGCTGTAGGGAGGCTGAGGTGGACAGATCACTTGAGGTCAGGAGTTCGAGACCAGTCTGCCCAACATGGTAAAACCCCATCTCTACTAAAAATACAAAAATTAACCAGATGTGGTGGCAAGCACCTATAATCCCAGCTACTTGGGAAACTGAGGCAGGAGAACCCCTTGAACCAGGGAGACAGAGTTTGCAGTGAGCCTAAATCCTGCCATTGTACTCCAGCTTGGGTGACAGAGCATGACTCAAAAATAAATAAATAAACAAATAAATACATAAATAAAGCTGTAGCAAGCAAACCCCAAAAGATATGATGGCTCGAGCACAGCAAAAGTTCGTTTCTTGCTCACATATAACTTTTTTTTTTTTTTTTGAGATGGAGTCTCGCTCTGTCACCCAGGCTGGAGTGCAGTGGTGCAACCTCTGCCTCCCTAGTTCAAGTGATTCTCTTGCCTCAGCCTCCAGAGTAGCTGGGGCTACAGGCACCCACCACGACACCTGGGTAATTTTTTTTATTTTTGGTAGAGACGAGGTTTCACCATGTTGGCCAGGCTGACCTCAAACTCCTGACCTCAAGGGATCCACCCACCTCAGCCTCACAATGTGCTGTAATCACAGGTGTGAGCCACCGTGTGCAGCCTTGCTCACATATAACTTTCATCAGAGTTCCTATAGGAAGGTGACTCTCTGCCACGCAGTGACTCAGGGACCCTGACTCCTCCCATCTTGTGGTCCTTCCATGTTCAAAATGTGGCTTCCAAGTCACAGTGCTTGTCTGCATTATGAGGGTAAAAAAGGAATTCATATGTGGAGATAAGAAAGTGGTACACATTCCTTCTATTCATCCACTTATTTACTCATCTATTTATTCATGTATTGATCGACCTATTCATTTATTGGCTGTTACTCAAGTACCTGGCGAGAGCTCTCTAAAGAAGAAGTAAAATGTGGTTATCAGTATGCCCAGAAAAAGGGTGATTGGCAACAGCATGTGAGTCTTTGCCACAGCTAAGTATATTAGCATCCCATTTTATAGATTAGGAAACTGAGGCACAGGAGATTCAATAACTTACCCAAGTCATACAGGTGTTAAGTGGCAGAGCCTGGATTCAAACCCAGGCACTCTGGCTAGAGTCCTGCTCTTAACAGAGATGGTTGATAATTGCTCCTTGAAGAATCAAATGAAGCACCCGTGGGTATGTTGCATTACATTTCTCAGCAGGACAGGTATAGAAATAGTACATTTCCCTCTTTTGAAGCCTTACCCCTCCTTCCTTCTTTCTTCCATCCCTTCGTTGCCATTTAACTTATGGTCTGGTGGATTCTTGTGCAAGAATTCTACATCAAAAGCTCCTACCAATACTATGAAGGTTTTTAGTACTGAGTTCCAAATTTTTAAACTCTTACCACAGACTTAAATAGAGGCAGCAGTTACTATGGTACCTGAATGACAGCAAGTCGTCCAGCCCAGTAAACTCCTACACCGAAATAAAATGGATGAGTGAGAATACATTTTTTTACTGGAACTTGAAAGTATAAAGGATATTTTATCAGTTACAAAACTTTTTTCTATGAAAAAAATACTTTTAGATTCTATAAAGTGTTTTTCCCTAAATGTTTTAGTCTCATTTCTCTTACATTCCTTTGCCTTTATTTCTAAGGACTGGATCCACAATGAGTTAATATTTCAAAATAAGAAGTCTCAGCTGGGCCCAGTGGCTCATGCCTGTAATCCCAGCACTTTGGGAGGCTGAGGTAGGTGGATCATGAGGTCAGGAGTTCAAGACCAGCCTGGCTGATATGGTGACACCCTGTCTCTACTAAAAATACAAAAATTAGCCAGGCATGGTGGCACACACCTGTAGTCCCAGTTTCTTGGGAGGCTGAGGCAGGAGAATTGCTTGAACGGGGAGGTGGAGGTTTCAGTGAGACGAGACAGACAAGAACGCACCACTGCACTCAGCCTGGGTGACAGAGCAAGACTCCACCTAAAAAAAAAAAACCACACTGGGCGCAGTGGTTCACACCTGTAATCCCAACACTTTGGGAGGCTCAGTGAATCACAAGGTGAAGAGATTGAAACCATCCTGGTCAACAAGGTGAAGCCCCATCTCTACAAAAATTACAAATATAAGCTGGGCATAGTGGTGTGCACCTGTAGTCCTAGCTACTTGGGTGGCTGAGGCAGTAGAATCACTTGAACCTGGGAGGCAGAGCTTGCAGTGAGCCAAGATCACGGCACAATACTCCAGCCTGGGTGACAGCATGAGACTCTTCTAAAAAAAAAAAAAAATTGTCGTAAAGGAACTCTGTTGTACTTAAGAAAGAGCTGCTTGTTTTCAGTGCTGTACTCATAGTAGCTCCTCCGTTTCAGTGAGCCCTGTCCTTCAGGGTTCATTTGTCTCTACCTTTCCACATCCCACTCAGTTTATGTCACCGTTTGAACTCTGGTTCCCCACAGAGCCTGCCAGCAAGCAGGACATGGAATGGGCCCGTGACTCTAGGCTTCCTACCAAGCAGAGTTTTGGTCTAGGTTCTCAGAGTCGTCCCAGTTGTTAGAGAAACCTCCCCAAACTCTGTCGTTCTGTCTGACTATAAACATCCCTGCTGCAATTTCTGTTTCTAACCATTGAGCGGCCCCCGGTCCTGACTTGGTCAATGAGACTGCACTACCATCCTCCTATCCCACCCTCCTGCTGTGGAGGAAAGTCAAGTAGCTCTACAGCAGACCATTTTTTTCTTGCGTAAATATAGCCAGTCTTTTTTCTCCCAACTAGTCACTGGTGATGAGTCCCCATCATGCCTTACAGTGTAAAGCACTTACTATTGAGACTTTGGATAGCACTGGGGAAATACTAACCATGTTCAGATACCTGGTTAAGTCACACTTAGATTATATTTACCAAACAGCTCCTTTCTTTCCTGGGCATACAGTCAAACAACATTTTCCAACCTCCCTTTTAGTGAGGTGTTGCCATATGCTTAAGTCATAGCCAAAAAAAAGAATGAAAAGATGTGTACCATTCCCTCAGTCCTCATGCTAACTCCTTTTCCATGTGATGCAGACAAGCACAGTGACTTGGAAGCCACATATCTGAAGATGACAGGATCATAAGACAGAAGCAGCCTGGGTCCCTGAGTCACTGTGTGGAGGGGTGCCACCTTCCAATAGGAAAGCCTGATAAAAGTTATATGTGAACAAGAAATGAACTTCTGTTGTGCTTCAGTCATGATACTTTTTGTTGTTTTTGCTGTTGTTGTCATTACAGCATTATTTTAACCAATTTACAACCTCCTAGGGCTATTCTGAGGAAGAAATAAGTGAATGTATGTATCCTGTTTAGACGGGAGCTTAATAAATAGCATGTAAACTCCTAGGAAATGTTTGCTATTATTATTACCAAGAGTTAAACAGATGTGGAGGTTCTCAGTCTAAGTAGATAAATATACTTGATTAGGGCAAGAGTTAAATATGACCTCAATGCATCTCATTTGTTTGTATGGTTTTTTTAGGTAAATCAAGTTTCCCACTATGAAAGTCACAGATGAAGGGCATCAAGTATCATTCATTCAACAACCCGCAAAACTGGACTGAGCACAAACTGTACACCAAACCTTGGGGTTCATACATAAAACGGGTTTGCTACTTGAAGGGTGCTTCTTAGACAAGCAGAACCCCAGCATCACTGGGAAGCCTGTTAAACAATGCAGAATCTCAGACCCCTCCCAGGCCCAATGAATCAGAAGATGCATTTTGACATTATGAACTAGGTGGTTCATACGCACACTGAAGCTTGAGAAGCTTTCAAAAAACTGATACTGTCCCTGATATCAGGGCACTGCCCATCCTTGAAAAGGAAGAAGAGAAAGCAACTAACCCTGGCGGGGAAACTCAGGAAAGATGGCACAGCCGAAACGTTTTTGATCTTTAATTTGGATCTTGAAGGGTAAGTAGAAGTTGACCAGATGGAAAAATAAATGCAGGCCACTTTGATAAAGAAGCTGTGGTGATTGCTCAAGGACCTAGAAATAGAAATTCCATTTGACCCAGCAATCCCATTACTGGGTATATATACAAAGGATTATAAATCGTTCTACTATAAGGACACATGCATACGAAAGTTCATTGCAGCACTGTTTACAACAGCAAAGACCTGGAATTAACCCAAATGCCCATCAATGATAGACTGGATAGGGAAAATGTGGCACATATACACCATGGAATACTATGCAGCAGTCAAAAACGATGAGTTTGTGTCCTTTGTAGGGACATGGATGAGCCTGGAAACCATCATTCTCAGCAAACTGACACAAGAGCAGAAGATCAAACACCACATGTTCTCACTCATAGGTGGGTGTTGAACAATGAGAACACATGGACACAGGGAGGGGAGCACTACACACTGGGGTCAGTTGGGGGGAAATAGGGGAGGGGCAGTGGGGGGTGGGGAGTTGGGGAGAGAGAACATGGGGAGAAATGCCAGGTATAGGTGATGGGGAGGAAAGCAGCACATCACACTGCCATGTGTGTACCTATGCAACAATCTTGCATGTTCTTCACATGTACCCCAAAGCCTAAAATGCCATTAAAAAAAGAAGAAGCCAGAGTGTAAAATGACAGAGACATGAAGGGTTGTGATCTTTTTCTGTGGGGCTGAAAGACAGTCTGTGAGCTGACTGTGAGGGCAGAACTAGGAAACATCTTCAAACTTCAGTACACAAGGAGCTTGGGTCCAGACCGCACATCAGAGCACTTGGCCACCTGCTCTCCAGCACGCCAGACCCTAAGCTTGGAACAGGAGCTGGCATTATGTCTGCTCATCTTCCCACCGATCCTACAAAGTATTTGCCACTGTCAGTCACATTTTCTAGGGGAAGAAACAAAATGGGAGAATCCAACCATATTTAATGGAAACTGGATTCTAATCCTGGACCCATCACTTATTACCTGATACCACACTCCCTCTAGAAAACGTACCACTCCCATTCCTGAGTCTCCTGAGTGGTCAACCCCAAACACATCAAGTTTCCAATTGATGGCACACACCCTATGGCTTTGCACACTGTATTAAACAGCATTGCCCAGGCCCTCCAGTGTGTACCATGGAAGCTGATTCTCCTGCTTACTCCAGCCTGGGTAATGTCATGGCATACCATATACTTCCAATACTACCAACTTGCCAACATTGCCAAGTATAAACACTACCAAGTGTACCAAGCCATACAGCATTTCCAACAAGGCAAAGCGTATGTTATAACTGGTAAGTTATACCAAGCATATGGTATACCAGCTATCCCATACACTTTGCATTACTGGAAATGTGGTGTTGGCTTGTGGCTAAATTTAACTGGTTAAGCAAATAAGTATTTTATCGTGCTGCCACTGAAGGTGACAAGCCTTCCCCATCCCCTCCTTGTGTCTATGAATAAGCTAATCTCCTAATGAAAGAATCTGTGATGTAAATTTCGTTTTGCCTTCGCCTGCAATACACAATTTCCACAAGAGCTCTGGGAATACAAAACGGAAAGGCAAGAGCCATCTTGATAATTCCCTCTCCAGCCAGCAAAGCCGTCCCTGGGAAGATGGTGCCCTCCAGCACTCATCAAAAGTAATTACCCTGGAGAGGGAACACGGTTTGGAAAAGTAAGACCATTTCTATTATTACTTTCTTGTATTAAATAATAAATATTTAACACGATAAAGTTAAAGCACTCAAGATGACAAATGACAAAGGAAAAGAGCACGAGGTGCAAAAATACTACTTGCTCTCCCGAGAGTTGTTCCCAAGCAAAATAAACAATGAAATATTTTCATTGTTCTTTTAGCTTTTTCTTCTAGCTTTATTTGAGAATTAAATTCTCCCATTGGGTTTAACCTGAGACCTAGACTCACATTGAATCTTACATGTTTGTCTTCAAACAGACCACAAACTCATGCAGGAATATGTGTAACCTAAACGTGTTCACGAGCTTTGATGAGCAAAGCCAGATTCTAATTCTTTTTAACACACTAATTTTCTCTGCCACAAAAGGAATTTATATTGTGGGAGCAGGCATTCTACACGCAGAAGTTATAAAGAGAACAAAAAATACACTTCCTAGCAGGCAGTATTAGGGAAAAAAATGATGTTAATACAATGAGAAATGCTGAGCTGATTTTTTTAAACGATTTTAACACCTGTAAAATATGTCCGTGATTACTGCAATGAGGTTGGGGCCAATTCTTCTTTATGTCTAGAAATACAAGATAAATTTGGACCTTAAATTTGCACAGGAAGCTTGCTACTAAAGCCTGCTTTCTGAATAGGTGAATGGGAAGCTGTCTACAACATATGATTCAAAGAGCCTAGATTTTGTTTCCCAAAATAAATCTTACAACTTCGTTGCCTGAAATCTCACCATGAAAGCACTTTTGATATGGTACAAAAGTAGCCTTAATATTGCTAAGCCACATACAGGGAAAGGGATGGAGTTTCATTTTTTGAGCGCTTACTTAATCCCAAGAATTGGTTAGACAGCTGGGTGCAGGAGCTCATGCCTGTCATCCCAGCACTTTGGCAGGCCACAGCAGGAGAACCATCTGAGCCCAGGAGTTCAAGATCAGCCTGGGCAACATAGTAAGACCCTGTCTCTATGAGAAATTTTAAAAATTAGCCAGGCATGGTGGCACATGCCTGTCATCCCAGCTCCTCAGGAGGTGGACAGAGCAAGATCCTTTCTCAAAAGAAAAAAAAAAAGCGTGTGCACATATATATATCAGGTAACTTATTAAGTACTTTGATTTTCCCAACATTCCAATAAGGAATATTGAATATACCTCATTTCCACATGAGAAGCCAGTCTCACAGAAAGGTAAAACACATAATCTGCAGTCCATGCCTACAGAGGGGAAGAGTGAATGTTGGTGACAGTGCGATCATTGCCACAGGTAAACCTTGCCTTTGCAGCCCAGCACCCTATACAACCCAGAAGGAATATGGCCTTAGAATTGATTGGCCAAACCCCAGAAGTGGTTGGTTTACACTTCTGTCAAACAGCTGAGAATCAGTCATTTCAGCTTGATCCTCTTGGGTTAGCCCTAGAACACTGGAAAATAACAGGACCACTCATCTCTACCAGGCTCGTTTAAGTATCAGAGAGACAGTAGCCAGGGCCGTGGTGTTTGTACCCATAGCTTCTCCAATTGCAGTAAAAGTAATTTGTAATGCCCTAGGGTATCCTAAAAAACAAACAAACAAACAAAATATGCCCACGGAAGCAGTACAGAAAAGCGAGGAAAGGTCTGAATGCTATCATTTGCAATAGCTTCTGGATAGATGGACTGGAGGACCCAGGGATGGCGGTTAACAATGGTCACCTGGGTTCTCCTTATGCTCAACAAATTCCAGGCACAGTCTACTGACCCTTTGCTACCTAAACTTCTATCCAGGCCCCTACAGTTATGGAGCTGTTTCCAGGTTTTAAGTGGATGGTGAGATAATTTATTTAAGATTTTGTTGGAGTCTTAAGGGTCTTCATAAAACATCTGCAAAACTAATGAGAAGTTGTTGTTTAGTACAATAAAAAAGAAAACCCAAGACTTCCATTTGAGTGGATAAATGTCTCCAAATGTGTAAGGGTTAAGGAAGAAAAGAAACCGGCTGCCTCAGGAGGCATTCAAATTATTCCAGTGTTTCTGGAAAAGGTGATTGTGGAGGAGTCGTAAATCTTTTCATTGTGCCACTAATTGCTACCAAGGAGAGCATTCCAACGTAGGCTGCCAAGGCTGGGGAGGACGAGGTTGCCTCCTGAGTTCTTTAAAAGCTGGGCCACTGGTGAGTTCTGAAGGAGTCGGCGCTCCCACACTTGAAGGTCTCTTAACCGCATGGTTCTATACATCCATAATTAAAAATCTAAAATTTTAAGACCCTTCCAATTACAAAACAGTTTCTACCAAAGCAGTGTTTTCAAACTTTAAAGTTTTAGATGATAGGTTGCAAGACAGGGAAATTATGTTTATTATCTACTTTGTATCTAAGTGCATGGTTCTCTCATTTAAGGCTTCAGTTTCCATGGAAACAAGCCTGTGGGATGGTGTATGGTTATTAGGAAGATTTCCTTTAACATCTCCCACTCTTTTAAAAGTACTTGCAAGCAACCTACCTGTATAAAATCTTAAATCTTTATGGTTAAACTTATATGTATTAAAAGCACTGAGACCCCAACAGATAAGTAGGAAGAACGCATGAACAGACAATAAACACTTGACATTCATTCATGCAGTATGACTGGGTGTTCCACAGCTGCCAGGCATCAAGCCTAGCTCTGAGAAAAAGAGAGAGAAGACCCAGCTTTACCCACCAGGCACGTGCACTCCTCATACTGCGGAACTGGTTAACAACCACTGAGAAACGCCAGCCTGAGTAGTAATAACAGATCAGCAAACGTACAGAATTAAAGAGCCCCATCCTTTGCGCTACCAACTTGGGGAAACTGATAGCACCCAGTGTTTATAAAACACTGGAATGGGAGATCTGTGCTGCTGGTTGCTTTTCAGAACATCAAATCCTTGGATGCAGTTATTCTACTTCTGAAAAATAACACTAACAGGAAAACAAGTGCTAGACTTTTACACAGCGGGCAGTGCAGCAGGCTTGTTTACACCAGCGTCCTCACGAACAGTGGGTAATGCATAGCGCTACGACACTAAGATGACCACAAAGTCTCTAGGTAATAGAAATGTTTCAGCTCCATTGTAATCGTAAGGAACCGCCATTGTATGTACAGCCTGTCGTTGACCAAAGTGATTATAGGAAGATGTAGGAAGGTTACATGCAAATAACATGCCATTTTACATACAGGGCTTGAGCATGCAGAGATTTTGGTATCAGTGAGGGTACTGAAGCAAATACCTGCAGATACAGAGGGACAACTATATACCGTAGTCCCCCTTGTCCGTGGTTTTGCTTTCCAAAATTTTAGTTATGATCAAGCATAGTTCAAAAATATCAAATGGGAAATTCCAGAAATAAACATTCACATACATTTTTTGCACCATATTTTCCTAATTGTTTGATCTTATTATTAGTTGTTGTTGTTCATCTGTTATTGTGTCTCACTGATAAACTTTGTGATAGGTATGTATGCATAGGAAAGAGCACTATATATAGGGTTCAGAGCTGTCTGACGTTTCAGGCTGGGGCGTCACGAAATCAATCCTTCAAGGATAACGGGGGCCATCTTTGAAGGATTGGGGGGTCACTTTTAATTGCATCACAAAACAAGACGGGAATTTCTGCCAACACATCTCCTCTTTTCTGTGATTATTCTTCACCACAAAATGGCCGAAGAAAGCATTACATTTCTAAAACAGACACTATCTGAAGAACATATGTAGAATTTAAACAGTACACCCATAGCCCTTTCCAAAAAGCTAATGTAGAATTTGCTTTTAACATGAGATCACTGAGAACGGGCCAAGATGACTGGCTAGGATCTCTCAGCCCCCAAACAAGTGAGCATGAGTCCAATAACAGGCATGCGTCAGAGTCCACTGGACTTCAGGAGTGCAGGAGGGTGTCATGAGTACACGCCACCATTTAAGGTCATTTTGGGAAATCTACTGCCTCTGTGGAACAGTCATCTACCCCAGGTTGGAGGCTTGCTTTTCCTAAACCCATCACTGACAAGCAAGATTTGGGATTGGCTCTTTCGATGACTCTGTTTCCTCATTTTTCAGGTGAACTCCCTTTAAAATAAACTTCCTTAAGGGGAACTCCCTGCCTTAATAGGTCACTTAGCCACAATCATGGAAACACCTTGCAAAGTTATGTTGTGCACTCTTTCTTGGCCACCTAGAATGTGAGCCATACTCCTGGATTTGGGGAATTTCCTCCCTAAAAAGCTTTGGTGGGAGGTGGAAAACGCTAACCTCCCTAGACGAAAAAGGGCACAGGCTGCAACAGCCCTGCTGTGTCCCTGGAAGCTGCCTCCTAGGCGCACCTGGTCCACCTGAACTGAACCAAGAGATGCTCTGGCCACAGCGTGGCTGCAGCAAAGTCCAGCTCCTGAGCCCGTGGGAACTCCAGTGGCACTGTGGACAACTCCCGTATCAGGACTAGAGTTTGACACTATGTGGGGTGAACAGCGATGTGTTGTTCAGAAAAATTTTATGGCAAGGTCTGGGGAATGTGCCTGATTCTTTCACCTTCCTGGCAATCATGTAACCTATCCAATATTCTTTTTTAAAATACCATCTTTTAATAGTTCTTAAACCTGCCAGAGTTGACTGGGTTGCTTGTAACAAAAAATGACGATTGATGGAAATAATAGGGAATAGTATTTCCCACCCCAACCCAAAAAAAAAATGGTATTAATATCTTAACTTTTTTTAAAACCTCTGGCTTTCAACATCTCTAACTCAAGTGCACACTTAGACAGAGATGAGCTCTCAAACATAAATTCGAGAGGTATTACCTCCCTTGTTTCAATCTAAATTTATATTCTAAATTTCTTTATTAAACTTTGAAAAAATTTTTGCTAATATTAAAGAATTTGTAATAAATGATAAATACGCCTAAGATTACTAGTTAATATTTTATTTTCATATCACTTGAGAAAATTTAGAATACTATAAAATGATTTCAACAGCATGAACTTGTTAAATCATAAAAGACAATTTTAGTGACTACATACTAAAAGTCTAGAATATTGATATACATAGTTAAGGAAAGTTCATGAGCTAATGTCCACATTATCTCTGACATTCAGCAAAGTTCTAATAACAATGTTTTGGCAGAAAAGAAAGATTTTTCAGTCTCTGAGGAGCAAATGACTATTCATATCATCTCTCTCATTGCCTGAGTCAGTAAATTGCCTAAATCATGTAAATCAAATAATGTTAAGCTTTCTGCTCAAATATGTCTTATAGACTCATACTTTTAGGTTTTTAATAATGAGTCAGAGGCTACCACTGAAAAAAATAAAGAAAGAACTCTGCTAGGGATGTAAAGACACATTATTACCCTTGAAGTAGAGACCAAAATACGAAAAAATACATTTGTTTAGAAAACAAGGCAACACAGAGTAAGCAGAGAAAGATACCAAACAATGTAGTTTGAGGCAGAACAAATAGAACTTTCTTTACAATGCACTTTCAGAGTCTGGTAAAAGTACTTTTTCCCCTTCCAATGTTGATCAACTCATGGGTACCAGGTCAGTGACGGGTTTAGGTATACTTACAGAACACGTAAATATACACAAATATACAAACCCGCTCACACACACAGCACACCCCACATACGTACAGACAAATATGTGATTGGATCTGCAAGCTCTCGTAGAAACGGAAGGCATGTGAAAAAATCAAGAAGAATCAGACACCACTCTCAGTCACACTGAGGGCCTGCATGAGTCAGGGTTCTCCAGAGGGACAGAACTAATAGAATATACGAATATATGAAGGAGTTTATTACAGAGAATTGACTCACACAATCATCATGATGGACAGTCTGCAAGATGAGGAGCAACGAATTCAGCAACGGATCAGTTTGAGCTTGAAAGCCTGAAAAGCAGAAAGCTGTCAATGCAGCCTTCAGTCTGTGGCTGAAGGCCCGAGGGCCCCGAGAGACTCTGGCAAACCACTGGTGTGAGTCGAAGATCAAAAAGCTGAAGCACCTGGAGTCTGATGTTCGAGGTGGGGAAGTATCCAGCATGGGAGAAGGATGAAGACTGGAGACTCAGCAAGCCCACTTCTTCCACCTTCTTCTGCCTGCTTTTCCTAGCTGTGCTGACACAGAGGGGATGGTGTCCACCCAGACTAAGGGGGTCTGCCTTTCCCAATCCACTGACTCAAACGTTATTCTCCTCCAGCAATACCCACACAGACACACCCGGAAACAATACTTTGCATCCATCAATCCAATGAAGTTGACAATATTAATCATCACAGCTAACTCAATAAAACAAATATTAATGGTATGTGCATTCATAAACTCTAAAGGAATTGTCTAGAAGTGATCATTTCCATTTGCTCACTTCCACATGGAAAATATGAATGCTTGCACCAGAAAAAAAATGTATATATTATTTTTCATTGTACACTTTCACCTTTGTGTTTTCAGTAGAAGAAAAGCCGAGAATCACGGAAGCTTTCAATATAGCATACAATGCCTTTCTTAAGATGAAAATGTTACATTCTTTGAGTGTGGATATGATAGAGTGAAAGAAAATGCAGTTTCAGAAACAATGTGATGATGGTGTTTGGGGTTTGCTTTCCTCGCCACTGTTAGTTTCCAACTTCTCAGCAAAGGCAGGCCAGGAGCTGCTGGAGCTGATTTCGGCTTTTCTCTGACAAACAATTCACTCCCACTCATCGTCTGATTAGAAAGAACTAGGAAACAGAATGTACCTGGTTGGAGTGGATGAACAAGGGCTGAATCTTTCTTCCACTCTGCACTCAGGCAGGAGAAAGCTCAGCACTGACTACATGAAAGTTTTTGTCCATCAAGCCCAGGACAGGGTGCCATGCTTCATCATAAAAATGTGGCCTCGGGAAGGCCCTGCACCTCCTGCTGGAGCTGATGGCTGAGTTCTTGGGAAGCAAAGAGGAGGATTCACAGCAGGAAAAATGCTCTACACCTGCACTACTCATGGGCACAGGCTCACAGGCATTTGAGAGAAAGGCCAAGTGTATTTCCAGATTTTCGTTGCCAACATGTGAGAGGGAATGAGGACACACCGCGCCTCTGTGAGTGGATCAAAGGGAAGGCGATGACGCCAGTCTGCATCAGTATGTCATGAGCCACAAAGGCAGGAACTTCCTTGCAGCTAACAAAATGAGTCTTCAGGGCGTTGTAACTCTGGCTGGAACTGTGGTCATCGATGTTGAAGCCATCACCCACGTCACCCTGATTCACACCCACAGAACTACTGAAGCTTCTACAAAGGGGCTTCGTCATCTCTTAAATTTTTCTTGGCTTCTCGTTGCTCCAGCCTAAGTCTTAGAAAGAGCAACACAGGCTACTCCCCAAGTGACGGACAGGTACAAAGAAAGACTCATGTCATCCCCGACTACGACCTCGACAGCACCAAAGCCTTTTTCTTGACCTCACCTTCCTCCTCTCTACCCCAATGCCCCGAAGTGGCCGGACAGCCACTCACGTACCTTCCCTTTTCTCCTGAAACCCTGACCAGTACTCATGACCCCCCACATTTCACCCTTAAACTCAACCCTTAGACTAAACCAACAGTCCTCTAATGTGGTTTGGGAACCTATGAGGAATCCCAAAATTTCAAGCAGTCTACAAAGAGAAACCTATGCTTACAATATTACTAAGACACCATTTTCCTTTTCACTGTTGATCTCTCACAAATACACCGTGGAGTCTCCCAGAGCCTAGCGGACAAGGCTGATCACAGAAGTCTGAACGCAGAAGTGGATACAAAAATCCAGCTGCTTTCCGTTAAGCCAGATGTTACAAAGAGTTGCAAAAAAATTTTTTAAAAATTACTGTTCTTACCATATTTTTGTTTTAAAAAATAGTTATATCCGTAAAAAAGGACTTTTTTTAAACTTGTAATGGGCTTGTTCTTTTTAAATGAATAATCGTTTTAATTTTTTAATTAAATAAGCCTTAATTTTTGCAATAAATGCCAACAGATACAATCCATTTAAACAAAACCTCACTGAGATCTTCAATAGATTTTAAATCGTGGCATGCGCAGTACCACCTAGCTCAGCGGACACAGTACAGATTCACTCACTACCCCTGGTTGACCTGGGAGTCTTTCAACTCAGCGTCCAGATGTGAAAGCCCTCAGGAGTACTCAGTCTTCAACAATCAGGTGAAATTCATCTCAGACTCTTTATCATTTTCTGTTCCTTTTAAAGCATCCAATACCTCCTCTTCCAGCATTTCTCATCATAGCCAACCTAACACACTTAAAAAAAGCCATCCAACATGAGCACCCCAATATCACCTATATTATCTCCCAGTTCCACCATTTATCCTACCTCTTTATCTTACTCTCTGGCATATTTTAGAATCTTAATAAATATGGCGGAAGGCACTTGTATTCCCAACTACTTAGGAGGCTGAGGCAGGAGGATCAATTAAACACAGGGGTTGGAGGCCACAGTGCTCTATGAAGGCACATGTAAAGAGCCACTGCACTCCATCCTGGGCAGCAGAGAAAGGCTCTATCTCTAAATAAATAAATGTATTGAAATAGCTACATAACCAATCAATAACAGAGTGATTACCTGGATTCTCAGTGGCAGCAATCCATCTATCCAAGTTAGTTTTTCCTCTCACCTTCATTAAATCTTTCAACCCCTCTTTTATTTCTTTAAAAATATTAAACATAATCATTTATATTATCTTTAATAATTACATTATCTGAAGTCTAATGGGTGTGGTTCTGCTATATGTTTTTTCTTTTGTCACTTCACCGTGCCCTACTTTTTTCAAGAAAAATGTTACTGTGACCTCCTTGCAAATTTATCTTTGGGAATTCATTGAAGCCAGAGTCAGAGCCGGGCTTTTTTTTTTTTTTTTCCCCATTTATTTATTTTATTGCATTTTAGGTTTTGGGGTACATGTGAAGAACATGCAGAATTGTTGCATAGGAACACACATGGCAGTGTGATTTGCTGCCTTCTTCCCCATCACCTACTTCAGGCATTTCTCCCCCTGCTATCTCTCCCCAGCCTCCCACCCCCCACCCTCCCTCCCCTATTTCCCCCCAACTGACCCCAGTGTGTAGTGCTCCCCTCCCTGTGTCCATGTGTTCTCATTGTTCAACACCCGCCTATGAGTGAGAACATGCGGTGTTTGATCTTCTGCTGTCCTGTCAGTTTGCTGAGAATGATGGAGCCGGGCTTTTCTACAGAGATTTCTGAATTTGTTTCTGCCATGCACCTGAAGGCATACCAACCTAAAAGAAATCCAAGAGCAAACTGAGGTCTAACGGACTACTGTTGTGGCATGACCTCGAGCTGTCTAAACATGCAAGAGCCAGTTTACAGTTATGAGTTCATCGGGGCAGAATTCTTAACTTCTACTGGACATCAAGATCTGAGACATAGCAAGTTCTTGCTCACTGTTACATTGAGGTGAAGGGCCATGTGAAGTTAGAGTTGATCAGTGGCCCGATTTTAGACTCTCCCTTGAGGGGGCTCTAGGCTTTGGTTGCTGTCCCAGGCCCTATGTCATAGTTCACTCTCATCTACTAAAGGAAAAGTTCAGTCATCTTGGTTTAGCAATTGCAAAAGTTGACTTCATTACTCTGATAATCTCTCTGGGTTCTCAATTTTCTCTTTGTTTGTGACTTCTGGGGCTCATGATTTCCCTGCTAGAACATACATATTCTCCTATATTTTAGCCATCAATTTTAGTTGCTTGAGTAAGAGGATCAGTCAGGTTATCTAATTAGCAGTATTGCCAGAAATGTAAATTTTCATTCACTTTAATAAACATTTTTAAACCTCCATTATATGCAATGCAATTTTAAACACTGACATAAAAACATAAATATGATTTACTATCTACCCCCAAGGAATTTCAAAAACAGTGAGAGGCATAAAACATAGATTGATAATACAATAATGAAAATACAATATCATATCATATAATTGGCACCTACAGAGAGACATGAGCATGGGAGACTAAGGGAATACAAAGGAGAGGGAACTTTACCCATTTGCTTGGTAGAAGGGCACATGGGAGACGCAGCAGTCCCCAAATGCCAATCATCACCAAGACATAAAACCACCAGCATTTGCTTCTCACCCATCCAACCATGGGTAGGCTGGGTTCAGCTCAACTTGGCTGGCTTTGACCACGCTTGGTTCTGAACTACACGTTTTGTTTAGATTTGCCTGAGATGTCTCTCATTCTTCTCACACCAGCAGCTGCATGTTTTCATGCCAGCACAGATCTCTCAAAGGAATGAGTGGAAACATAACACATCCCTTATTCTGAGGCTCCAAATACACAGTCACTTTTTCCCACATTTAATTGGCCACAGCAAGTCACATGGCCACACTCAACATTTACGGGGTAGGAAATGCATGCCTCACACGGCTGTGAGGGCAGAGAGGAAGGCAGTGGGAAGGCATGAATATTTGTCAGGGAATAGTCTAATCTAACCCAGAAGAGTTCGATAATTAGATTTCACTTTAAAGAGAGATAGGAATTCAGAAGATGGGCTGATATGGTTTAGCTCTGTGTTCTCTCCCAAATCTCATCGTGAATTGTAATCCCCGTGCCTGGAGGGAGGCATCTGATGGGAGGGGATTGGATCATGGGGGTGGTTTCCCCCATGCTGTTCTCGTAATAGTGAGTGAGTTCTCATGAGATCTGAAGGTTTAAAACTATGTGACAGCTTTCCCCCACTCACTCACTCTCTCTCCTGCCACCTTGTAAGAAAAAAAGATGCTTGCTTCTCCTTCCCCTTCTGCCATGACTATAAGTTTCCTGAGGCCTCCCCAGCCATGTGGAACTGTGAGCCAATTAAACCTCTTTCCTTTACACATTGCCCAGTCTCAGGTAGTTCTTTACAGCCATGTGAAAATGGACTAATAAATGGATCATTCCAGGAATTAAGAAGGAGCGTGTGTAAAACAGTCCTGAGCAGGGTTTATAAGGCCACAGTGGTGGCACCAGGCACTCACAGCATGCACAGGAGTGGGCAGGAGATGCAACAGAGTAGACAGACCCCAGAGAAGAGCAGCCTGTGTCTTCATCAGTCTTACTCTGCATGCAGCAAGGAGCCACAAAAAGTTTCTGAGTCTTTTCAACATAAAAAATAAGTATGTGAAATAAGGCATGTGATAATTAGCTCAATTTAGCCATTCCACAATATATGAATATTTCAAAACACCAAATTGTACACAACAAATATATATAACTTACATTTGTCAAGAAAAAGTCAATTTTTAAAAAAATATATAAAAAATTAAATTCAAATTGTTTTAAAAGGTGTTAAGCCAGGACAATATAATCAGTGTGCATTTTATTGAGCTCATGCTGACATCTCATTAGATAAGAAAGGGGAACTGGTTAGTTGTATGATGAAATGACCCAGAAAAAAATAATGATGAGAGGTTGAATGGGTTATGGCAGTAAAATTAATAAACTAATGCTGGATTCAGGAGCTACTTAGGGATATATTAATAAGCTAATAAATGCAAAGTGCTTATCAGTGTCTGATACAATATAAGTTCTCACTAAATATTAGAAGCTACTATTAATAGTAACAGAACGTGATAATTTAACGAGGGGTGGAAGTTGGAAGGTAAAGAACAAAGGAGAAATATAAAATGTCGGTCAAGTGTCTAATGAAATATGAAATATGTTTTTTTCCGAGGAGGAAGAATAAGCTTGTAAATAGAAAAATGACAAATTCAGTGGTAGACACATTAGCAACACAAAGGAAAAACTTCAAAAATGACTAGAGAAATTTCACAGGAGCAAGAATCAGACTGACAGCTGACTTTTCAACAAGAGCAATGCAAGTCAGAAAAAGACAATGCAATGCTCCCTTCGAGCTGCTAAGGCATCCCAATACCTGTTACTCTAGAATTCTATACCCAGCAAAGTTATACGACAAGAATGGAGGTGAAATAAGGAGAAGGAGACAGATCCAATTATGTTCCTATACCTGCATTTTAAATGACAGCCCCAAACGAAAGGAATGAATCATTAAATGCTGGTCTGTGCATGCAATAGGACACTATACAGCTGTGGTTCTTAAACTGGAGTGCCCCTAACGACAGCATCAATATCACTTGAAAACTTGTTAGAAATATAAATTTTGGGGCCCTATCTCAAACCTACTAATTCAGAATCTCTGGCTGGGGGCCAGCCATCTGTGAATTAACAAGTCCTCTAGGGGACTCTGACATACCTTGAAGTTTGAAGATCCCTGTTCCACAGTAATGAACGTGGAGAAACTACAAGTTCATGCAACAATACAGCTAAATACTCAAAGCATAATACTGCAAGAAAGAAGCCAGAGTCACAAGAATTCAAATAGTATATTCCACCTATACAAAGATTGTTTTAAAAAAAGATAGAACTAAATTGTTTAGGGATACAGAATCGAGAGGAAAACTATTAAGCACAAAAGGAAGTGTTTAACACTATTTCTGATAATCTCTTAGTGATAATTGGTGATTTTCTCTAGGGAAGAAAATAAGGTGTTATTATCAGGAAAAAACATTTAGGACCTTCCTGGGTATTGAAAATGTTCTATTTTTTGACCTAGATAATCATATAGCTTTTCACTTTATGATCATTTATAATACATATAAATAACATATTTTCTATACACTTATTTGTACATGTATGATATTTTACTATCTTATATATACCACATATTATATAACTTATATTACACATTTTATTTTAATAGGAATATTGGTAACAAGTAGAGTCAAATCTGGTAAAATCTGTCTCAGAAGAGATAATCTGGAATGGACCACAGCCCTGGGAAACAGAGTTTTAAAAAGGCATTAAACTGTGAGTCACATTTGAGAGACACGTATCTGTTCTAGGCATGCTGTGCTCTAGTGCCTACAACCCTATTTGGGCGCACAGTAGGTAGGCACTCAATGAATGTTTGTTGAGTGAATAACTGAAAGTATGGAAGTGGATGTCAGCCAGCCAGCAGGAAGTGAAGCAGAGTTTCCTCTGGAAAACAGATGGAAGGTGTTGAAGGGAAAGGAGAAAACCCAAATGCCACAGGCACTTTGAGAAGAAAGACTCTAGGAAGCAAACTGATTGGCCCCTTGGGGAAAGACATCAATCATGACACTAACGTGCAACTGAGGCCAGTCATCCTCTAGCTCAACAGTCCCCAGCCTTCTCAGCACCATGGACCGGTTTTGTGGAAGACAATTTTTCCACGACAAGGATGCGGGTATGGTTCATGCATGATTCAAGCACGTCACATTTGTAGTGCACTTTATTTCTATTATTATTATGTTATAATACACAATGAAGTCATTAAACAACTCACCATAATGTAGAGTCAACAGGAGCCTTGAGCTTCCTTTCCCGCAACTAGATGGCCCCATCTAGTTGATGACCAGAGACAGTGACAGATCATCAGGCATTAGATTCTCATGAGGGGCATGCAGCCTAGATTCCTCACAGGCACAGATCACAACAGGGTTCGCACTTTGATGAAAATCTAACCGAAGCTGATCTGACAGGAGGCGGAGCTCAGGGAGGAACGTGAATGAGGGGCAGTGTCTGTAAATACAGAAGACGCTTCGCTGGCTCACCTGCACTCACCTCCTCCTGTGTAGCCCAGGTCCGAACAGGTCACAAACGGGTATTGGTCTGTGGCTCAGGCACTGGGGACCCCAGCTTTCACCCACAGGCCTAGAGAAGCATAAACGCATTTCATGTCCCGCTTCAAGGCAGTAAGAGGGCTGAGAAGCTCCATGCCTCCTGAGAGGGGCAGTGCCTCTTGCAAGCAGGATTTTGCACTCTTGGAGAACAGCTAGAAAGAGAGGAAACAAGGACAACTAGGAAGAATACATAAAATGAGCCCCTGAAATGACATCAGATGAAATCGGGGAAACTCCATTACTTAAAGAATGAATGGAGAACGTTGAGCACAAAAAGACCCTCTGCCTCATATTGTATCAGTGGGTCTTTAACCCTTCCCTTCTCCTGGTCCAGTGCTTGCAGCGACGGTTTTCACGCCGAGAAGGCCATCCTGCCCAGCATAGATTCACTCTTCATCTTTAGCCCGGGCCCAGCCTCTTTCATTTCACATCACGGAACTCTGAGAATGCCCTGAGAACATGTAGGTTCCTTTTTCCTTCAATTCCTCCTACTCTTTTGGGAACACATTTAATAAGATCCCACAAAGACTCTCGCTCTGTGACGTCCCAAGAACACTTCTCCCTGGCACAATGACTTTGACATGGGAACCACATTTATTTCCTTGGACTTGGCCAACTTTTCAAAATATGGAGGCTGTCTCATCATTCTCCGATTGCCTTCTCATTGTCAAAGTCATTTTGCTCAAGCAGCACGGAGCCTACAATTTTCTCTTTGTATAAGACTTTGATTCTAACTCATCTAGTTATGCCCAAGGAACTCCATCTCTCTCCGTTAAAGAGGCAACAAGCAGCTCTGTGTGTTGAGCTCAAGTTTACTTCTCTGCAGCAATCTAACCACAAGTCAGTTTAAATCTAATTCACCTCAAAATGAACAAAGCAACAAAAGTGCAGATCAGTTTCTTCCCAATACTCTTCCACAGCCGGATTTTTTTCCATAGAGTTGAGCTAATACCACACTTCTTCAGCATACCTGTCCCGCAGCCCCCCAGGATTGCCAAAGACTTTCCGGATACATGGATTTTTGTCTAACGTGGCTGTGGGATCTCAGTCAAGGGAGAGAGACTGGACCGCTTACAGCGTCTCATGGAAAGATAAGAGGGTGACTTCCTAGGACTCCCTTCCCGCTTTGAAAGGTTCTGCTGGCATTTCGATTTACGGTTCACTTTCTTTGGGGACTTCTGTTAGTCTAATATGCTTCCCCAGACAGGCTGCAGTGTTCCTGCCTGAGCCAATAAGGGGAACTTTGGGGCTTGTTAGAGATGTTTAAAACAAAAGAGAGAAGAAATCTTCATCCCAAATATTCCCACTCCACAGACCATGGCAGGCAGGCACATGGTGCTTCAAGTCTCACTGGACAGTCAGTGCAGGGCTCCTGCTGTGCTGCTTTCCAGGTGGGAAGTCACGTGTTTATACCCAGTGTGTGTGTCCTAAACTGTGAACTCATCGTGCACTGTCCAGGTACTGCTGTAATTCTCTTTGTTACGTGGCCAATCATGGAGCCATATAAAAGTAAGTGCTTCTCAGCTGGGCATGGTGGCATGCACCCAGTCCCAGCTGCTGGGGAGGCTGAGGTGGGAGGGTAGGCTGAGCCCAGGAGTGCCAGGCTGCACTGAGCTCTAATGGTACCACTGCACCCCAGCCTGTGCAACAGAGCAAGACCTGGTCTCTAAACGAAAAACTTTTTTAAAAAGTAAATGCTTCTGAGGGGGCGTTGAAGGCAGGTGGAGGAGGCATGCAGGGAGAGTAGTGTGTCCCATGTCCCAGAAGTGGGCACTGGACCAACACTGACCCCTCGGATGTGCTATCACGCACATCCCCCTCCTTCTTACCCAGACCTTCCCGCCCTTCTGCCCCAACTTTAAGATTCTGCAAGCCTCTCAAGGGGCTTCACTTTTAAGACTACCTTCGATGATGTAAGATCCTAGAATTCTCAGCATTCATTGGCCGAGAAGGGCCAACACTACAAGGAAAAAGCAAAAAAAAAAAAAAAAAAAAAAAAAAAAAAAAAAAAAAAAAAGCAGAAATGCTAACAAAAAACACTTAGAATGATTTCTGGTTTTAATCCAGAAGTCCATCACCAGATGTAATTCAGACCTCCAATAGCAGGCTAATGTCTGGGTTTTTTAAGGGCCTCAAGTGATCACTTTGGAAACGGCATCTAAACATGCTCACAGTTTAACTTGCCTGAGCCTATTTTGAAAGCTAGCCACGCAATGCAACACGGTCACACACTGCCTGTTGCATCACAACGACGTCACTCACATATTTCCACGTCGAGGGGAAATGTCACAAGGCTAGCAGAGGCCTCTGAAGTTCTAAAGAAAACCAAAATTGCCTCAGCTCCTTATAATTTGATTGGCCCCAGCAAAGAAAAGCTTCCACTTTTCTGTTATAATAACCTTCAGTGAAGTTGCATCGGAAAACACTTCCCGGGGCTTCTGGGAGTCCTGCTAGGGCACCTGATGATTACATCCTGAGTGGAACAAACTCCAACAGGGAAGAGCGTTAGGGTGATTCCCGGAGGCTGATATCAGGCACTTCACGCCATTTAAAATCTCTTAGCGAATTCATCTAATTGCAAGGCATTCTCCTTCCCTGCCCCGTTCAGTAGCATGTCAGCCTGCAAACACAGCCTTACTGAAATAACTACAATGTTTTAACGTGCCTTATGCAGCTACGGAATGTCCCGGTGGGTCAGTAACTGGTGTATATTGCTTTGTATTTTAGCAGTCTTTCTACAAATTCAGAATCAGGAACCAAATGTATTCATCCTGTGGTGATTTGCTTATTGCCTATGAACGGCGCTCAAACGAGATCAACAATGCACTTTTCACTGAAACGGGTTGGATTTCAGCGTTTTGGCAAGTGCTTGGAGAAACCCTTCTGCTTCACTCCCAATACATAAGTCTCAGTCCTGCACGCTCCGTTTCCATGAACCGAGAAGGGAAAAGGACAGGAGCTGAGCTTCGTTCACACGTGGCTGGGTTTGGAAGGAGCAATAGGTTGCATTCTTTTTCTTCCCTTTTTCTCGGTTCAATCTGGTAATCAGGGGGAAATTGCTCTAAAATGCAAATGGAGTGTCTTGACAGAAGGTACTGCTGTGAGGAAGATCTCCATGAGAAACGCTGCTTCTGCTAAAACAGTCAGCAGAGCCCCTGTATTACATCATTGTTCCTTTGAAAGATTCAGGACACACAGTACTAGTATATCTTTGTTAGAATAGAAGCTCATTCAATGAAATTGTTTGGCTTTCAGTCAAGAGTGGCTTTAAAGCAGGACTGGATGGCCCAGATGGAGGTGCTTAACATGACAAGGTGTGTAATAAATAAGACGCGAAGGGGTGATCCCCGCAGTGCTCCTACCAGCCAGACGCTGGGTGTTTTGCAAGAGCATTTCTTTGGCATTAGCACCCCCGTAAAGCACATAAAGTTGCCCGGTAGTTTTGCCAATCTCTTTCTTAAATTCTGCCGCTTTTCTTGGAGGCGGGCTGAAGTTCAGGAAACATGCGTTTGGACCGAGCGTCTCCTCCATGATCCGATGGCATGCACCTCAGTGGCATGTCATCTTCATTTCTTTCTCCTCTGCTCTCCCCCTCCTTCGGTTAAGTTTGTCCACCATTTAAGACTCAATTATGAAAGAGGTACTGGGTCACCATGCCTTTCTTCCCTCTAGGAAACCCCTGCTCAGGCACCAGGATCCAGCCCAAAAGGAGCTTTCCTGGCTACCCACTCCACTGCTGCCTCCCCTAAAGCAAGGAATCGAAGCCGGTAGCTACGGTGCAGGTCAGACTTGCGGGTCAGTTATCGGGATGTTCGTGGGGAGCTTCCAGTTTATGCACATCATGTCTAAAATTCGAATTTGAGTTACTGCGTCTCGCAGGTCTCATGCAAGTGGCCATTCCCCTGACAATGAAGGTAACCTAAGTAGAAAGTTTGATGGAAAACAACCAGGATACAAACCAGATGGTGGCAGATGGAAGAGAGAAGAGGGAACAGACTAGGGAGTTCTGAGGGTAGAGTCACCAAGACAGGGAAGTGAGTGAATGTGGTGCGCAGAGCGTGGGAAGGAAGGGGCCCAGTCTTGAACTTGGCAAATGGGTGTGTGGCTCAGTGATTCTCTGAGAAAAGGAACAAGGTGGGGGGATTCGTAGGGGAAAACAGTGAGTTTTTCTTGTATTCAAATGCATTGGCTTTCATACACTTCTACTTTCTAGTCTCAGAAGAACGAGACTATACATCATTCCTAAAATTAAAAATCACCATGTGGAGACGGTGCCATCATTTTGAAAGCAACCGTTGTCTCTGCCAGGCTGGGGGAGACATTCTTTCAGACAAGGTGCCTTTTCTGACTTCAGGGTGACTTCGTTCTCTCTCTCCAGCAGGTCAGAATCAGGAGAGGGCAGGACTGAGAGCCTGCAGGATGCTGTTTTTGGAGATACGTGTTGAGACGCACTCCTTCCCCTGCCAGCTTCCTCTGCTCTGGCTGTCACAAGCGCCAGGTGCAGCCTGCTTTCTAAAGCTGCGGAAATTTAAAGCAAAGACCTGGTGGTATCTTCCAGGACTCAACACTAGCTGCTCTGAAGGCAGCTGTCCCTCAGTCCTTCTCAGTAGTGCCCGGCAGGCATTTCAGAGAGCTCCTGCTGCAAGTATTTCATTCCTTGGTTGCTCTCAGCCAAACTCCCGTTTTGGCGTGTGAGTGTGTACTTTTCTCTAAGGAGCTGAGTCATGGCCAGCCTGGTGCTGCAGCCCCCAGGCCAACTGGTAGGATGATTGCATCTAACAAAATTCTCACCTTAATGTAGCCACCGGTCAGGATACCCATGAATCTGCATGTGGCTTTTTCATCACTTAGGGTACCCAGAAAGATTCCTCTCAAAATGCTCCACACAGAACTTACGACATGATGCCATGAAGTCTGTATTCTGTGATGTCATTAGATGTGGAAGGGACAATGGGTGGGCTTGCTTTGTCAGAGTGGGCTTAAAAACTCGAGCTCTGGCCAGACACCGTGGCTCATGCCTGTAATCCCAGCACTTTGGGAGGCTGAGGTGGGTGGATCACAAGGTCAGGAGTTCAGGACCAGCCTGGCCAAGATGTTGAAAGCCCATCACTACTCAAAATACAAAAATTAGCCTGGCATGGAGGCACACACCTGTAATCCTAGCTACTCAAGAGGCTGAGGCAGGAGAATCACTTGAACCTGCAGGGTGGAGGTTGCAGTGAGCCGAGATCACACCACTGTACTCCAGCCTGGGCAACAGAGTGAGACTCTATCTCAAAAAAAAATAAAAACTCAAGCTCTAAACACTGACTCATAGGGACTTAAACCTCCAACTCTTCTGCTTGTCAGTTGTGTCAACCTAGAGGGGAAACTTATTGTCTCTTCATTTAGTTTCTCATTTGTGCAGGGAGATTAAAATAGTACCAGCCTCAGCCTCCTTTTCGTTGTGAACTTAAAAAAATGAGTGTAACGCGATTACACAGTGGCCAGCACATAACATGTGCCCCATTAACAATCACCGTTACCAAAATTTATGTTCCACAAGCTACGTCAAAATGAGCATCTAAGAAGTTGATTAATAGGTTCACATATATGGTTTGATAGAAGACATAAGACCGAGTGTCCCATGGATCAGAAGAGTAATCAGAGTTCTCAATAATCTATTATACATTTCAAAATAGCTAGAAGAGAATAATTCAAGTGTTTCTAGCATTAAAAAAGAGACAAGTACTGAAAATGATAGCTCTCCCAAGCAAACCAATAAGATTGTTACAAATTACATGAACATATTATCACATGCACCCTGGAAGCTGTGGCTATATACCATGCATCAACTAAAAATAATAAATAATAAGGGTCACAATGGAAAGCCATTTTTACATAGATAAGTATGTCCACTGATCACCAGAATGTTAAACATACATTTAACTTCTTTTCAGTGATTGAATCATATGCTGTTGGAAAAATTTGAAACTGAGTTTGGAGTGCTGGCAAAGAATGACTTAAATTAGTTGACTATTTAGAGTTGGTAAAACAGTTCTGTGGATATATATGTGTGTACACACACACACACACACACACCTCAACAGAAAGTCTGTAGTTCATTCATGCCTCCTCTTCCACCTCTCTGGATTCTGCAGTTCTGAGACCAGATCAGACTATGTAGGACAGGAAGGTAAACCTGAACATGTGCAATGGGCCAGACAAACAAGGACCATCCTGAAGCTCTGATCACTTAGCCTCTCTGGCCCTTGGGCTGTCAGGCTATAAAAATATCTTCATGGCCTCTTCCATCTTAATATTCTACCATTTCAAGAAGACAGGTTTTAATTGCAAGCAGAAGGTATCAGTTCTCAATTTTCTTTGCAAAGATCATATGAGGTGTTTATCTTTAATTAATTAATTTATTTATTTATTTATTTTGAGATGGAGTCTCGCTCTGTTGCCCAGGCTGGAGTGCAGTGGTACAATCTTGGCTAACTGCAATCTCTGCCCCCCTCTACCACCCTGAGTTCAGCGATTCTCCTCCCTGGGATTACAGGCGCCTGCCATCAGGCTAATTTTTATATTTTTATTAGAGGTGGGGGTTTCACCATCTTGGCCATGCTGGTCTTGAACTCCTGACCTCGTAATTCACCTACCCTGGCCTCCGAAAGTGCTGGGATTATAGGCACGAGCCACTGTACCTGGCCACAAGGTGTTTATTTAAGCACAAACTCCTGGAACCCATCCTGAGAAAAGGATCATCATGGACCTTGGTGCTCTCTGAAAACCAACCTGAAGGAAGGTATCAACACACCACATTGGCCCGTTGTCCTTAGCACACTGTTCTCTGCACCCAAAACACTTTCTTACAGGTGCCCCTGCTGACCGCTCGCCTCGTGAGCCCCGCGCATTGCTGCCTCCCACGCACTTCTGCAAGGGTCCTGCTCTAGATATGGGTGTTTTTGCTTTCCATTTGTATTTTCTTCCAGTCAGCTAAAATAGTAAACCACAGGATTAGAAGTGGGTGTGTTACTTCAAGAAGTAATTATTTTCCTGAGGGGGAAAAAAAAAAAATGAAAGCTGGTGGATCCATTTTAAGAGTTAATTAGCTGACAGGGGAGCCAAATTTACCCTACAGTGCATTTCAAGCTGCATTTCAGAAAAGTAATGGGGAATCACCTGCCAAGTTGCAGAGAATCCATGAAAACAGAGGAGCAAAGTGGGCAGCAGCGCACCCGGGCAATCAGAATTCACCAGAGAGCTCAGCTAATTTTTCTCAGGGAGAGTAATCATAATAATAATAAAGATTTCCTTTCATTTCATGACTATAAGTCATCTTTCTCCCATTGCCACACTGCAAGTATAGTGGCAGCCAGAACGAACAGCAGGCTCATGGCTGCCGGAAGCTGCAAGACTTCACACAAGTCAGTGAGGGAGCTAAAGGCTCTCCTTTCTGGTGAGGACTTAAAGCAGCCACCTCTGCACTGCAGTCTGGCAGGTGCCCAGAATCCTGATGTGTCATCTTGTTAGATGGGGTCTCTTGGGTTTGTGCCCTGCCAGGTGACATTCTGGCATTGCCCTGCTCCCTGGCTGAAGTCTATAATTCCTCTCTGTTGTGGGGAGACAATCAGCTTACCTCAACTTTTTTGGGTAAGGAATTTCTTTAATTTGTGTGGAGGCATCACAGACCTGGGTGGAGGGCGTTGCATTCCTACCGGGTCACTCCAGCCAAAGGGGCAGGCTTAGTGGCCACTTCCACCACACAGCCAGCACTGCCGTCTGCTCCCTACAACCCTGTCATGGGAACAAGCCTCTGCGATGATCTTATTGACAAGGGCACGACTGTCACTTGCTCAACCACAATGGTCTATTTTGCAGGGGGAAATAATTAAGTCATTATCAGCTACCTTCCGATAGACTCCTTCTTAACTGGTGTCAGGCCCTGGCCTTCCAGCTGTGGCCTACAGTGAGCCCTGAGTCCTGGCCCTTGCTCTGTTTCACCATGTATTTCTCACTACACATCAACATAATTCTGAAAGCAAATCTCGTGTGTGCCTAACGGAAAGGACGGTGCCAAGAGGGCAGAATGGGGCTGAGGCTGAGCCAAAGCTCAAAGGCCTGTGCCCACAGCCTGGACCTACGCTGGCCAAGGTCAAAGGCATTCCACAGCCTAGACACAGCAACCAAGTATGAATGACCTGGAGAACAGGGCATGCCTGCTCTGGCCTCAGTTTCCCCTTCTGTAAACTCAGAGGATTGCTACTCAAAAAAGCATGACCTGTGGACCTGCAGTATCAGTGTTCACAGACCATAAGCAAATTCCTGCCCCACCCAGTGACAGGATGTTGTCCTCTCTGAGCCTCAGTTTCCTCATCTCTAAAATGGGGCTAAGACCACTTTTTAGCTTTGGGGTGAAAAACGAATGAGATAACATACATTATGTGCCCGGTACAGTGAGTTATAAATGCTCAATAAATGGGACCAAATGAGCTCACCTTCAAAAACCACTTCTGACTTGAGATTGATGGCATGGTGACAGCACTCACAATGGGATGTGGGCTTGCAGATGTCTGCAACCCTCTCTTCTGGTCTTTATACTTCAAGAGGCCAGTTAGAGTTAGAATCTCTGTAATTGATGTAAGACTCCATCTCAGCTTTGAGAAACTCAAATATAAAGAAGGAAGTATCTCTTTTTCCAAGATTTGTACTTAGGAAGGCCAACCAGCTTCACCTCTCCCCTAAAATGTATTGCTCACACAGTGGGCTGTCATGGAGGAATGCCAACACCTGCCCCCCCCCCACCCCACCCAGGACCCTACGCCCTCTGTAAACAGAGCAGCTCCAAACAGCGGCCCTCCTGGGCCCCCTAGCGGCAGCAGGGATGGACACAACGTTCAACCATCCCACAAAGCCGTCCACAGTGGCCCTGGCAAAGGCAGCCCAGGGATGCCAGGAGGTTTTGCGCCCCTCAGTGCCCCCAGTCTCTGGAAAGGTTGACCCCCGATGCAGGGGCCCTTTCCCTGAGTTGCGACAGGTTCACTGACTCTCAGCTCGTCCCCTCCTGCCCCTGTCCGCCGCACCCTGACGACACAGCCAAAGCCCCAAACTCTCTATGCTTTCAGTATCGGCAGCATCCCCAGGGGGTAACATAGAAACCTGGAAACGCAACGGCTTTGGAGTCAGAAATACTTAGATTCCGGTGCTGGCTAACCTACTTACTAGCTGAATATTCTTAGGCTACTTATTAATCACTCCAGGCCTCAACCTTCTCACCATAAAATAGGCGTGACAGTGCTGACCTCACAGGGGAGTTTTAATTATTAAATGAGAACAGGCACATATATGTATGTATATAAAATTTCATACAGCTATAAACTAGAATGTAGGTATATCTATAAATGAATCTACACAGAGAGAGGGAAGGCACCTGGCCCTTGGGAAATACACAGTGGCAGGTACTGATTACTGTAACTACCCAGGCGAATGCACCTAAAACAATGAAAAATTGTTTTTGCAGTTTTCACATTTAGATCTGAAACAACCTATTAGTTACACAAGGATTTGACTGGTGGGGCTAAGCCTGGGATACAGGAGGTCTGCGGTAAACAACTTTTCTACTTCTCTGACTCTACAAGTGAAATCTGCTCAAGGAAACTTTAAAGGCCGCCCTGAGGATGCAAAGGCATAAGAAAGAGACAATGGACCTCGGGGACACGGGGGAAAAGGGTGGGGGGAGGTGAGGGATAAAAGGCTACAAATTGGGTGCAGTGTACAGTGCTCAGGCGATAGGTGCACCAAAATCTCACAAATCACCCCCAAAAAACTTACTCGTGTAACCAAATACCACTTGTTCCCCAAAAACCTATGGAAATAAAAAACAATAAATTTTAAAAATATTTGAAAAGCAGCCCTAAATGGACAGAAAATCACCAAAGAATACCTGTGAGTATCTGGAAGGTGTTAAGAGGGGACTGAGTGACCCAATTTGGCTTAGGAAAAGGGATATCAGGCTTGCGTCTATGCAGGTGCACAGAACTAGGGAATTTTTATCAGAAGCCAGCCTCTCTCCTTCTTGCTCCTACCCAGCTCACTGGGCCATTGCCCAGGCTCAGTCTAAAGTCCATAAGTCAACAATGCATAGTAAGGGTGTCTCTTTGCCAGTCAGTAGAAAACCCAAAATGTGGATAAGATGCCGGTGTTGATACAATCCTCTTAATGTCTGCCTTCTGGTTTTGCTACAGATCCATGATCAATACAGGTATTGATCGACTTACGACCTATGCAAGTTACGACCATTCGACTTTACGACCACAATCGCTAGCCACGACTGCTCTGCGTCTGGCAGCGCAAACGTTGCCCAGCTGGGCGTACGACAGTGCGGACCAGCTTCCGGCAGCACTACCGTCTCCGCATGCATATAGCCTACTCAACTTACGACCAAATCATGTTACGACCGCTCTGTGGTCCTGACTGTGGTCGTAAGTCGAGCACTAGCTTGTAAATTATTCTTCTAACCCATCCAACAAGAATCAACAATACTTTTTATTGGAAAGAATCACGAGATGGAAGAACACAAGCTAAATGAATACTATCTCTAAAATCTTTAGAAAAACAAGGATATTGATTTAACCCAGTGAAAAACATATTGAGCATGTGCTAGAGTGGGAAGACGTAGATATAATCCAGTCCTCAAGAAGATCACAGCTCAGTGGAGGAGAGAAACATATATGCTCCCTAAATCGATAGCATAAAATAAGTACACATTTAGAATGACAAAACTGTTCTAAGGAAACATGAAGGAAGGAAAGGTTCCTTCAAATTGCATTTTGGCGAAGCTACCGTATGACAAGTTTTGTGCTCCATGAAGGAAAAGAAAAATGAATCAGATTTCATTCTCAGCTATGAGGAATTTTATATCTCCCTGGGAAGATGGATATTTAGGAAACAAGTTATGATTCGACATGATATGGTAAAGCAGTGTTCAGAGGCTACAAGAAACAGAGGAAGGGAGAGGCATGGTGTCCATGCATATCAGGAAGGGCATCCTGGAGGAAGCAGCCTCACGGGGGTAAACAAATTGACTGACCAGCTCCCGACCTTTGGGCACCATCTTAAACCCACATGGTGATATTTAACCTCATGATGTTGGCAATGGAGTCCAAAAACGGTTACCCTACTTCAGGGCTTACCTCATTTGGAGTCTTTATTCAATATCCCTGATACTAAGCTTTGGTATTCTGAAGTTGCTTTATCCTCTGCTGGCTAACAGGTGCCAAGGCTAAAAGAATTTCCTCTGTGCTCACTCTGTTTGCAGAAGAAATTGTTGCTATCTACTTTTTACAACTCATTATTTTATTTTTATTTTTTTAAAATATATATTTTATTGCATTTTAGGTTTTGGGGTACACATGAAGAACATGCAAGATTGTTGCATAGGTACATACATGGCAATGTGGTTTGCTGCCTTCCTCCCCATCACCTATATCTGGCATTTCTCCCCATGTTATCCCTCCCCAACTCCCCACCCTCCACTGTCCCTCCCCATTTCCCCCCACAGACCCGAGTATGTGATGCTCCCCTCCCTGTGTCCCTGTGTTCTCATTGTTTAACACCTGCCTATGAGTGAGAACATGTGGTGTTTGATTTTCTGTTCTTGTGTCAGTTTGCTGAGAATGATGGTTTCCAGGTTCATCCATGTCCCTACAAGGGACACGAACTCATGGTTTTTTATGGCTGCATAGTATTCCATGGCATATATGTGCCACATTTTTTGACGTGTTCCAACACCACCAACCTTTGACCGCATTCTCTTAATGAAGACGGAAAGCATAAATGGACAAAACCAAACACTTCTATTCTGGTCTTGCCAAAACTAGTCGAATGGAGTTGCATAAATGGGACTTAAATAGCCCTTGTCACGTGGGTGACTGGTAGAGGCTGCCAGGGCATGACAGCTGTCATGAGGAAGACTCCCAAACAGCAGGTCAAGAGAGGCAGAAGCTGTTCCTATTGCTGGAGCTTTCTTTATGGATGTTGATACTGACTCTGGAGGTAGTTCTTTAAAAGTTTGTTTAAAAGTGGCTCAGGAGTTCAAGATCAGGCTGAGCAATATGGAGAAAACCCATCTCGACAAAAATACAAAAATTAGCTGGGCATGGTGGTGCATCTGCAGTCCCAGCTACTTTGGAGGCTGAGGAGGGAGGATCCCTGAGCCCGCAGGTCAAGGCTGCAGTGAGCTGAGATTGCACCACTGCACTCCAGTCTAGGCAAGAGTGAAACCGTGTCTCTCTCTCTCTCTCTCTCTCTCTCTCTCTCTCACACACACACACACACACACACACACACAGTGGGAGGCATATCCTGTTTTGCAGTTACCAAGTGTTGTGCCAGTGTAGAAAACAAAGTTCTAGTCCTTCGTTACCTTAATGATTTTTTCTTTAGTTCAGATGCCTTTCATTGTTGATCAATATCCATGCACAACACTTTACTTTAAAAAGCTCCATATGGATACTAATGCTGTTAATTTGACATAGAAAGTAAGAAAATGTGCAACACTGGCATGCAAACATTAGCAGAACTGATTCATTTTGTTATGAGCTAGAATCTGTCGTAATTTGTTTTTTTGTAATCTGTTGAATATTTCACTTCACTGTTATCTGCCCAGTTTGAATACCAATCCTTTTCAATTTTTAGGTAACATACATATTTTAGTGACAAAAGCCTGACGTGTTTACTGTCCAATAGTATTCCCTACATTCAAAAACTAAACACAAAACAAAAAAGACTCGACGGGGAAATGAGAGATGTTAGCCTGGGGCAGGGAACCTGCAAGATGAGCCTGGGACTTGCCGTTCCAGATGTGAGGAAGTGCTCAGCGAAACAGTGAGAAGACCGTGCAGAAACCAGCACGAAGGGCTCCCACAGGCCTGTCATGGAGGGGATCCCAGCGGCCACACCGGACAATTTGAGTGAGGAAATAATACTATTTCATGATACTATCACATGAAATAGGAATCCGTGAGTCTATGCCGAGATAAGTCAGTGAGTAAATAAATGGAAGGTGGAGAAGCTTTTTTCCTCCGTCAGTGGAATACAATTGATGGATCATTCTAAGAATTAAACCAATGATACTGAATTGGTGGGGGAAAGTTCAAGAGAAATGTAATAGTCCACACTCTCAGTATGCCTCACCCGAGTAAGGTAACTGTAGGGGAATCTGGCAGGCAGCTCTTTAACCAAGTGACCAAAGTTAACTTCACCAGCAACTCGACAAACTGCAACCTCCTGAAGCGTGGTAGGATGCATGAAAGGAACACACTGTCACTTCTATGAAATTGCCACCAAAATTACATAATCTGAGTGTGATCATCAGACAAACCCAAATCGAGGGGTATTCTTCAAGACAACAGGCCTCTAACGTACAAAAACATCACGTCCTTGAAAGTCAGGAAAAGACACAGATGTCCAGCCAGAAGGAAACCAAAAACTAGGACAGCTAAATTCAACCTGTGGACCAGACTGAATCCTCCTATTAGAAGAAACATTATTGCAGTGATGGGAACCTTGGATGGAGTTTGTAGGTTAGATTATAACACTATATTAATCTAATTTTCTGATTTTGATGGTTGCATTAGGATTATGTAGAGGAGTGTCCTAGGTTGTAGGAAATATATGCTAAAATGTTTGGGCTCATGGGCATGGTGTTGCAACTTACAAATGGTTCAGAAATAAAGCTCTTTGGATTAATCCTGCAACATTTTTGCAAGCAGGAGATTATTTCAAAATTTAAAAAGATGATAGGACTCACAACAATATAAATAATAAACTGTCAGAGGTAATGAGGAAAATAAAAAAGACAAAATTTGGAAGCCATATTTGACACAAAATATATCATCGAAGCTGTTTAAAATTAAGTCAACGATGTTAAGACATAGCATCGACCATTTATCTGTAGATAAAGCAGTGAAAAACCAAACAGATAAAATAAATGTGAAAAACAATTACATGAAGGAGAAATAAAAGAAACCCAGTATGTTCAAAATTATTTCTGAAGAAGAAAATAAAATAGAAGTAATAAAATATATCCGGTTTTACTATGAGAAAACTTTCCAGAAAGGAAAAAAAAATAATCTGTAGATTTGGAAAGAGAGAAAAACACCCCACCCTCCGAGTAAAATTAATAGATAATTCATTGCTTAATTCAATATAAAAGAAGAATCCTTCAGCACCTTGACATCATAACAAATCACCCTCAGTTCAAAGAAAAATCTCAGCCTCAGGGATCTCAGCAAGACTGGATGCCACAAAAGACTAGAGATACGCTTGCCGTGGTAACGAAAAAAAAAAATGGTTTGCAAGTATTCCACGTCAATTTTATAAGCCATCATTTATTGACAAAGAAGAAGAAAACATTCTGATCTTTGCAAGGACTGAGGATACAGGCTTCACGTAGGATAGATACACGAAGACTAGGCAGAGTCTGCTAGCTGTGTCCCTGCTTCCTTAGGGACCGGACTCTGAATTGAAGGAGGCACAATGTCATCCAGACTTAAAGTGACACTTTCCGGGCACGTTGGCTCACACCTGCAATCCCAGCACTTTGGGAGGCTGAGGCAGGCAGATCGCGAGGTCAGGGTTTGAGACAGCCTGGCCAACACAGTGAAACCCCAGCTCTACTAAAAATACAGAAATCAGCCAGGCATGGTGGCAGACACCTGCAATCTCAGCTACTCAGGATACTAACACAGGAGAACTGCTTGAACCTAGGAGGCAGAGGTTGCAGTGAGCCAAGATTGCACCACTGCACTCCAGCCTGGGCAACACAGCCAGGCTCTATCTCAAAAATAAAATAAAAAAAAATTAAAAAAAAGACAAGGCACTTTCCAAATTCCCTTCCATACATCCAGCTGTTGCCATGCTGACAAAAGGAATCCAGGAAGTGCGGTGAAGGGATT
Source organism: Cebus imitator (assembly GCF_001604975.1). Lineage (NCBI taxonomy): Eukaryota > Metazoa > Chordata > Mammalia > Primates > Cebidae > Cebus > Cebus imitator. The sequence continues at coordinate 366,581 of NW_016107838.1, forward strand.
CCAGGGAGTATCTCACAGGGAGAGGCCATGTCCTTTGTCTCTCTCCTTCTTCCAAGGAGGCCAGAGGGCCAGCAGTCTGGATCTGTAGGACTTCCTGAAGACCCAGTCACAGCCCAGGCCTTCCTGCTTCCAGACCTCTTTTGGGAGAGAGAAATAAACTCCTATCTTGATTAAGCCTTTCTTATTTCCTGATTTCAAACACCTGCAATAAGTCTACACTGAACCGACACGAAATAAAAGATTAAATCATAAATGCAGAAATCATTTGCATGAAAGAAATCATAATGAACATTAAACACAATTAAACATTGGATAAGTTGTTAAGGCACATGCCTGTAATCCCAGTACTTTGGGAGGCCAAGGCAGGCAGATCACCTAAGGTCAGGAGTTCTGGACAAGCCTAGCCAAACATGGTGAAACTCCCTTCTCTACTAAAAATACAAAAATTAGTGGACCATAGTGGCAGGCACCTATAATCCCAGCTACTTGGGAGGCTGAGGCAGGAGAATCGCTTGAACCCAGGAAAGAGACATTGCAGTGAGCTGAAATGGCACCATTGCACTCCAGCCTGGGTGACAAGAGCGAAACTCTATCTCAAAAAATAAATAAAATTTTAAAAATTAAAACATAGGTTAAAACAGTTGGGGTAAATAGAGTTAAAATGCCATGACATGCTATTGTAACATTCTTGAAATAAAAGATAAATAATATATAAATAATTTGATGATTGTGAATTGGGACAAAATCCAGATTGTGTCAGCAAGTGGATGCAGCCAAATGATGAATGCAGGTTAGAAAGAGGAGGAGGAGGAGAAGGAAAATGTGATTTGTTCATCTTTCATGGGAGAAAGCAATATATTCAGCTTCATTTTTAAAACTGATGAGTTAAGAAATATGGGTTTAAGAGTATGAGGTGATATGTCTGTGTCAGTGAGAATTAGGTTTAGCTGAAACTAAAAGAAAACCAAAATTGTAACAGTTTAACAAATTAAGAGATTTACTTTTTTTTCCAAATAAACTGAAGCTAGAGATAGGAAGTCCAAGGCTAGTACAGTTCAAATTGTCATACAAAATATAGGCTTATCCTTTCTGTTTTTCCTTTAGGTCTGTAGTATTTATCTCAAAATCATCTCATGTTCATAAGATGGGCACTGGAGCTTCCATCACATCTGCTTCCATGCAGAGAAAAGAGAAGGAAAAGGGAGAAATGTTCATCTACGTTGTCTTATATCCCATTGTCCACACATAAATGCAAAGGAAGGTGAAAAAATACAGTCGTTTAGCCAAGCATGTTTATGTTCCTCAATCAGAAGAGGGTTCTGTTAGGAAGGAAGATGAGCATGAATATTGAGAAATGTAATGATCTGTGCAGTGGCTACATAGTCATCAAACTAAAAGAGAGAAGAAAACAAAACTCAGATGATTTAGCAAACTGTAAAATACCTTTTACAATGGAGGTTGCAGTGAGCCAAGATTGTGCTATTGCATTTCGGTCTGGGCAACAAGAGCAAAACTTTGTCTCCAGAAAAAAACAGGAAAGTATCCCTGAACAAGCTCTCTTCTCTTGTCTACCTCCATGTGAGATGTGCCTTTCAACTTCCACCATGATTGTGAGACCTCCCCAGCCACATGGAACTATAAGTCCAACAACCTCTTTCTTTTGTAAATTGCCCAGTCTCAGGGAATGTCTTTATCAGCAGCATAAAAACAGACTAATACAGTTTAATTGTGCCATGAGTCTGAAATCCACATAATCCAAACTGTGGGAAAATCTGCCCACGTAAGGACTCAGATTCCTCAGCAGATAAATTATAGGATGTGGAGGGAAAATGATATCACAAGGAACCTGAAACACCTAACACTTTTTTTTGAATGAGCAGTATTACAGTAGATGTATGACATGCAAGTAAAGAAATCCAAGGAAAGGAAAATAGAACAGTAAAATGAAGAGAGTGGTTAGCACCAGGAAGGGAGAGGACCCAGATGGCTTGGGGCACGTGCTCAGCCTTCTATTTTCTGCCCTAATGGGAGTTTACAAAAAGAATCTAACTTCTAATAACTCACTAAGCCATAGAAAAAGTTAGCATGGTGATCACCCTAGAAAGGAAACGATAGTGCCTGGGTGGTAGCACAATGTGGATTTCCACAGTGCTGGTATTCTTTTCCTGCTGAGGGTGCTGGTTGTACAAGCCTTTTCAGTTCATGAAAATGCACTGAGTTTTACCTGAGTACACTTTGCTTTACGTAAGCTATGCCTCCCTTTTTTAATGTTTTTCAAATTTACACACAAGTTCAATATAAAGAGTTATAGAGAATTAAAATCTTGGACAGTATTCAATTTTATGTTTCTATTTGCCTATTTAACAAATCACCTGATTTTCAAATGCTGCAACAATTGTGCTCCTAGCAACTTCTTACTTCTAATGGTTTCTGCTTTGTAAATACAGGCACTATTTTATTTAGTGTATAAAAGAGCATAATATAACCTCACTGGGGACAGTACCTTTATCAATATGAAATAACATTTTGAATATTTTCCATTATTAACTGAGTTTTTACCTGATACGGTCTGGTCTGAAATTTACATTTCTTCTTTAATCCCTTCTTGTTTCACAATACCCCACTTCTGTCCATCTGATTTCTAGGTTTCCTTTTTTTTTTTTTTTTTAAGTTTCCTGATACATATTTTTCTTTACCGGAGCCTTGCAACACCGAGTAAGCATTCCACACCACAAGAATCACCAGGTTCCGGATGCAGCAGAGGACCCTGCCTTCTCTAGGGTGACATTTTTGTGATTAGCTCTTTTTAAATGCTGTCATACAACCTCACACAGCTTCAGATCTTGCATCTTTCATTTTGTACACATTTTTATTCCATATGCATTTTATTCCGTGTCAACTGTATTCCTGGTATTATGGAGACCAATAAGGCAGAGTGCACGCCCTCAACGAACTTACAGCCTAGTGGAGAAGACAGAAAAATAAACACAGTGCTGATAGAGAGGGGTCCCTGCTCCCAGAGGGAATGTGGTAAAGAAAGCCAAGGGTCAGGGGCAGGTATTCCAAGGGGTCCCAATCAAGGCTGGGGGAGGAGGGATAGCACGGTCAGGAAAATCATCATTCTTTACACACTTGGAGGAAAAGAAGTCAGTTTCACTTAAGACGATCCTTGATGAAACAGTAAGATGCAGATATAGGTAAATATAGATTTCAATTTTGATGGACTAAATTATCAAGCACACAACTTTTTAGCATTCAGTGTGACAACATGGACGCACGTGTAAAGCACTTCTGTTGCGTATGGACGCCTGACGACGGTTCTCATGGAATACCTGTTTTCCTGGTGTGACGGATTAAGCTCAACTAGCTGCTATTTCATGGAACATCACTTTTACTGGAAAGAAGGACTGACAGACTGTGGTAATTCAGACTTGGGTCTTTAGAATATATTTTCTCAAAAATGAGGAATACAGTAAGATTTTAATTTTACATGAATCTTTCTTAGAATATCGAAAAACTTTTATGCATTGCCATGAACTTGACAGCTTCACAGTATTTTAAAACTTATTGATAAGGTGGGTGGTGACATTAACAAATGTGCTTTTTGAAACTGTATTATGAAATGTCTCAATGTTTGTAAGGCCTGCATAATTCAGCAAAGCAATATTTTCAAGGTGGGAATGCATGAAGTTGTAAAATCATGAATGGGTAAAACACTCCAAGTGCAATATAGACTAATGGGTTTTTAAATAATGAGAGTATGAAAGGTATATTTAGCTGAGCATGGCGGCTCACGCCTGTAATAATCCCAGTACTTTAGGTGGCCAACACGGGCAGATCACCTGAGGTCAGGAGTTTGAGACCAGCCTGGCCAACAAATCAAAACCCCGTCTCTACTAAAAATACAAAATTTAGCTGGGTATGGTGGCACGACTGTAATCCCAGCTACTCAGGAGGCTGAAGCAGGAGAATCTCTTGAACCGGGGAGGCGGAGGTCGCAGTGACCCAAGATTGTGCCACTGCACTCCAGCCTGGGTGACAGAGCAAGACTTCGCCTCACTCAAAAAAAAATAAAAAAATAAGATAAATAAAAGGATATTGATGTAGCTTTAGGTTGCATGCTGTAACTAACCCTTAAGCAACTATATATGCTATGTATTGGTTATCCACGGTTATTTGAAAAGACCATTAAAATACCACTTCCTTTTCCAGATGCGTGTTGAAGGTTCAATTTTTTTCTTCAACTAAAACATATTTTAAGAGATTGAATTCAGGAGGAATATATGTGAATCTAGCTGTCTTCTCTGATCCCAGAATTTGAAGATGTTTGTAAAATGTAAAATGATACCACTCTCTTTATTAAAGTTTTGTTTTGGAAAATATACTTATCTTGCCTAAGAATGTGTTACTGATTTTAACAAGCAACAGGTCTATCATTTGTTATTTCTAAAATGAATTCAACATATTTTTTAAGTTTCTCAGTTTTGATTTTGAATGCAGAAAAATTATTATACCTAAGAGAGGGGCCCTGAGATTAAAAAGCTTAAGAAACCCTTTACACACACGAGTGACAAAAGTCAAATAAAATGAAAAAGAAAAGCGCCTCAGAGACCTCAGCAATTTTTAAAAGTGTCCAGATAAAGGATGGTTACTGGAAACAAAGGATATCTGTTTTCTGAATATGTTGCCTCGTTTATTATAGGTACGCTGCTGAGTTGAAGCCAAGAGGTAAAACATCATCAGCCAGCTTCATGCAATAGACCCTTGACATCCAAAGGAGACGTAAACTCGACTACAGATGTTACATAACATTCTAGGTGTTTTTTCTTCTTTAGGAATACTTTATTTTCAGTGCCATTTTCCACAGAGAAACATTTTTTCTTTTCTTTGAGACGGAGGCTCACTGTGTTGCCCAAGATGAGGTGCTGTGGCACAATCTCTGCTCACTGCAACCTCCACCTCCCAAATTCAAGCGATTCACCTACCTCAGCCTCCCGAGTAGCTGGAACTACTGATGTGTGCCACCACTCCTGGCTAATTTTTGTATTTTTAGTAAAAAACTAGGTTTCACCATGTTGGCCAGGATGGTCTTAAACACGTGACCTTATGATTGATCCACCTTGGCTCCCAAAGTGCTAGAATTGCAGGCATGAGCCACCGTGTGTGACCAAAAGAAGCATTTTTTATTGCTTTATCAAAATGGATAGTAAGAAGCAGAACCATGTTGAATGCTAGTTGGTTGCCTCCCTCCCTCATGAGGCTGAGGTTTCATCATGAATGTCAGCCTTACTACGATTTTCACTTAAATTTGAATTTCTCATAATCCACTTGAAAATACATGCAATGATATTTATGAATATTTCTTACATTTATCCTTTTTTAGCAGGAAATAAAATATCTGCCGTGAGTTATTTTTGATAGCTTTTAAGTGTGGGGAATAATAGGTTGAAACAATTAAAATGTCATTGCTATCTTTTTTTCCCCTTCTTCCCAAAAAAGTCTAAGTGCATGAGTTAATATATTAGGAAAAAGGCATAATTTTAATGTTAAATTTCATTGCCTTATAATGAGGCTGTGATTTTTTTTAACACTTTATTTTGTTCATATTTTACAGTAGCTTGTCTTTCTTCGGCTGCCTCAAATACAATACTGCTTCATCCATGGACTGTAGTTACGTGTTCAGCAATGCCTTCTCTAAAGGAAATAGCCTTCAATACAAGAGAGCATCTAGTGTAATTCCTGACACCCAAATGAGCCAGTCTGCCCAGGGCTGCCCACGATGCCTGTGGCACAGATGGAAATGGAGTGCGGGTCCCTGTCCTGGAGCCCTTAGATAAACTATTTTTTTTTTTTGGAGACAGAGTCTCACTCTGTCACCCAGGCTGGAGTGCAGTGGTGCAATCTCAGCTCACTGCAACCTCTGCATTCTAGGCTCCAGCAATTCCCCTGCCTCAGCCTCCAGAGTAGCTGGGACTACAGGCACATGCTGCCATGCCTGGTTAATTTTTTGTATTTTTAGTAGATATGGGGTTTTACCATGTTAGCCCAGGATGGTCTCAATCTCCTGACTTTGTGATCTGCCTACCTTGGCCTCCCAAAGTGCTGGGTACAGATGTGAGTCACTGTGCCCAGCCAAACTATTCTTCTAACTACCTAAAGTTAAGAGATCATGTAAATAGATGCTTCATTGCTTTCTATTATCCTCGATTACTTTTTACTTTTGCAAATAAATGTTTGTTTTCATTTTTCCAGTGCAACCTATCCTCTCTTGGTGAAGAGGGGCAAAAATACTAGTTCTCTTCAACAGAAGGGTGCTGTTGGCAATTAGGTGTTCCTCACAGGGCACTATTGCCAACCAGGTGTTCATTATTTATGTTCCATCTGCCGTGGCTCCTTTTCATGGATACCAATAATGTAGACATTGGATCACCTTCCTGACTGTCCCGTTTTTCGTTTTTTGCTGTGATTTTAGTCCCAGTTTTGTTAATGTGCTTTACTCAGGAGGAAGAGGAGCGCAAAGCTTCTAAGTCTTTGGGGCGATATTCGTTTCCTGAGCTATTTTGTCTTTGGACTTTGGTGTCCAGAATTCCGCTACTCAAAATCCTTAGCTGATCACACTCTCATGATCAGTCCACGAATGGCCCACTTTTATGTATACACGTGTGCATAAAAGTATGCACACATAACTATTAAAAATAACTCTCCTGTGTGTATGTAGTTGACTCACATTTTAAATAACATACCAGTCATTTATAAACCCACTACTCAAAATAAAAGTTAAGTCATTGGTAAAGCCACCCCCCGCCAGCTGCTTCACAGCACCCTCCCATCCCTGTGCCTCCTCCCAGCCAAAGCTGCCATCTTTCTGAGCCCATTCTTATCATTTTCATTCTTCCCTTCTATTCATTTCCATTGCATCTAGAGGTACTCTGTGGTTGTATGTTCGAGTTTTTCACCCTATATTTTCAACTTCAAGGAAGAAAGGCAACAGAGGCCGACAGTCCCTGATTCTAAAGTGTCATAAAACACAGACATCTGTAAAGTGCTCACTGAGAAAGGCGGGATGATTACATCTTAGTTGCTGAGCTCATTTGGACTTACTTTCAACTCGGGCAAGGTCCACAGGCACACACACGCCTGTACACGTTCACTACTGAGCACATCAGAGATGGCAAATCGTAGAAATTATGGAGAAATTTTACACAGTTCCTACAGCCGAGAAGCCTCCAACTACCTTGAGTTTTATTTCACTCTAGTATTATGTAAGCATGTAAGAATATGCAAGCATTTTTTTTCTGTAATCCGGTAAATTCTTAATACCTGATTATTAATATGCAAACATTAAAAAAGGAGCCATTCATTGATAAAGGCCCTATACCTTGATTTGTATAATTTTTGTATTTTTTGGAGAGATAAGCTTGGAACTAGACATGGTCTTTGTGATTTGTCATAGTACGTAAAGTGTTATAAATCCGGGAGAAAAGCGTGTTCTTCATTCACGATTCCAGCTGTGGCTCACAGAGTACTTTCATACTGCGTAGGCCTTTAGGTTTTCTCTGCATCTTCTGCTTGGCAGGCCCTGAATGAAGAGTCAGAGCTTGACGGATTGATTGTGCTTTCTAGAAAGCACTAATTGTCAGGTGGCTCCAAAGCATTTCACTTCTTTCCACTGGCTTGGTTCAAGCTCTTTGAATTATTATTGTTTATGTTTTTGCCATCTCCTGTAAAGGAAACTTTAATCATGCATTTTATTCCTCTAAAATCTCCAGGGGGGCGTCTGTGAAATCATCTGCCCTAAGCCAGGATACATACATGGCTGTTCCCCCAGTCACAAGGGCCATCTATAAATACGGTGATAACGAATTCTCCTAAGGATTGCTTGGAGTGCCCTCCTATTTCATGATATAGTAAATGGTCCGAACAGTCAGCGCCGTACCAAAGAAAGAACTGGTTTCTGGAGCATGGCCATGTCCCTCTCAGCGAGACAGCCTGACTCTAACAAGACCGAGGTCTGCTGTGAACACACATCACTACAGAACTATGGACTGGGAAGCGAAACCTGCAGTTACTCCACCAGAGAATGCAAACTTGTCGCTCTGATTGCAGCTGTCGGCCTCACATTTGAAGCCATCTGAAGTAGATTAAGTGGCCACATTTAAAATAGTGGCTTCAAATGTTAAAACGTTGCTTACTCACAGAAGAGCTGCAATAGTACCACTAGCTGCACGCGATCGCTCAGGTCTGTCATCTCAGTGCTTCGCAGGGGCTGAGGCAGGCGGATCATGAGGTCAAGAGATCGAGACCATCCTGGCCAACACAGTGAAACCCCATCTCTTCTAAAAATAGAAAAGTTCGCTGATTCTGGTAGCACACACCTGTAGTCCCAGCTACTCGGGAGGCTGAGGCAGGAACATTGTTTGAACCCAGGAGGTGGAGGCTGCAATGAGCCAAGATCGCACCACTGCACTCCAGCCTGGCCTCTGTCTCAAAAAAAAAACAAAATTGTATTCCTTTTCAGTTTTTCTTCCATTTGGCTTACCCATATCTTCCCTTACACATTGCAACCCATGATGGCAACATGAACAGGAATGCATGTCTGCAGCATTATTCCAGAATGGGTGGGCCTGTTCTCCACTGCAGTAGAGTGCATAGTTGCTCAGGTGGTATAACTGAAGACACTTTAACAAAACCCCTCAGCCACACTCTCTTGCCTGTCTGGAGGTCAGACATTTCCATCATTACTATAGGATTCTTTTGGCATTTGGGGATTGTTCTGAACACCGGACTCTGTTTTTAAAACTATCCATAACCTCAAGAACTGTTGCATCATCAGGTCATACCGGAAGTCTCTGCATTTTCTACCCACCCCTCATCTCAAGCATATTCTTGCTCATTCTGTCTGCTTTCCTAGACTGCCCTGCTCCAAGCTGGTACAGAAAAAAAAAAAAAACCCTTGCACCTGTCCAGAGCTAGCTCAAAGGGAACCTCCTCTGCAAAGGTTCTTCCAACTTGCCCTAGAACCAATCACATTTTTTTTTTTTTTTTTTTGAGACAGAGTCTCACTTTGTCACCAGGCTGGAATGCAGTGTTACAATTTTGGCTCACTGCAACCTCTGACTCCCTGGTTCAAGAAATTCTCCTGCCTCAGCTTCCTGAGCAGCTGAGATTACAGGCATATGCTACCACGCTCAGCTAATTTTTGTATTTTTAGTAGAGATGAGGTTTCACCCTGTTGGCCAGAAGGGTCTCGATCTTCTGACCTCGTAATCCACCCACTTCTGCCTCCCAAAGTGTTGGGATTACAGGCATGAGCCATCATGCCCGACCCCAATCACTATTTTTTTCACCCAAACACTTAGGGCTGTTACACCCATGACAATATCACACTAGATTACGTAAGACGGGACAGGATAAGGTAACAGGATGTGGATACGACACCCATACTCCCTTGTGGCTTCCTGAAGGTTCCAGTCCTGGGCACCCCCTCACTCCTGGGCTTGAGTCCTGATACAGTGAATGTATCCACGCATGAGATTCCCACCACTTCAAACGTCGGCCTTTGACTTCCTCATCTGAAAAAACACTGCCTGCCCTTTACACCTGAGATAGGTGTTCCATCCCCGTGAATTCTTTCCCTCCCACCTCCTGCTCCCCTCTCCCAAGCCTGATTTAAAGTTCTCTCCATCAGAGGCCTCCTCCCTATCGCTATAACTGATAGCAATTTTTCTTCCTGTATTTCCCATGGACTGTGAGTCCACCTAGCACCAGCTCAATGCATATTTATCCAATGACAAAAATAAATAAATCCATGAATTGGTGATTTTGGCACCAGAGGGAAGAAATTTCAAATGCTTCATAAACTTACATAAATTATATGAGATTCCCTCTCCTCACCTGCGGACCGAACGAAATCCAGCCTTCTAGGTTTTTGTGAAAAACAAGCATAACCTGTGTATACACCATTTGGGGCCTAGATTCATTTCCTATTTGTTAGTCCCCTTGCTACTTCAAACAATTATTTGATCCGCGAAGCTGTTGTTCAAACAAGGCAGAGATCAAACAGCAGCAGCCTAAGAAAAATGCGGGGAGCATGAGGGGACATTGCTGGGTAGGAAATGGATGCAAAGAAGCAGGAAGACAGTGATCAAATCCTTCTTCCCAAGGAACAGCGGCTTTAACTGCACCTGCTGTTCTCCAGGAAGAATGTCTGTCATCACTCCTTATGCAAATGTGAATCACCGTCATTATGACTGGCTTTGCTTTTATTGTTCTTGTACTGTGATCAATAAATGATGTCATGAATGTTTCTTGTATTTTGGCAAAAAAAAAAAAGTGATGTCGTTCATCTTATTGAAAATGTTTGGCTATGTTAACAAAGTTGCTGGCATAGCGTGCCTCAGTGTGGTAACAACAGCCTTATGCCTAGAAAGCTTCAATTGAGCCAGGCTCGGTGGCTCACACCTGTAATCTCAGCTACTCGGGAGGCTGAGGCAGGAGAATCGCTTGAACCGGGGAGGTGGAGGTTGCAGTGAACCGAGATTATGCCATTGTACTCCGGCCTGAGCAACAAGAGTGAAACTCCATTAAAGCAAAAAAAAAAAAAAAAAAGCCTGAGCTCTTCCACTATGACTATTTTTGTTTATAATGTGGTAAATTATTTTATGGAAAGTGACACGGTAGGATAAATGAATAGAGGTGTCTAGAAGACTAAAGAGCTACTGTAGAGAGAGTATGAGCTAGAAGGACGCTAGAGGGTCAGAAACGGCTCTGAACAACATCTCCAGCTATAAGATACATATAATGCCTTGCAGCGCTGTCATGATTATTAAATAATTAAAAATATGAAAGTTCTTAGGACACCATCCGGTGCAGAGTAACCCATCCTTTGTGTTAACTATGCTATCGGCAAGAGTCAGGAGTTTGCACGGTTACTGGCCATGCCTGGGGTTAGGACACGACCATGAGGGCAGAGGGCTGACTTGCGGTGGGGGAAAGATGACTGAAGCTAAGGGGGCCAAGACCCAGAAAGGCCAGCACAAGGGAGAGCTGAAGCACGCAGGTGTGAAAGTCTCTGCAGGACGACATACATGGGGATGGAGGAAAAATCCTAAACCAGGAGCCAAAGTCTCTCAAAAATGAAGGAAAATGACTAGAACGCTGATACGGAAATGCCAATGGCCAGATACCATGAACTTCGCAGGACCCAGAAGGTTCAATAGTGGGAGGAGGTAAAGTGGCCTCAAAGTTGGAATGGGTGAAGGCAGACACAGGACCTGAGGAGACTCAGCATGGCAATCAAGTCTCCAGTTGCCCAGGCTCCAGGGAAGGGAGGGTCCCTGAGAGGCAGCCTAGTGTCAGGAAAGGGTGGGCTAGGATCTCAGAACGAGATTGAAGATAGAGGGAGCTAGCAAATTAAGGTAGGGGTTTATCAGGGAAGTAGGGAAGGCTGTGTGTGATTGAAACAGATTTGATATGTTGCCCATTTTAAGTAATAAGGCGTGACTTTCCAGTGATTAATGAGGTCAGCTGCGCTGAGTGGAAGGAGGGGATTAACCCCAGAGTTGCCTAGAAAAAAATTGGCAAACAGTTCAAGTTGTGGTTCTCTTTACAGATAGCATTATCAAAGGGAAAAAGCTGCTGCTTCAATTCTTTGCAGAATGACAGCTTTGAAGGTAGAGATGAATGTAAAGAATGAATGTGTCAGGCTGGACATGGTGGCTCACACCTATAATCCCAGCACTTTGGGGGGCTGAGGTGGGCTCATCACCTGAGGTCAAGAGTTCGAGATTAGCTTGGCCAACATGGTAGAACTCCATCTCTACTAAAAATACAAAAATGAACAGGGATGTGGTGGCAGGTGCCTGTAGTCCCAGCTACTCCAGAGGGTGAGACAGGAGAATCACTTGAACCCAGAAGGCAGAGGTTGCAGTGAGCCAGGATTGCACCACTGCACTCCAGCCTGGGTGACAGAACAAGACTCCTTCTCAAAAGAAAAAAATAATGTGCCTTCAATAAGAAAATTTCTCCCTCGATTTCTTTTTTATCTTATTTTAAAAAATTCCAGAGCCAGGCAACATAGGGAACCTTTTTATGTGATTCAAGATCATTTATTTCTGACTTCTCTATGTGGCTAAGTCTTGAGGACTGATTGATTGATTGGGACAGGGTCTTGCTGTCACTCAGGCTGGAGTGCAGTGGCACAATCACAGCTCATTGCGGTTTGAAATTCCTGGCCTCAATCAATCCTTCCGCCTCAGTCTCCAAAAGCACTTAGGATTGCAGATGTGAACCACTACTCCCAGCCTTGAGTGTTTATCATTTGTCTTTTTAACCAACAAATATGTATTCAGTGCCTGCTGTGTCCCAAATACTATGGTAGGGATACCAGATGCATTTGCTATCTCCTGGCACTGGGGTGTCCACACTCTGAAGAATGAGATAGGAATCGCAATCAATAATTATAAAGCAATGTAGAAAGGACTGGCTTCTTTCAAGCAGCTTAGTATTTTCAAAGTTTAAATATGTTGCATGCATCAATACTCCTTTCCTTTTTGTGGCAAATAATATTCCATTGTACAGATATACTGCCTTTTATCTACCCATTCATCAGTTGATGGACAGTGGCTTCTTTCAAGTTTGGGGCTTTGGGTGATGAAACTGTTCTACGATTGGTTGTGGTGATGGTTGCATAATTCTGTGACGATGATAAAAGCCACTGCATGGCAAACTTTAAATGAGAAAATTGTACGGTATGTGAATTATATCTCAATAAAACTGCTAGCAAAAAGGGACAGCAATAGAGTTATGCAAAGGATGTCAAGAGAGCACACACAAAGGGGTGCCTGCTAGGAGCAGGTGGCTTGAAGGAGTGAACCCATTTGGGCCTTGCATTCCATTATTGGAACACCAAGCATGTGGGAGCTATTTATATCTTACTGCACAAGGTCATTGCCAATGTCTGATTTTTCACACATCTGCAATCAAAAAATTGCAACCTCTGGCATAAATGGGTTAAGCGAAGTCTTCTTAGAAGAGGTAACTTCAGCCAGACATGGTGGCTTACACCTGTAATCTTAGTATATTCGGAGGCCAAGGTGGGTGGATCACTTGATGTCAGGAGTTCAAGACCAGCCTGGCCAACATGGTGAAACCCTGTCTCTACTAAAAATACAAAGATTAACTGGGTATGGTGGCACATGCCTGTAATCTCAGCTACTTGGGAGGCTGAGGCAAAAGAATCACTTGAACCCGGGAGGTGGAGGTTGCAGTGAGCCAAGACTGCACCACTGCACTCCAGTCTGAAGGAGAGTGATACTACATCTTAAAAAAAAAACAAAACATGTCAGGTGCGGTGGCTCATGTCTGTAATCCCAGCACTTTGGGAAGACAAGGCAGGTGGATCACCTCAGGTCAAGAGTTTGAGACCAGCCTGACCAACATGGAGAAACCCCGTCTCTACTAAAGATACAAAAATTAGCCAGTCATGGTCCCAAACACCTGTAATCCCAGCTACTCAGGAAGCTGAGGCAAGAGAATCACTTCAACCCAGGAGACAGAGGTTGCAGTGAGCTGAGATTGTGCCACTGCACCAGCCCGGGTGACAGAGTCTTTGTCTCAAAAAAAAAAAAAAAAAGACGTAACGTCAAACTATGTATTTAAAGTAAGCAGAAGATACCAGGGTAGAGGGAGCACTTGGCTAGGAGGGAATATTCAACACTGACATCAAAGACCTTATGCTGCTTCCCAGGAGGAACGTTGATTTAGATGTCGCTACAGGAACCTGTTGCTGCAGAAAGTGGTGTGGGAAGGTAGCAACAGGAGCCACTGGAATAAATCACCCAAGTAGCCATGTGGAAGATAAATCTGGACAGGATGTGACTGGAGGTGGGGAGAAGTTACGAAGCTCTGAAATCATGGCAAAATCCAAGAAGCACTGAGAGGAGGAGAAAATAAGGGCCAAAAAGAGAATAAAATAATTCCATGATGAAATGGAATCCAGAAACAGAAAAGCATAAATCATAATAATTAGGAAATACAGCTTCCATCCTTTTCCAAAGAACCTAGTTCAGAAAATCTGAAGTGACCGCAAATAGACAAGCAAAAATCAGCAGGTAGAGGTGGCGCTGTTAGTACTGACACTAATATACTGTGTGTCTTACACATTGAAGAATGCCAAATGTCCCATTATGGTGTGGCTTGTCCTCCTCCATAATATGGCAATAGGAGAAAATGGCCTTGGTATCTGAATGGACTCTAATTACAGTAAGAGATCTGGCTCTACCCCAGCATTTGATGATGGGAACATGGAGTGTCCTCATCTGATTACTAACATATGTTCTATTCTAGTGACACTCGGGAGGGGTTGTGAAACAGTCTTTCTCTGTACCATTACTATTTCTAAGGGGAAGAAAATAGTCGAAGACAATTAAACAACATCACAGTGTATTTCACACATCACTCTGGAAGTGTAGGGAAAAAGATTAGATCCCGCCCTGCACTGCGCTCAGAATTTTGATCTGAATAAAATCCGAAATGAAAAGAAGCTATTAAAGTCACAAACTGCTTTAAAAAGATAAATTTATGGATAAATAACAACTAATTCATACATACTTTCCATTTAGCAGTGAACAATTTCAGGTTTCCCCTTTTGGACCACATCCCTCAAATGAACTCAGGTGAGCCAGAATCCAAAGATGCTCTTAAGAAAGCAGCCCTGGCTCCTCTTTTCCTGCAAGACCAATTACCACCTTAAGAGAACCACAAGGCTTATTTGGCACAAGATATTTTGGGTCTGTCTCGGTAGGCTGCCACTTAGAACCACTGAATGTCAGAATGAGTCAATACACAACTAATTCCCCCATATTATCTATTCTGCTCAAAAACTCATTTTTCTATAAGTTGGACATACATATGGACATACATATGATATGTCTTCAAGATCATCATTCAGATAATTAACATTCACCCAATGCCCAGCGGAGTCTGTTTCCCTGTTGAATAAAGGATACAATGCCATGGTCACTGCAAACACATGGCCTGGCTCCAACATTTGAAGACTACAGCCCTACCACTGAGCTAGGTGGCTGAGTAGACCTCAGTAACTGCTTATAAATGACATAACTGAGGCCAAGCACAGTGGCTCATGCCTGTAATCCCAGCACTTTAGGAGGCCAAGGCAGGTGGATTACCAGGTCAGGAGTTTGAGATTAGACTGACCAATATAGTGACACCCTGTCTCTACTAAAAATACAAAAATTAGCCGGGCATGGTGGCATATGCCTGTAATCCCAGCTACTCGGGAGGCTGAGGCAGGAGAATTGCTTGAACCTGGGAGTCGGAGGCTGCAGTGACCCGAGATTTCGCCACTGCACTCCAGTCAGCCTGGGCGACAAAGTGAGACTCCATCTCAAAAAAAGAAAAAAGATATAACTGAGTTGCCCAGCCAGGCACTAAATGCTGCTCCACTGTTTATACCTGTGCTATGACTTCTGCTCTTGTCAAAAGTCATTATGCCACAGATCGGGGGAACTTCCTTACTTTGTGGAGCCTGAAGCTGATGTCATTTGGAGGGTGGCTCACCCTTAAGCAAAGAGGATTAAGAAATCACTAATACAGAATTAAGTACAGGGCCTCAGAAGGCACCCAAGCAAGTGAAAAACCTCAGAGTTAAGCCTCATGAGCTTCTCCATCTACTCGGCACACATTGTAATGATGAGCTCCTTATTTGCCGTCTCCCAGTAACTACTTTGTTCATTTATATTGCTCCTTGTTCTCAGCATAATTGAAGGTGACTTGCTGAGCTACATACAAGGCAACAAGATAAACTTAAGCTCAAAGTGAATAAGCAAGAAAGTCTGAACTAAGAAAAACATAGTATGAGGCCAGGAAGAATTGACATTCAGAATGCTTTCTGTTTGCTGGAGATATGCAAAACTTTAGTGATGAATTTTCTAGTAGTCAATATAAAGTCAGAAACATGGTTAATTATGTGAGTTAGGCTAATAGTTTAATAAATACAAGCACAGCTCCTGAGAAAAGTCTCCTCTGGGAATTCTACAATGAAATGAGCCACATTCTCAATAGGTTGCAGGGAGCTGTGATTGCACCACTGCACTCCAGCCTGGGGAACAGAGTGAGATCCTATCTCAAAAGACATATATATTAATATAAAAAATCCTATTGTATTATAAATACTAACATTAAAAAATGGACCAGGTGTGGTGCCTCATGCCTGTAATCCCAGCACTTTGGGAGGCCAAGGCAGGTGGATCATCTGAGGTCAGGAGTTCAAGACCAGCCTGGCCAACCTTGTGAAACCTTGCCTCTACTAAAAATACAATAATTAGCCAGGTGTAGTGGCATGCACCTGTAGTCCCAACTACTTGGGAGGCTGAGGCAGGAGAATTGCTTGAACCCAGGAGGTGGAGGTTGCAGTGAGCAGAGATCATGCCACTGCACTCTAGCCTGGGTGACAGAGTGAGACTCTATCTCAAAAATAATAATAACAATAATTAATAAAGCATTGCATCTTTTATAAATTTCCAATGGAACTTAAGTAAAAAAAATCAATTTGAAATATAATTTATTATTTAATGATTGGACATTTTACATTATTGTTCTCATTTTGAGCACATAAGCTCATATTTTTATTTTTATTCAATATTTCCTAGTTGCAATTACAGTAGAATTTTTTTAGTACTTCAGCACATTTTTATGCTTGAAAGTACTTATTGCTCACCCTTTTATGCTTCATGTGTTGGGGTCGTGTGTGTGTCTCTGTGTGTGTCTGTATGCGCACGTGTGTCTGTGTGTGTCAAAAAAGAGAGAGTGGAAAAAGAGGGAAGATTATTAACTTTTAAAATTTTTTATGCCATAAGATCCTATACATTAGCTATTTCTTCTGGATTTAGTGACTATTCCAATTATTTATAATAATTATTAAAGATTATTTTAATCATTTGCAATAACTTACATAAGAAAGCAAAAAAGTGACATACATTTAAAAATTATTAAACATAAAAAGGAAAATCTAATTACAAATGATATCTGTTTTTTGTTTCAATTAGATAATGTGTCCAAGAATGAACGTAACTTATTGCTAGACCCAAACGGATTGGGCCGATTCTATTCCTGTTTTTGTGTGTACCTATTTTGTTCTGCTTTGGGTAAGCTCTGGGAATGTGGTAAGATCCACAGAGGCTCTGAGGCACATCTTCCTGTTATAAGATGAAATTGGGAGCCACGAAGGAGAAGCAACAAGGCACCTCCTCCACAGGTGGCTTCACAGGAAAGTGAACATCTTAACACTGAAGCAGTGAAATCTGGGTTTCTGAAAAGTCTCTATCCCTGTTAACTACTGCTATACAACAAACTCAACTATGTGTGTGCCCCTGGCTCTGCACGGGGGCTCTGCTTAGCAGGGCAGTTCCTGTTTGTCTTATCTGTGGTCATTCCCACCAAACAGTTATCTATGGCTCAGCTGTGACTGGGGAGGAGGCTCTCAACGGCCTCATTGAGTTGCCTGGTGTTAGTATAATGTCAGACGAGGCACCTCTGAGGTAGGAGGTGGGACTTAACTCCAGAGGCAGGGTTCAGATGCCTGGCCAAATTAAGGACTAGTTAAAACAAGAACAGGGCAGAAGAAACTTTCCGTGAGGCACACCCACCAGTGTGCCACATCAGTTTATCATTGCCACAGTAACACAAGTGTTACCACCCCTTTCCATGGCAATGACCCAACCACCCCAAAGTTACTACTCCTTCCTTAGAAATTTCTACAGAAACCGCCCCTTAATCTGCATGCAATGAAAAGTGGGTATAAATATGACTGAAGAACTGCCCTGAGCTACTGCTCTCTGCCTGTGGGGTGGGCCTGCTCTGTGAAAGCTGTAACAATACTGCTTTAATAAAATTGTTTCTTTCTACCTCTGGTTTGCCCTTGAATTCTTTTCTGGGCAAAGACAAGAACCCTCATGGGCTAAGCCCCACATTCGGGTTCAGCTGACATGCATCATCCCTACTCTCCTCCTTTCCAGCAAGACAGTCCAGACTTCTTTCTATGGTCAGTGGGTTTCAAGAGGGCAAGTCTCAGTTTCCAAGTATTCGTCAATCCTGTTTGAGGCGCATTTGCCTATGTGTCTCTCAGTGGACAAGGTCCAAGACATGGCTGAATTCAAACTCAGTGTTGGTGGGGACTCCCAAGAGTGAGGGCCCTAAAAGTAAGACTACAACAGTCTCCCACAGCCCATCTTCAGGCCCCAGTGGAATGTCTCCCCTGCATGTAAAACAATCCCTCCAGCATCTAGGACCCCCAACTCCCATCTAAATGAGACACCAGGCTTGAGTCCATGACCTTATAACCTGCATTAGGGACAACTCTTCTTGATCTGAAAACCTGTGACAGGAAAACTCAGTTGCTCCTGCCACACACCCAAATGACACAGCCCTACCTTGTGGCAATCTGCCTCTGTGCTCTGAATTCAACAGGCAGCATGGGGCTACATCTTTTGTCTCCACATAGGAGGACATGCCCTTTCTCCCAGGCAGTCAAAACAGTTTTGTTTTGTTTTTGCTCTCCTGACGAGGAAGGACTGCCCTCAACACAACTTCTCTTTCAACTTCTTCTATTTGTTTTTTTACTTTTTTTATTTATTTTTTTTTCTCAATCTACCCAGTCTGGAGTACAGTGGTGCAATCATAGCTCACTGCAGTCTGAAATTCCTGGGCTCAAGCAATCCTCCCATCTCAGCCTCCTCAGTAGCTGGGACCACAGGCATGTACCACCACACCCAGCTAATTTTTAAAACTTTTCCGTAAAGACCAGGTCTTGCTGTATTGCCCAGGCTGGTCTCAAACTCCTGGGCTTATGTGATCCTCCCACCTTGGCCTCCCAAAGTGCTGGGATTATAGTCATAAGCCACCGCACCCAGCTTCTGCTTCAAACAGTGAGAATATTTGCTAACCTTGGATCAATCCCACCTGCACAAGCAAGATGCTCCTTGTCCAGGACACCTTCCAAGGAGGCCTGAGCTCCGTGCAGAGCAATGTGGATGCTTCATGGCTTATAAATGTTTCCTTCAACAATCTGTAACATATTCATTAAAAAGAAGGCTGTATTCTAAGTAAAACTTTCTTTTGTTAGCAACTTCACACTCAGCAGGAAGTGAAAATACAGGAGGAAGCAGGATTCACTGCAAGAAGCTGGGACTGTAGCATGAAAAATAAATCATTAAATACCAATGGAATTGTAGTCAATTCTTAATTAACCAGGGTACTTTGTGTGGTGAGTATAGGAAGGAAAGAGAAGCCAAAATTACATTTGAAATGAAATAAAACTACCATTAATTATTGGATGTAAGAACAGCTTAACTCTAGTTAAGGCAACAGGGACCTAAGAATCTCAACTCCACAACAGACTCCAAAAATCTCAGAGCTGACTAGCAATGATTGCAGTCTCCAAAGTAGAAGGAACAGATCCAAGCCTAGAAGATCTACACAACCTGCAGACCAGAAGATTCCCTCAGGCGCCTACAATGCCAGTGCCCAAGGTTTCTAGCACAAAACTGGGTTCCTGCTTTAGGTGAGTGGCACATGGAATGCCAGTGAGACAGAGCTGCCCATTTCCCTGAAAAGGGGGGCTGCAGCCAGGGAACCAAGCGAGCTGGCTCTGCGGGTCCCACCCCCATGAAGACCGGCAAGCTAAAACACACTGTCTTGAAATTGGGACATTGGAGCTTGGTGGGAGGAGGGGCACCCACCATTGCTGAGGCTCCGGTAGGCAGCTTCAACATTGCCTGTGTAAACCAAGTGACCACCTCTGGGAAGCAGCTGGGGGGAACCCAGCACTGCAGCTCAGCAAGGCCTCTGCAGGCAGACTGTCAAGTAGATTCCCTTCTCACTGGGGAGGGCATCTCTAAAAATAAGCCAGCAGCCCGTCAGGGACTTACAAAGCCCCCATCTTCCTGGGTCAGAGCACCTGGGAAAAGGGGCAGTTGTGGCTTCCGCTTCAGCAGACTTAAATGTCCCTGCCAGCCAGCCCTGAAGGGAGCAATGGAGCCCCCAGAACAGTGCTTGAGCTCCATTAATGGACAGGCTGCCTCCTCAAGTAGCTCCCCGACCCTCCATGTATCCTATCTGGTAGACACATCATACAGGAGAGCTCTGGTTGACATCTGGCAGGTACCCTTTTGGGATGAAGCTACCAGGAGAAGGAAGAGACAGCAATATTTGCTGTCCAGCAGCCCCCATGGGTGATTCCCAGGCAAGCAGGGTCTGGAATGGACCTCCAGCCAACTCCAGCAGATTTGCAGCAGAGGGGCCTGACTGTTAAAATGAAAACTAATAAATAGAAAGAAATATCAACATCAACAGATAGGATGCCCACTCAGAAACTCCATCCAAAAGTCACCAACTTCAAAGGCCAAAGTTAGATAAATCCATGAAGATGGGAAGGAACCAATGCAAAAAGGCTGAAATCACCAAAAGCCAGAATGCTTCTTCTCCTCCAAGGGACCACAACCCCTTACAAGCAAGGGAACAAAACTGGATGGACAATGAGTGTGAGGAATTGACAGAAACAGGCTTCAGAAGGTGGGTAATAAGAAACTTCTCCCAGCTAAAGGAGCACATTCTAACTCAATGCAAGGAAACTAAGAACCTTGAAAAAAGGCTAGACAAAATGCTAACAAGAATAGCCAGTGTGGAAAAGAACATAAACGGGATGATGGAGGTGAAAGACACAGCACAAGAACTCTGTGAAGCATACACAAGTTTCAATAGACAAATTGATCAAGAGAAAGAAAGGATATCAGAAATTGAAGATCAACTCAATGAAATAAAGCAAGAAGATAAGATTAGAGAAAAACAAGTGAAAAGAAATGAACAAAGCCTAGAAGAAATGTGGGACTATGTGAAAAGACCAAATCTACCTTTGATTGGTGTACCTGAAAGTGACAGTGAGAATGAAACCAAGTGGGAAAACACTCTTCAGGACATTATCCAGAAGAACTTCCCCAACCTAGCACGGCAAGCCAACATTCAAATTCAGGAAATACAGAGACCACTACAAGGGCGGCCAGAGACAAAGGGAAGCCCATCAGACTCACAGGGGATCTTTCTGCAGAAATCCTACAAGCCAGAAAAGGGTGGAGGCCAATATTAAACATCTGAAAAGAATTTTCAACCCAGAATTTCATATCCAGCCAAACTAAGCTTCATAAGCAAAAGAGAAATAAAATTCTTTACAGACAAGCAACTGCTGAGAGATTCTGTCACCACCAGGCCTGCCTTACAAGAGTTCCTGAAGTACTAAACATGGAAAGGAACAACCAGTACCAACCACTGCAAAACCATACTCAATTGTAAAGACAAGTGACGCTATGAAAAAACTGCATCAACTAACAGGCAAAACAACCAGCTAGCATCAAAATGGAAGGATCAAATTTACACATAACAATATTAGCCTTAAATGTAAATGGGCTAAATGCCCCAATCAAAACACACCAACTGACAAATTGGATAAAAAGTCAAGACCCATCAGTGTGCTGTATTCAGGAAGCCCATCTCACATGCAAAGACACATACAGGCCCAAAATAAAGGAATAGAGAAAGATTTACCAAGCAAATGAAGAGCAAAAAACAGCAAGGGTTGCAATGCTAGTCTCTGATAAAAAAAGACTTTAAACCAACAAAGATCAAAAGAGACAAAGGGCATTATATAATGGTAAAAGGATCAATACATCAGGAAGAGCTAACAATCCTAAATACATACGCACCCAATACAGAAGCACACCCAGATACATAAAGCAAGTTCTTAATGACATGCAAAGAGACTTAGACTCCCACGCAATAAAAGTAGGAGACTTTAACACCCTACTGTCAATACTACACACATCAACAAGAGAGAAAATTAACAAGGACTTGAACTCAGATCTGGACCAAGTGGACCTAATAGACATCTACAGAACTCTCCACCCCAAAACCACTGAATATACATTCTTATCAGCACCACATCATACTTATTCTAAAATTGACCATATAATTAGAAGTAAAACACTCCTCAGCAAATGCAAAAGAACAGAAATCATAACAAATAGTCTCTCAAACCACAGTGCAATCAAATTAGAACTCAGGATTAAGAAACTCATTCAAAACCACACAACTACATGGAAACTAAACAATCTGTTCCTGAATGACTACCGGATAGATAATGAAATAAAGGCAGAAATAAAGATGTTCTTCAAAATCAATGAGAATGAAGACACAACGTACCAGAATCTCTGGGACAAATTTAAAACAGTGTCTAGAGAGAAATTTATAACACTAAATGGCCACAAGACGAGTGAGGAAATATCTAAAATCGACACCCTAATGTCAAAAAAAAAAAAAAAAAATTAACTGAACTAGAGGAGCAAGATCAAGCAAATTCAAAAGTTAGCAGAAGAATAGAAATAACTAAGATCAGAGCAGAACTGAAGGAGACAGAAGCACAAAAATATCTTCAAAAAAATCAATAAATCCAGGAGCTGGTTTTCTGAAAAGAACAACAAAATAGACCACTAGCCAGACTAATAAAAAAGAAAAGAGAGAAGATTCAAAATAGATGCAATAAAAAATGATAAAGGGGATATCACCACCAATCCCACAGAAATACAAACTGCCATCAGAGATGACTACAAATACATCTATGCAGATAAACCAGGAAATCTAGAAGAAATAGATAAATTCCTGAACCTTACATTCTCCCAAGACTAAACCAGGAAGAAACTGAATTCCTGAATAGACCAATAACAAGTTCTGAAGTTGAGGCAGCCACTAATGGCCTACCAGCCAAAAAAAGTTCAGGACCAAATGGGTTCACAGTCGAATTACACCAGAGATACAAAGAGGAGCTGGTATCATTCATTCTGAAACTATTCCAAACAATACAAAAAGAGGGAATCCTCCCTAACTCATTTATGAGACCAACATCATCCTGATACCAAAACCTGGAAGAGATGCAACCTAAAAGGAAAATTTCAGGCCAATATCCATGACGAATATTGATACAAAAATCTCCAATAAAATACTGGCAAACCAAATCCAACAGCACATCAAAAAGCTTATTCATCACAATCAAGTCGGGTTCATCCCTGAGATGCAAGGCTGGTTCAACATCTGCAAAACTATAAACATAATTAATCACATAAACAGAACCAAAGACAAAAACCACATGATTACCTGAATAGATGCAGAGAAGGCCTTCGACAAAATTCAACAGTCCTTTATGCTAAAAACTCTCAATCCACTAGGCGTCGATGGATGAGATCTCAAAATAGTAAGAGTTATTTATGACAAACACACAGCCAATATTATACTGAATGGGCAAAAACTGGAAGCATTCCATTTGAAAACTAGCACAAAACAAGGATGCCCTCTCTCACCACTCCTATTCAACATAGTATTAGAAGTTCTGGCTAGGGCTATCAGGCAAGAGAAAGAAATAAAGTGTATTTGAACAGGAAGAGAGGAAGTCAAATTGTCCCTGTTTGCAGATGACATGATTGCATATTTAGAAAACCCCATTGTCTTAGCCCAAAATCTCCTTAAGCTAATAAGCAACTTCAGCAAAGTCTCAGGATATAAAGTCAACGTACAAAAATCGCAAGTATTCCTATACACTAATAATAGACAAACAGAGAGCCAAATCATGAGTGAATTCCCATTCGCAATTGCCACAAAGAGAATAAAATACCTAGGATGTACTAACAAGAGATGTGAAGGACTTCTTCAAGGAGAACTACAAAGCACTGCTCAAGGAAACAAGAGAGGACACAAACAGATGGAAAAACATCCCATGCTCGTGGTTAGAAAGAATCAATATAGTGATAATGGCCACACTGTCCAAAGTAATTTATACATTCAATGCCATTCCCATCAAGCTACCAGTGACATTCTTCACAGAATTGTAAAAACCACCTTAAACTTCATATGGAACCAAAAAAGAGCCTGCATAGCCAAGTCAATCCTAAGCAAAAGGGACAGAGCTAGAGGCATCACGCTACCTGACTTCAAACTATATTACAAGGCTACTGTAATCAAAACAGTGTGGTACTGGTACCAAAACAAAGATATAGACCAATGGAACATAACAGAGGCCTCAGAAAGAATGCCACACAACTACAATCATCTGATCTTTGACAAACCTGACAAAAACAAGCAATGGGGAAAGAATTCCCTATTTAATAAATGGTGTTGAGAAAACTGGCCAGCCATGTGCAGAAAGCAGAAACTGGATCCCTTTCTTACACCTTATACAAAAATTAACTCTAGATGGATTAAAGATTAAAATATGAGGCCTAACACCATAAAAACTCTAGAAGAAACCTAGGCAATACCATTCAGGACACAGGCATGGGCAAAGACTTCATGACTAAAACACAAAAAGCAATGGAAACAAAAGCCAAAATAGACAAACTGGATCTAATTAAACTTAAGAGCTTCTGCACAGCAAAAGAAACTATCAATAGAGTGAACTGGCAACCAACAGAATGGGAAAAACCTTTTGCATTCTACCTATTTGACAAAGGGCTAATATCCAGAATCTACAAAGAACTAAAATAGATTTACAATAAAAAAAAACAAACAAACCCATTCAAAAGTAGGTGAGAGTTATGAACAGACACTTCTCAAAAGAAGACATTTATGCAGCCAACAAGCATATGAAAAAATCCTCATCATCACTGGTAATTAGAGAAATGCAAATCAAAACCACATTGAGATATCACCTCACACCAGTTAGAATGGCAATCATTAAAAAATCAGGAGACAATCAATGCTGGAGAGGATGTGGAGAAATTGGATCAATTTTACACTGTTGGTGGGAGTGTAGATTAATTCAACCATTGTGGAAGACAGTGTGGCGATTCCTTAAGGATCTAAAAATAGAAATACCATTTGACCCAGCAATCCCATTACTGGGTATATACCCAAAGGGTTATAAATCATTCTATTATAAAGACATATATACATGTATGTTTATTGTAGCATGGTTCATGATAGCAAAGACTTGGAACCAAGCCAAATTATAACTAGATAAAGAAAATGTGGCACATAAACACCATGGAATACTATGCAGCCATAAAAAAAGATGAGTTCATGTCCTTTGCAGGGACATGGATGAAACTGGAAACCACCATTCTCAGCAAACTGACACAAGAACGGAAAACCAAAAGCCACATGTTCTCATCATAAGTGGGTGTTGAACAATGAGAACACATGGACATAGGGAGGAGAACATCACACACTGGGACCTGGGGGGTGGGGTGCTAGGGGAGGAATAGCAGGGGGTAGGGGAATTGGGGAAAGATAGTATTAGGAGAAATACCTAATATAGGTGACATGGCGATGGATACAGCAAACCACCACCATGGCATGTGTATTCCTATCTAAGAAACCTGCACAATCTGTGCATGTACCCGAGAACTTAAAGTATAATAAAGAAAAAAATCCATAGTGCAAAGGCAGTTAATGATACTTTAAACTTTGACAAAAATATAAATAAAAGGCAACCTCTACCTCAGTTTGGAAGTTAGAAATGGTATCATTTATGGTGTCATTTGTGAAGATTACCGTGAGTTCCTTCAACCCCTCCTGTTTGTTGAAGGGGCGAAAATTCATTCTGGCTCATGTCTCTGAATTTCCCCTTTCAGGTTCCCACCAGGTTACCAGAGAAGCAGCTCTGAGTGGCACATTCAATTTTCCTAAGAAAATTGCTTATGCACAGATAAGGTTGGGTGCATTCATTCTCTAGAATATCTGAGGAATAGGTTAAGAGTACCAGTGACCTCAGAGACACAGAAAGGAGTGTCAGGCCTTGGTTGGCACTTTTGCTTCCCTAGCCCCACACATTTCTGAGTCTTAGGATCCCATGGATCTGTGAGCAAGAATAAGCGATGGACAATTCTTTCTCTCTTCGTGCAGTATGATGGGAGACACTGCTTTTGGGTCTCCAGCTCACCCTGAACCCTCAAGGATCTGCTTCTGAGCAAGCTGCCTTCTGGGCCCTCCACATTCTTGCTTGGGGCTTGGTCTGAAATTGCTGCAGAAAAATCAGGTGGAGCACAATGGAGAAGACAGGTCTTGTACTGTTACAGAGCAGTAACCACTGAGGACATGTGATGGTTCTCCGGGAGTGTGGCTCTTTCTATGCTGTTGGCTTCCTGTCTTACCTGCATGTTTTTCTGCATCTTTTGAGAGCCTTAGGCTTTCAAACAAGGTATAGTACAAAGAATACTAGTCTACCAACTACAGAATCCGAGTTGCAACCCTTGGTCAATTCTTAGTTATATTTTCAGAGAACCTCATTATATACCAGACCCATCACACACAGCATCTCATTGCTTTCTCAATGATCCTCTAAAGAATTCTGATCATCTCCTCTTTACCAATGAGTAAAAGAGGCTTAGAGAAATTGAATAACTTAGATTAAAAGAGGTGAATCAGGGACGGGCCCAGGCATCACCCAGAAACTGCCCTCTCAGCCACACGTGACCGAAGTCTAACTTCACTTGTCTTGTTTTCAAATCAGCCACAACACAACTCCACCACCTTGCCCTGCCTGACATCAATTCTCAAGGTCGTTTTGCATGTGGCAAAGAGAACCTTCAAGGAGAAAACCTCTTAGTGCATGGATTCTCAGTGCAGAGGGTGGAGAAGACAGCAGGGGGAATGCATGATGCCATCCAAGGACAAGGAGAGAGGAAATGAAGCACCCAGGTAGCACCTACATTTTGCAATTCTGGGGAGCTCTGGGTGACAGCAACTCAGGAAGAGTAATGTCCTCCCACGAGAGCCGCAATTAGAGGCACTAGAGTAGAAATCCTGTGTCAGTAAGGAATATCTCCACTGTGAATAAAAAGAAACCCTACCCAAATTGGGTTGCACAAAAAAGAAATTGTGTTGACTCAAGTTATGAAGCATCCAGAAGCACCCCTGGAGCCTCGCTGAGGATTGGTCCAGCCCTTTCAGGAAGTCAGCAATGGCAGCAGGAGCCTCCTTCCCACCTTCTCCTGTCTCTCAGCTCTGCCATCCACAGCATCACGTGGGTTTTGATGGCCTTGGGATGTCTCCGGCAGGTCCCAGTCTGTTCTATCCAGGAGAACGAGAGACAGGATTGATGCTAAAAGTGGCAGCAGGGGGAGTTCCCACAAGAAAGTGCCCCAAACCATCCTGAGAGCAAGAATAAATAATGGACCATTTTTCCTCTCCTTGTGTTTGGGATTCCAAAGAAAGGAACACTAAGTGCAGGATGATCAGCCCTGAGCATTGATTAGGGGAACTTACAGAGGTTGCAGCCATCCTCCCTGAAGACAGTGAGGGAAAAGGGTGTTCTTCCTAGGCATCTCTGCAGTGTTGGGGTCAGGGCATGAAGTTCATAGGAGAGTTTAAAAAGTTTGGCTCAGAACCAAGGCTAGTTGCTTTCATTGCTTTGGGCAACAACCTAGATCCTTTTATCAGTTCTGGGAATGTTCAAGGACCCAATTTGGGGTTCAAGTCTGCTGGGGGAACCCTGCTGCTGCTTGGGTTATAGAGCAGTCAGGACACAGAAGGAAACCGGGGGGTCCTGGGGAATCCACAAAGGGCTGCTTGCCTCCCCATTTATTCTCATCCAACCAAGGAAAGCATTTTTCCGACATTCCCAGGAAATGCCCTGAGATTTTTTTTATTATCCAGGTTTGAGTCACATTTCACCCCCAACTCACACATGATGAGGGAGCTGCAACGTGCCAATTGGTTTGTCTGCAATCGTGTACTATCCCTTAAACTGAGGTTACAATCCATTTTTCTTCAATCTTTTTGGTCCCTTTTAGAAATTATCGCTGCAATGTTGAAGAGATAATCAACAAATGTCTACCATGAGTACTAATGTTACCTGGCTCATGCACAAACAAGAAAGAACATTTGGTTGATAAACCATTCAAGGGTAGACAATTCTTATTCTTATTCTTATTCTTCTTTTCTGAGATGAAGTCTCGCTCTGTCACCCAGGCTGGAGTGCAATGGTGTGATCTCCATTCACTGCAACCTCCGCCTCCCGGGTTCAAGCCATTCCCCTGCCTCAGGCTTTCAGGTAGCTGGGACTACAGGCACCCAGTACCACACCCAGCTAATTTTTTATTTTTAGTAGAGAGAGTTTCACCATATTGATCAGGCATATCTCGAACTTGTGGCCTTGTGATCTGCCCACCTTGGCCTCCCAAAGTGCTGGGATTACAGGTGTGAAAAGGGTAGATTATTAACTCAATGTTCTTAACTGGAAGTCTGAAAAAAAAAAGTTAACAAATTAAAGAACTGAAAAGTCTCTTCAACAATATTAATAAAGGCTCTAAGTACCCTCTTTCATGAAGATAGCTCAATGCATTTATTATTCTCTTTAAAACCCCTTTGCCTATGATCAAATCATCATTGCTAATTAATATTTACTGTGCACACAGAGACACTATATAGTAAGTGCTTTGAAGAATTCAAAGGTGCTGTAGGAACCACAGGCAATCAAGAATTTTTAGCTCAATCTTTGTGCTTTTAAGGTCTTGATGTGACTTATCCAAATGAATGTGGTAAGTTTTTTCATTTCTTCAAAGAAATTGCAATTATCTTATTTGCATATACTTAATAAATTGATTCCCCTTTTGACCGTGTGACTCAGGCAGTAACACAGTTTAGCTGAGGCAACAAGACTCAGCTGTCTGCCAAACACTTCTGCATCGTCTGTAGTTAGTTGGGGAACTCTGAGGCTACTCCTGTTGCCAAGAATTTTGAAGGTGTCCAACTTCTCAGAATCTTTAAGTTCATATAAAGTGAGAAAACCAGCATGCCTTATTTCTAACAAAGTTATTGGACTCTGCATTTCACATTTTGGAGTCTAGAGTCACTCATCTGAAGAGTGAATTAAGGAAATTTCTTATTTATACCAGAGAAAGGGTTAAAAAGGCAAAGGAAGACTGTCAAGCAAGAGATCAGTTACTGAAAGGGCAGAACTTAGCGTGTATTCTGTGATGTCATGGTCCAGGCCAGTCTCGCTAGCCAGGCTGACAAAGGGGTTAACCATTATGGAAGCAAACCAGACTCTCCTACCCACCCTCATCCCCCTGGCTCCCTGTCCCTCAGCATAGTCCAGGAGCAGTATTGATCACCGCCTGTGAGGAAGACTAGGAGAAATACTGCCCCTCCCCATCCCCAAACACACAGTCCTTACAACCCTTCATGGGCGCGCGTGATTCACACAAGTCCTAAGTGATGGGAACCCCTGAGCTGGATGTTGCACACACTTGGCTTTCGGGTGAGATGGGTCATGGGCACACCCGCTGCATTGTTGGAGAACAGGTCAAACATCCAGGCTGGCTCTGTGACCTTAAATTGGACAATGACTCCTGAAGTCAGCATCCAGTAAGAGGGGTCCCTGGCCCCCAACCTGGTGGCCACAGTGCCCTCGGGCCCTTCCCTCAAGCTTGCTTGGGCCCTGTTCCGGGTCTGTTTCTTTCCTCCTCACCCTCGTGATGCCTCCATCCACTGTGTCACTCACTTGTGCCTTGCAGTCATTCAACTGTCAACGCCCAGTTAAACCCAGGCCAGTCCCCCAAGGATCACAGCCTCAGAACAAACCCTAGGTTAACCTTAACCCTAGTGTGCCAATGTTTACGGCCTCAATTCTAAAGTTAAAAAAAGTCAAGAGAGTGTGTGTGTGTGTGTGTGTGTGTATTCATATGTACATATGTGTGTGGATATGTATATATATATATATATATATATATACACATATATGTTTATCTGAGTAATATTATGATGCATGAGAAGATACAGATTATAAACCCATATAAAGAAAGAGCATTTATTTCAATGTCATCTCCTTTTTTATCTTATTTTCATAATATCAAAAATACAAGAAAACTATTCTTTCTCGGAATCCCAATAAATTAAAATTATTGAATGGTGTAATTTGACAATGGGCAAATTTTTCATTCTGAGAATATTCCATTCCTGGAAACACTCTGATTAAAATGCCTAATTTTCCAATGGCCAAGGTAGTTTAATAACCAGCTTTCTCTGACCTAAGTCATCTGTTTTGAATTTCCCATATATAAAATAACAGTATCTCATCTACAAATACTAAGAAACTGAGTTGTTTTTTTTTTTTTTTTGAGGTAGACTTTCACTCTTTTTACCCAGGCTGGAGTATAATGGCACAATCTTGGCTCATTGCAACCACCACCTCCTGGGTTCAAATGATTCTCCTGCCTCAGTCTCCCGAGTAGCCGGGATTCCAGGCATGCGCCACCAAACACGGCTAATTTTTTTTAGTCTTTTTAGTAGAGACGGGGTTTCCTCATGTTGGTTAGACTGGTCTCGAACTTCTGGCGTCAAGTGATCCACCTGCCTTAGCCTCCCAAAGTGCTAGGATTATAAGGGTGAGCCACTGCACCCGGCCAAAATATTTTTAAATTCTTTTGAAATCTGAAAGGATGTTATAACACTTGATGGGCTTCTACCACACTCATGAAGAAGAACAGCTTCCTTCGCTTGTTGAAGTACGTGCAAATTTAAGAAGATGGATCCCAAACCAAGCTGAGCTAACAGATGTCTTCTATTTGTTTCCTTGCTATTATAATTCATGTAATCCAGGGAAAATGAACTGAATTGCCCCTCTATGCAGGGTGCCAGGCCTGTGGTTGTATTTATTAGGAGGCTGAAACTATGGAGCAGAGAGTCGCCCTGAGGCTGCACATCTTTAATTCAGGTCACTGTTCAAGACGGAAGAATCCCAACCTCAAAAGGGCATGCCCCCCGTGCACAGAGGGGACAAAATGTGCCTGGCCTGGCCTTTTGTTGTCCCATATTGATAAGTGACCAAATGGAAGACAGATGGGACACACAGCCCTGTGATTGCTGCCTGTAGGGCTCAGCCCCTTCCAGGGCTTCTCGTGCTCTGCACGGACTGAGGACAGAAACTACATCCTCAGCTTCTTTCAAAACTAGCATGGCACCTCGTGTAGACACTCAAGAGGATCAGTAAGCTCCCGTCCCTCCTGAAGGAATTCCAGCCACTCTGCCTTCCCATGTAACCAACCATGACTCTTTCCAAACTCTCTCCAGGCATGGAAGCCACTGCAAGAGGGATGGGTGAAGATGGAAAAATAAGGCAGGCTTCCTGACTCTAACAGTACTCTAGGACCAGACAATGGATCCCCTCACTGATGCCCAAAGTTGACTCAGCTGACGCAAGTGTCTGGATCCTCCCCAGAAAGTGAAGTCTTCTGTGAGCCACAGAACAGCTGTCTCCTCTCTTCCAAGGACCCACAAAGCTTCTCTCGAAGACCTCTTTTCTCACTTTCTCACCCCACTTACTCCTCTCATATTCGGATACACGACCATTCAGTTTTTCACCCTTCCCCAGACTATCCATGTCCATCTGCCGATGTCCTTTCTAAAGAATTTTTTTTTTGCACCACATTTTTGCAACCCAAACCTTATTGCACAAACTATATTTTTGGCCTAACAATGGCTCAAATTGAAGCTGGTAAGGAAAGCAGGGTCCTCTAAGGCAGCAGGTCTTTTTTCCCAATAGAGCAAACAAAAGAGACTCAAGTGGAAATGCATGAAATAACATACCAGAAACCAGGAAGGAAATCAAAGTAACTGGTTGGTCTTAAGATAAGGAGGGCTTGAAGCAGGGACTTGATGCTTATGGCAGAAAAGAGAAAACAGGCCAGGTGTGGTGGCTCGTGCCTGTAATCCCAGAACTTTGGGAGGCCAAGGCAGGCAGATCACGAGGTCAGGAGTTTGAGACCAGCATGGCCCATCTCTACCAAAAATACAAAGCTTACCCAGGTGTGGTAGCACATGCCTGTAGTCCTAGCTACTCGGGAGGCTGAGACAGGAAAATTGCTTGAACTGGGAAGTGGAGGTTGCAGTGAGCCGAGATCACGCCATCGCACTCTAGCCTGGGTGACAAAAAAAAAGAAAAACCAGATCATTAAAAGGACCAAAGAAAGAAAAGATACCTGTAATGCATTTAGAGAATGGTTTTGGGGTGCTTCTCAGCAGAGGCCTTTCTCTGCCACTTCTGCATAGTCTCTCCTGACAGACACCCTTTGTGCAAAATCAGCCACAACATCTTCTCTTCTCTCAAGTATCCTCACAGTCCTCTCTCATGTCCTATTCCAACACAGTCATTTACGTGCACTTGGGTCCTTTTCTCTTGAATGTGAGCTTATTATATAAGAAGATTTGAGATAAGTGATGCATTACCCTATCTGACTTGCTATCATTTAATCTATTGCTTCAGGGTCTTTTCTCTGCAAAAGGAAGAGTAAACAGTGTATCCTATTCCCAGTGACTGGGCAAGTCCTAGTCACGAATCAGCCATTCTACCTCTAGTCTTAGTGGGCCAACCTCTCTCAAAAGAAAAACTACTTCTAAGTGAAATGTAAATGATACTGGCTCTATGCAAGGGTGCACTGCAGATTAATAGCATAAAAATGAGGTTTGAAAATATCAATATCAAATACTTAGTTTTCATTGTGCCAGAAATGGCTCTAAGTATTTTACAAATATTGTTTATTTAACTTCATAACCACTCTGTGAGCGGGGTGCTATTATTACCCCCGATCACAGAAACCACAGCACAGAGAATGAAAAAGCTGTACAAGGTCACTCAACCCCCAGTAAATGGCAGACAGGCTGAGTCCGTCCATGTCCTCAGCTACAACAATGCTGCATGTGAGCATGGAGTGTGGGCTAAAAAAAAAAAAAGCAAAAATATATAAACTGCAGATTTATTAATATTAAATTAATTCATTGTCACTAAAGGGAAAATGCGCTAACTAGTAAGAACGCAATTTAGAGGTTATGACTTTGAATTGGAAGTTTGAAGTTATCTAGTTGCTTAGGCAACACAGAAAAGCAACTTGAATAGTTCAATGACATGTAAATCTTTCAGAATATTTTGCTTTATGGTTTTATCGTAGTTGCTTTTTTCTCCCCATGAATACAGCAAGGCCTTCAAAATAAATGGCTCTCAGATAAACAATGCAGTATTTTATGTTCTGGTCTTTTAAGAAATCTTTACTTAGTTCTGTGATGTATCAAAAGATATAGGATATTGTAAAATAAGAGATGACTTGTGTCATACTTCAATGAAATTTAAAACTCCAGAACTATTTGCATAAAAACATGAGAACAGAATGGAAATAGAGTGTGGTGTCATCTTAAAGCAGCAGGAATCATCAAAATAGTCCAGTTAGACTCAGACAAGGACCAGTAATTCTTTCCCGATAACCTTGTATACTCTGCCAGTGCTAAAGAGCCGTGATAGCTACTTCCTGAGAAGGCGATGGCAGGAAAGATGGTTGCTTTTTCGTTTTTAGCTGGAAACCCTAAAGGTTGTGCAGAATGTTGTAGGTTTAAAGGTCATGCTGTAAAACTTCAGTTAACTCATTTAGATTTAGCTGACTTCAATTATTTATTCTTACTATTTTTGGGAACTATGGTTTTACTGCAAGTAATTGAACCTCTCCAAATTTCAGTTTCTTCATCACTATAGCTGTAAAAACCCCAATGTAGTATGTCTGTAGTGAGCATTAAAGTAAATGAGGTAAAGCATTGTTGTCATTTTAGGGGAGACAGACAAGTGTGATGTTAGGAGAATGTACTTGAGTCTGGCTGCGAAACCTCAGTCTGCACACTTACTCTCATCTGAAAGACCCTGACTGTCTCCAAGCCTCAGCTTCTTCATCCATAAATGGAATAACAACAATTTTTGTAAGGTTATTATAAGGATTCTAAAAACCAATGCATGTGAAGTATATTAGCATAGTGCCTTCAAGAAAGTAAGCATTCAACATATATTAGCTCATATTATCGTCATTATCACCATAATTATTGATTTCATATTCACAAATTAACAAAAGCTATTTTTTCATTTATTATGGCTACTAAATCTCATGTATTTCTTCCCCTTTTTCACTCTGTCACTTTTTCGACTGCCCTAATTCTAAACTTCTCTCCTTTGTAGATGCCTAGACTTTAACATGATTTGGTTGACATTAGCCTAGGCATTCATGAAGAATTTGTAGGCCTCCCTTATAGTTAGATTGAGGTCATATCCCTGGGTTAAGACTAATAGGAAGTAGAAGAAAGTAATGTACATCATCTCCAGACCAAGCCTAACACACCCTCACCAGAGAATCCTCTGCGTGTTTGAGGCATATGTGGAATAGGCAACATCACAAGATAGAGAACCTTGGATCCCTGAGTCACAGCCTGGAGGACAGCCTCCCAGGAGACCTATCCAATCTGTACTGGATTTTGACATGAGCTAGGAATAAACATTTATTACACTGAAGCATCTAAATTTCAAGGTTTATTTTTTTCACCTCATAGCCTAAGCCTACCCTAATGAAACTGGTAATAAAGAAGTAGAATTGCAAGTATGCATAAGTATCAAGATAAAATAAAAAAAAAAAATGAGAGGGGGACAAAAGCAAGGAAGAAGAAAAATTCTGAGGACAAAAAGGGCAATGACATGACAGAGGACTTAAAAAGAGCCTAGGACATCACTCTGTACATGGAGAGATTCATGGCAAAGGTTTGTGTAACAAAACTTGACTGACTGGGCATGGTGGCTCATGCCTGTAATCACAGCACTTTGGGAGGCTAATGTCAGGAGTCAAGAACAGCCTGGCCAACATGGTGAAACCCATCTCTACTAAAAAATACAAAAATTAGCTGGGTGTGGTAGTGGGTGCCTGTAATCCCAGCTACTCTGGAGGCTGAGACAGGAGAATCACTTGAACCCAGAAGGTAGAGATTGCAGTGAGCTGAGATCACGCCATTGCACTCCAGCCTGGGTGACACAGTGAGACTCCATCTCAAAAACAAAAAAAATAGAAACTTTTTTAATCTAAAAAAGACTTGATTAAAATAATTTTAATTAATTGAATTAAGCCTTATATCATGAGAGCTCAGATCTAGCATTAACTTTTATAAATAAAATAGAAATGGAAGAGTACTTTGCAGAGAGAAGACACGGTAGGAGAGTGTTTGACTTCACACAAAGGAGGGAGTATAGTTCAGTCGTATGAAAGATTAATGCAAATTAGCAACTTTCAGAGCTTAAGGAAGCTTGGAGACCATCTAGTTCAACCCGCTACAGCTAGGAAATCGCAAGTGTGTGGCTGGGCAGGGACTAGAACCAGGACGTCCTACCACACAATTCATTCTTCCCCAGCAGCCCCGGGCTACAAGACCTGGAGAGAAGAATAAAAATCTTCTCTTACCTAACTGACTTTGATTAATTAGACTTTGTAACAAAGTAATTATCAACACCATTTCAGTATAGAATCTCTTAAGACACTGTTCACAGATGCAGTCTTTGTGAAAAGACATTTTATTTAATTACATTTGACAAGAAGATGGTCTCCACTTGGAAATACTCGGGAAATAAACTTTTCAGTGTGATTTCCCACTGGAGAGGATACACATAATAAAGCCATTGACTTCAGCTAGCACTAATCAGTATTAATGCCTTCAATCATTGCCTTCAATAGCTATCATGGAGCATCACGAAATTTCTCTGCCTTCTCACAGCAAAGGCATAAAGGGATATGGGTTCCCTTGTAGGAAGAGGACCGGCTCCACCCCTAGCTATGTTTCCTCCTCAATGACCTTCCCATTAATGAACAGGTCCCCCTTGGATGCTGCTGTCCACTCTCCAGCCATCCATTAGTTCTTCAGAAGTATTGATCTCTATGCAATGCTTAAAGTTTTAAACAAGACTTAAATGCGGTTTTTGAAGGTATCTCAAGGTGGGCCTTGGTAAATGGTAACTTTTGAAAGACTGCCTGAAACCGTTCACAACAGGGGTGGCACAGTGTGCTGCCTTTCCTGTCAAAGGACGTATGCCTTATCATCTCAACAACATCCCCAAACACCTCACAAGTCTGGGAGAAGAATTTCAAAACAGCAAGCAATTTTCATCCCCAAACTGCACAAACTAAAGCATTTCTCTCTGCTATGAACTTATTCACTCTCAGTACAGATATGTTAAATGAACTGACATAAGAACCAAAAAGAAAATTAAATTAAATTTGCCTTTTCCCTCCAGGGAACACTACCCATAAATAAAATGCTGTGAACCCAACTGTTTCTCTTTAGAACATGTGAGAAAACGTGGTAATCAACTGCCCACTAAGCAAAATGATCCTGGCTGTTCTCACCAAGTGCTGCATTTCATCAGAATCATTGTGCAGGCCCTACCAATATGTTTGCCGTAGAATTACTCTGTAGCTGCATTAGCCTTGTGCGCCTTGGTACCAAGAAGCTAAGTGTAAAACATAGCCTGGCTCCATATGTGAACATCTCTCATTATTTTATCATTACTTCTTATGCTGCTGTTAATACCAGGCAGTTACCATTGCTCGTGGTTTACAAATAAGCAAAGGGAAGTGTAAAGGAGAAAAGGAATGTTCAAAGCGTTCATGGATACTCAGGCCACTGACATAGTCTGCGGCAGAGCTAAGGACCCAGATGAGGCAATTCTTTGCCTTTCGGCTAAGATCCCACCTCAAAGGCCATCACACAAGGTGATTATATCCTGTGGCTTTCCACAGCCATTAAGATTTTCCAGAAGGTCAGCAGGAAGCTGCAGCCATACTTTGAGTTCCCAGGAACAAACCACAACCCAATTTAGGAGTATAATGAACAGCTGATTTTCAGACAATCACAAACAGCCACATTTCAGCCAATCATAAGCAACCAGCTCTTGCCCAAATGAGGCAAATGCAGAGCTGTAGCCAATCAGGTGACCTCTCTGTATTGCTTCCATGTTCTGCCTATAAACGCTAGCTGCTCATACTGCTGGGTGGAGCTCTGTCAACCTCCTGGGGTTCTGAATGCCACCCAAATGATGAATCATTTATTGCTCAAATAAACTCTGCTGCATTTAATTTGTTTAAGCCATTTCTTTTAACGTGATTAATTCCAGAAATATTCAATAAGCCCCAAGGCCCCGTGTTCTGAGCCCTGCCTGCCCCTCCTGCCCCAGCCCCTCACTTCACCCCACCTACGTGAGGTACACAGCCACACACCAGGGCCGCCATCTTGCCTGCATGAGCTCCTACTCGTCATCTTGGTTCTGCTTCACCCACCGATGGCCCTCCCTCAGAGATGCCTTCCTTTACATTTCACTTCTTTGGCTTTTCATATGATTATACACTTTTCCTTCACAGTAAATATGGTCACACAAACACATATATGCACACTGTGTTTATGTGACTGTATCTGTATTCTTCACACACATGCTTTAAATATGTCTGTGCTGTGGACCACTTCATACTCAGTGAATCACCCGTGCCTAGTATGCAGTAGGTGCTCAATAAATACTTCTTATTTCTGAATGAAAATGTTAACGTATTCTAACAGTGATAGGAAGGAAGAGAAAATTTTAGCAAACTAATGCAGGAACAGAAAACCAAACACTGCATGTTATCAATCCTAAGTGGGAGTTGAACAATGAGAACACATGGACACAGGGAGGGGAACATCACACACTGGGCCTGTCAGGACTTGGGGGGCAAGGGGACAGAGAACGTTAGGACAAATACCTAATGCAAGTGGGGCTTAAAACTAGATGATGGGTTGACAGGTGCAGCAAACTGCCATAGCACATGTGTACCTGTGAACAAACCTGAATGTTCAGCACACGTATAATAACCAAGTTAGAAGGAATGCATCACACAGTGAGTTCTAAATTAAGAGTCCTTTATTAATTAGCCAGTGACCAAGAGACCACTAATGCTCAAAGTTCTCTCAGCCCCGAGGAAGGGGCTTGATTCCCTTTTATACTGGATTAAAGCAGGGGAGAGGGAGCCTAGCTGA
This sequence comes from Cebus imitator, assembly GCF_001604975.1. Classification (NCBI taxonomy): domain Eukaryota; kingdom Metazoa; phylum Chordata; class Mammalia; order Primates; family Cebidae; genus Cebus; species Cebus imitator. Next base: position 404,492 of record NW_016107838.1, read on the forward strand.
AGCAGAATTTTACAGAAGCAGAACAGGCAAGTTAGCTAGCAGCCAGGGGAGAGGAGGTTCCCAGGGTTGTTGGTTGCTAAGAGCATTTCCAAACAATCGCCAAGGGGGGTTCAAAGAGAGTAATACACAATAGCAAGTGTGCTTGCCAAGCAGGATGCAGTTACATTGGTTATATGGTAGGATAAGCACAGAGTCAGCGTGACGTAAGCACAGCGTCAGTGTGGCCCAGTTATGCACCCAGAGGGGCGCTGGTAGGGAGGGGGAAGCTAGGTTGGAATTTACAGCTAAGATGTAATCAGTGATGTTAGTCCAGGGTAGGTTATTACACATGTATCCCAGAACTTAAAGTAAAATAAATATAAAAAAGATCTTCAGTTTAAAGAGCTCTTTTTAATCATTTATAGTGTTTGCCTGATTTTTTAAATTTAGATTTTAATTCTTCATGGCTAGATTCTACCCAAAGGTGTTTCTTTTGGAGCAAGGGAGAGAAGAAGAAAACAGTAAGAATCCTTTTGGTAACATTTGTATTTTGTGAAATTTGAAATGACACAGGGTCCAAAACAACTTCTGATTTCATTTTGAGTTCAATCACTTCTAAGAGAAATTCATTTATAAAATATTGTATCTCTCTGGTCATTCACTGAATATTTATGACTAGCAATCACTTTACTATAAGGAAATTAATGTAAGATAATAACAGTGACAGGGTACAACATATTAAAATAAGTTTTCACAGCATCTCCCTTCCCATTTCCTCCAAGTTGCCCCACTTCTCCCCACTTCAATTTCCAAAATGCTGCACATAGTGAAAAGCCTTCTATCTCCGCCAGCTCCAATCTTGAGTTTTAAAATCTGTCTTGCTTGAACTATCCAAGAAAAGCGGAGCATCTCTCAAGGGAGATCAACAGAACACTCAAGAAATACAAGGCTACTCTGGGCTGAGTCTGAGAAGGCTGAGGGAGTTTTACACAGGGAGACAGAAATTGAAGGCATTTGTCAGGCTATGCTGAGCAGGGCTAGGAGAACAGGCAAGAAAAGATTTGAAAGTTTCGTTCCTATTTATGAATTGGACACCTTTAGCCTCTTTTAAGAGACCAAGTAAAGATTTAAAGTTACTGAGAATTCTATCTGGATTTTGAACATGTGTGTCTAAGGATCCAGCAGAGACAAGAGACTCATATGTGCAAATTCCACAAACTAAGATACAGGGAACAAAACAAAGAAAGTCACCTAAAAATAACGCAAGGGAAAATAATTAGCAATTAGATAATCTGATCTCCAAAACACTCCAACTCCTCTAAAATACTAGCAGTCATTGATTTGACCAATGTTCCATAAATACTTCTGTGTTCTGACAGCTGGAACAGGAGAGCAGAAGAAGAAAGGCAAGATCAAAAAAAGGCTACCTATAAGAGCTCACCATAGTGTCAGGGTCAAAATGCTAAATGACCAAACAACTCTCAAAATCTATCATGTAGGTTATTTGTCATTATCCAGGTTCACCAAGAGAGCTGATTAATATAAATTAGACTTGTGGGGAAAGTTTTCTCAAAGAGATCAAAACTTGAAAAACAGATAAGATTTCACCAAAAGAACTGATTAAATGAGACTGGTTGGGAATGTTTTCTCAAAGAGGTTATAACTTGAAAAACAGATAAGAGGTAAGAGGGAAAAGGAAGTAGTGACAAGCTAGCTGGGGAAACTATGTGAAGAGAGGTGGTACGAACGCTTTTCATCTGTTGGGTGTCCACAAAAACCCCTGCAGGAAAAGAAGTGGGGATGCGGCATGACTCCAAATGCAGGGGTTTCTCACCTCGAGAGCTCTTGAGTCTGGCTTTCACTACTTGCAGTTCTCAGCAAGGGAGCCTCAAAATGAAAGATGAATTTGGTATGTTATGGAGACTGGATGGGCTCTCAAATTCCTAGAGTCCAGTTTGTGGCCCAGCAGAGCACTGTGAGGTTCCCCTGGGGTCAAAAAGCTAAGCCCAAAATTAATCTGCACTGTCTTGTGTTATGTGCACACGGTGACTCACTGCACAGATGTTTGCATTTGTCTTGGGATGCGACAACCCTGTGTCTGTCCCTGTTGGACCAAGACGGCCCATGCCACACTTGTCCTAGTACAATGTCAACAACGCCCCTTTCACTCATACAGTTGTCCAGTTTGGGTGATGTGTTATGTGGTCACCTAAGACATGGGATTTTGAATAGTCATCTACAAAGCTATTTTTCAATGTTATTAAACTACAATATTGATAAACTATAAGGTAGCACACCTGAAGAGAAGGATTGAGGATCCCGACTCAGTATTTTAGTGAGATCTCTGGCTGATCCGAAAGCATCAGGCAACAAAGTCAGGAATTCAAGATCAGCCTAGCCAAGATGGTGAAACCCCATCACTAAAAATACAAAAATACTAAAAATACATAAATTAGCTGGGCACATGGCAGGCATCTGTAATCCCAGCTACTTGGGAGGCTGAAGCAGGAAAACTGCTTGAACCCAGGAGGCAGAAGTTGCAGTGAGCCAAGATCACACCACTGCACTCTAGCCTGGGCAACAGAGCAAGACTCCATCTCAAAAAAAGGAAAAAACACCCAATTGGCCTTAGTTGCCACTGACCAAACAAAATGTGACATTTACAGAGTCCAGAAATTCCCATGTTGTAGAAGCCACCAATGAGCTCTGAAATTTGACAGAAAACAAATGGAGTAGTAAAGCAAGTGATATGATCATTCAAGACAAATGAGGAAGTCTTTTTTTTTTTTTTTTTTTTTGAGAGGGGAATCTCACTGTGTCAGCCAGGCTGGAGTACCTTGGCCCAGTCACAGCTCACTGCAGCCACAACCTCCTAGGCTCAAGTGATCCTCCCACCTCAGCCCCCCAATTAGCTGGGACTACAGGCATGCACCACCACACCCGGCTAATTTTCCAATTTTTTGTAGACACTATGTTTTCCCATGTTGACCCGGCTGGAAGGAAGTCATTTCAACCTTTTTAATACTTAATAATAGCAGGGGAAAAAGTAGCTTCTTCCATGCTGTCTTCTTGTAACCGGGTTTCTGGACGCAGGGGAGAGCAGAGGAGTGTGGAAGACACTCCCAATTCCCTGATCCAGAGGGGACACACTCAGCTCCCTCCTGGTTGGATTCTTTTCCCCATGTGTCCAAGGTTCTTGGGCTCCCTTGCCCCAGGAATTGGGGAAAAGGCCCTGGCGCTGCCATGAGCTTACTGGTCAAGTAAATATTAGACCCAAGGAGTTTTGCAGAGAGCAATTTGTTAGGCAGAGAGAGAGAGAGAAGTAGAGACAGCTCCCACACTGCTGGGAGGGGATCCCAGGGAGGGAAATCCGCACAGGTCAGGTGCAGCGGAGTTTGAACTTTGAAGTTATTCCCACCCCATTCACGTTTTTTCTCCAATGAGAGGAGTTCTTTTAAATGTCCCCTGGAGTGACTGATCTTCCACTGCGATGCTGGATTGTCTCTCGGCCCAGAACAGAGGCCCTTCCTCCCGGAGCTTTCCAAGGGCCCCCTTTTTTTTCTTTCTTTTCTTTCTTTTCTTTTCCCTTTCTTCCTTCCTTTCTTTCTTTCTTTCCTTTCTTTCTTTTTCTTTTTTTGAGTCAGAGTTTCGCTGTCATTGCCCAGGCTGGAGGGCAATGGCGCAACCTCGGCTCACTGCAACCTCTGCCTCCTGGGTTCAAGTAATTCTCCTCCCTCAGCCTCCTGAGTAGCTGGGACTACAGGCGTGCACCACCACGCCCAGCTAATTTTTTTGTATTTTTAGTAGAGACGGGTGTCACCATGTTGACCAGGATGGTCTCGATCTCTTGACCTCGTGATCTACCCGCCTCGGCCTCCCAAAGTGCTGGGATTACAGGCATGAGCCACGGGGCCCGGCCTTTCAAGGGCTTTTTAAACAAAGGAGCACACCTGAAATTTTACCCAGCCCAAGCAAGGAACTTTAGACAAAGAACTCTGGGTCCCCACATGGGGAGGTGGATGGAGGCGTGGCAGTGGGAAGTTCTTGCCTTTGAAACTACGCCCCTTGCAGACCGGGGAAGACAAGTTAACCTAGTCCCTCATTCTGGTGATTAAATCAACATCATTTTGTACATGTGTGCAGACACACACACTGTCTGCTTCATCTCCCTAGCTTACTAGAAGTGATAGAACAGGCTCCAGCCAGAAACATCACTAATGGGAACTATGTCACTTTTAACTCATGCATCTATTAAAACTAGGCAGGCTTCAGTCATTTAAGTCAGAAGGTGGCATTCAAATCACACCTATGGACACATAATTGGCTGTAGAAGAGAATACAAGTGAATTGAATCTTACATCAGCAGAGAAGTTCTCCATGTCGTCACCACGATTTTATCAGTTTCTCTCCAGTCTTTTCTGCACATTTCATTCAGTCTGAGCAAGTCATGCTGAACCTCCTTGTCTTCCAACCAAGACGTGGGCTGCAAACACCTCCCCAGCAGAGCTGGAGAAGCCGAGCCCCGTGCCATCAGCCCACCACTGGGACTCTGTGCTGCAATGGTGGCAAACGGTGTGCAGAGGGAGGAAGCTGAAGACTCCTGGCACAGCCCTGAGGGTGCCATCCCAGCCTCCCAGGGCACAGCGACAGGTATCCAGAGAGGAGGCCCAGCTCAAGTCTCACGGAAAACCCAGAGTTGGATTAAAATTAGAACATGGCTCTCAGCAAGGTCCTAGTCATCCACAGCCCCAGAGCCACTGAAATATTCAGGAAGACTAACGAGCAGGTGCCCTAGGGAGTGGATAACGGAGATGGAAAGCCTCTCACCAGCACCATAGCCAGCACCGAGCCGGCTGGGATTATCACTAATTAAAAGCCTGACTCAGTAGAAGTCTTTATAAAATGAATTGTCAAATTCCATCAGCATTCAAGAATAGGCATTCAACTTTCAAAACCACACAAGTTTTTAAAGCCAGAATTTAACACACTTGGATAAATTTTGCTTTTTATTTTTCATTCACACACATCTCTCTGATGCCTACTATGTGCCTAAGCCCTGTATATGCAGGAAACTAACAGGCCAGGAGAAGGTTTCCGTGGTTGCTACAGCCAGGCCTCAATCACGCTCCGTAACTAGCCCACAATAACTCCTGGGACTTTGGGGAGAAACTCGTTTTGAATAGTGCCACCTTCCCGAAGGCCTGCTGGAAGCACAAGGGGTGAGAAGATGCTCTGAACTTGCTCCTGGAGGAGGGAGGGTGGCCAGTGCTGGGTCTCTGTTCCTGGGTCTTAGGACACAGCGCTATCACCTAAGAATGCAGGTGATCCAAGATTTGGCATCAACCATCATGAGCACCTCCATGGCAAGAGCAGTATACGTGCTTCCTACACTCACCCCGAGGAAGTGAAGGCAGGCACTGGCCAGGATGCAGCCCTCAGTGCATTTCCTGTCACAGGGATGTGAATCCAGCCCAGCAAAGCTCAACCCAGCTGTCAAATGAGAAAACGGGGAGAACCTTGGATCCCTGAGACTCCATGAGGGCAGAGGTCATGGCTTAACCTCTCTTTCCCCCACGAGGTGAGGCAAAAAGCAAGCGCATGAAGTTTTTATCAATACATGCCATAAAATAGGTATTTCATTGGGTAACATTTATCTGAATAAGCAGTAAGAACTTCAGCATTATTTTATTTTAATTTTATTGAGACAGACTCTCGTTCTGTCACCAGGCTGGAGTGCAGTGATGCGTTCTCAGCTCACTGCAACCTCTGCCTCCCAGGTTCAAGCGATTCTTCTGCCTCAGCCTCCAAAGTAAGTGGGATTACAGGCATGTGCCACCACACCTGGCTAATTTTTTTTATTTTTAGTAGAGACAGGGTTTCATCATGTTAGCCAGGATGGTCTTGATGTCTTGACCTCATCATCTACCCACCTCTGCCTCCCAAAGTGCTGGGATTACATGCATGAGCTACCATGCTTGGCCTCAGCATTCTTTAAGTAGAGCACAGCAAGCTGTGAAGCAAACATCAGCATGTCCTGCGCTGTTTGAACAATGACTGGAGAAAGTAAGAAACTGGTGCTCTGTTTCTCCCTTTCAAGTCCTCATGCCCTCATGAAGGCTGAATTTTCACTCCATCAAAAGTAAGGAAGCAAAGTGGCTTCCCGGAGTTCAAGGGTGCAGCTCAATCCCATCTTAGTGTTGTGAAAAATGCATGAGCTGATTACACTCTCAGCCTCTAAAGCAGTAGGAAGGTAATAACCTGCAGCACAGCTAATTTAGAGGTCACCCTGACCTGATGGTTAAGAATGCATTTCTTCTTATTCACTTAAAATTTGGTCCCGTTGTTTAGCCCTTGTGCACACTCAGACAGCATTCCCTATGAACACATCCATTCTGCGCTCCTTTTCACACAGGGCTACATGTGCCTAATAGTGCTTTTTTCTCTCCTAGATTCTGGAGGTGCCATGAAGGATGGAGGTAGAGAACAAATTAAGGAATAATCTTTTAAAAAAAAAAAAAATCTACAACTTCCAGCGCTTTTATTTCTGCATGAGTGTGGAAAGGCCTTCCCCTAGGAGAAATAATGTCATGTGGATTCTGTAATACTAGCCCATACATAGGCCTCCCATTTGCAGACAGCTGTGGCTAAGCCACCATGAGTCACAAAAGTAAACAGTCTTCTTAAAACAAAGCAGAGAGAGTGGTAAACAGAGGGCTTCATGGCAAAACTTCTCTAATCACTAAGCTAAGTTGGTCTTTCTGGAAACAAGAGATGCATCTTAGCTCAAGCACGTTTACTGAGCACCAAAATATTTTCAGGCACGGCGCTAGGGACTGCAGATTGACAGTGCCGTGCTGTAGAAGCTGGATCTCCCAGTGGTACACACATGCTAAACCAGTAACATCAGTGAATGTGAGTGTAGTGCAGAAATTACTGCAGGATCCCAGACAGCACAGATGAACGATACCCAACCTACGGCCTGAGGTTCAGGGACTGTCCCAAAAAGCCATGCCCTAAAGGTGTCTGGAGATGTTACAACAGTAATAGTGAGGCTGGTCATTGGATAGTGTGTGTCTTCCCTGTGAGTTCCCTCATGGAGCCATTCATGTGCAAATGCAGCCCTACTGCCTGGCACACAGAGACTGTTCACTGTATATTAATATCTGTTGACTGAATTCATGGAAGCAGAAATCATGGGATCTATTCTTGACCAGTTAACTTTTTAGTCAGTTTTCCTTTTTGAAGTAAATATTGTATCCAGTAATGTAATGTGTCTTCAAAAGAGTCTTTATCTCTTTTACAAGACACTGTCAGCTTCTTGAGGGCAGGAGTATGTCTTATTTATCTGTGTATCTCTAGCAGGTAGACCAGGACCTTGACATTACAGATGTCCAGTAGCACCTATTCTGCTAAACTGTATTCAAATGAACTAAGAGTGGACAGTCTTCCTAAAGATGCTTCGTTTTAACTACTTAAATAGGACACTTGTTGAAATAAGAAAAACTAAGGATAATATATATCATGTATGTTATGTATAATATATAATACATCATATATAACACAGTATTACATATATTATATATTAAATGTATAACCCAATATAAGCTAACACATACTATTGTGTAATTTTGCATTATATAAATTCATCATGAAATCCCATTAGAGAAGGAGCCTTCCTCAGCATAATGGGAGTGATAGATACTCGACTTGTAAAAGGCAATGGAACAGGGTGTGGCAATGGCAGGGGAAGAGCTCCTTGAAGATCCCGAAACACCAGACGTGAAGACAGCAGGCTGTCTGCCACTCTTTCTTGCTCACCGTGTGGAACGTGACTAAGGCTTCCTTCTCAGAAGGCAGCGTGCGAGCTCAGAGAAATTTGCCTATGAACCTGCTGTAACCTTTCCAGGTTTCCCGTAGGAAGAAACCCTGGATCTCAACAGGAGGAAAATGCTCTCCTTTGATGTTTCAACAATTCACCAGTAAAACTAATGCCCTCTTCTACTCTGATTGTACCACTGAGAAAAGACAGTGAGCGCAGCTGCAGCCATAATCAACACATACATTTTCTGAAATCATTCAAGTTTTTTCCCAAGTTATTCAAGTTATACAAGGGATTTCACATGTGACCCGACAACCCCTCCAATGAGGTACTTTTTTCTCAGGATAGGATCAAACTCATCATGTGTAAAATGAATTGAGGTCTTTGCAGAAAGGTGTTGTGTAAGTACCTGGTATTACCATCTTTTCACCTTGATATAGAGCTCATTTCAATCATGGTATTAGGAACAAAAGGAATAGGTTCAGTTATTGTGAGGTTCAATTGCCTTTTTCAAGAGCTTCAAATTCAATTACATTCTGAAATGAACATGAAATCCACTGGACAGCTGGATGAATGGTGATCTTATTTACCCAATTCTCTTTAAATTTCAGACTTTCATAAGACAATCAAATGCCTCTTGTGTGGTTTCACATTCTAGTGAACTTTGCAAGGAGAAAACAGATTTTAAGCATGCTCCCTAAAGGGATTTTAAGACTGTGGAATCCATATACAGCATTCCTGATGAATACATATATTCTGTGATCCTTTTCACATGGTGCCACATGTACCTATATATGTGTACATACACAAATATATGTGTGTGAATGTATCATATTAACAAAACCTAAATTATTTATTCATTCAACAATGCAACAATTATGTATACACTAACTCACTTGCAGCAAGTATATCTTAGGGGTTCAGTGTCTCAGATCATACAGCTATTACCTACCAGAGATAGACTTAACTTAAATTGGCTAGAACTTTCTTACCTTCCTCTTTACTTACACTTTACTAAAACAGCTGAGTGGAGCGGCTCATGCCTATAATCCCAGCACTTTGGGAGGCTGAGGTGGGAGGATTGCTTGAGTGCAAGACCAACCTGGGCAACATGACAAGACCCTGTTTCTACAAAAAACTAAATCATCATCTGGGCATGGGGACATACATCTATGGTCCCAGCCACTCAGGAGGCTGAGGCAGGATGATCCTTTAAGCCCAAGAGTTAAAGGCTGCAGTGAGCTATGATTATACTACTGCACTCTAGCCTGGGCAGCAGAGCTGGATCCCATCTCAAAATGAATAAAGAAAAAAGCTTTAACACCAAAAAAAACATTTTCTCATCATTACAAGACTTTATTCCACAAGTTACATTGCTAATATTCTATCCTAGTCTTTAATCTATAACCAAATATTTGTGCATACATGCCCATAAAATTATGGTTATGTTAGACTGAATAGTAATAGGTTATTTTCCAAAGCAAAACCCAAATATGAGGTTCTCATGGGCTGTGGAAGTGTGAAGGCAGAGAGCTTACAACATCCTGGAGAGATTCTGTGGTTTGTGAGGTGAAGGTATAAAACAAGGGCTTAACAGAACAAACCCTTGGAATTGAAATTGAAACATCAAGAAAACAGTAAGGAATGAAGCAAAGAAACAAGTGGGATAATATTGTATAAGAAAATAAGATGACGAACAAGAATCTGTTATGCTGTTTCTTTACTGGTTAACAGTATGGAGGGTGAAGAGTTTTATATTCCTTACGAGTTTGAAGAGTTTCATACTCTTGATAGGATAAGAGCTAATTTAAAGTTTATTTCTTTAAAAAATGTATCAGTTGAGTTCAATTTTGTTTTTTTAATGAAATGAGAAAAGAAAGATGCAGTAAGACTTAAAATTAGTGCTTGGAAAAGGTCTTGACGTGTGTGTGTGATGGATTATATATTGTTTACTGAGAAATGATGGCAAGGAACACTGAGCCATTCCCAGGCAGAAAACTGCTCAAGGTATTACAGAATAGTAATTAATATGTACTGGTAATGCACTAGTTAAACCGGTTCCCAAAACACAGTCTACATGACCTTGTCCCCATTGCTGGCTCGCAAAGAGTGCTTTCTGGCTTGTTTCCGTTTTAGTAGAGAACAGGCACTATCTGCCTGTTTATCTTTATTCTATGAAGAAACACTGAGCACCTGCTGATTAAAAATAATCACTTGCTCACAAAGAATGCATACGTGGGTCAGAGTCTGCTCTGGGCTGTCAGCTGGAAAACGCTGGCAGACCCCTGACGTCCCACTCTGATCCCACTTTTTCACTCTATCTTTGTTTCTGTTTCTTAATTCCTTTGGCATTGCCTGGGTTGGGGTCTCCATGACCGAGCTGTTCTCGGCAATTAGCAGTATTTGAATTATCAAAAATAGGAAAATTAAATCAAATGAGATACGAATCAACCCTAGAAAAACTGTAGTGTACATTATCAAATGGGCAATTATTAAACAGATGACTATTAAGTGGATGACTGGTTTTAACCTAACACACTAGGTTGTAATGATCACAAGGAAGCAAAGCAGTTTCAGGAAAAAAGCAAGTGAAACCAGAATCATGAGTCTGCTTCTCATAACAGAAAAGATGGAGCATTTCATCAGCACAGCAGAGCTGGGTTTCAGTAGTGTGTGGCCCAGTCTCTCTTAATGTCACCATGTATAAGACAGAAAGTACTGAACCAAATGGAAGAGGAATCGGGGGAGTCCCAGCGAGTTGAGTAGTCATGACTCCCCAAAAAATGTCAGCAAGGGGAGTGAAACCCTGAAGGGCCATTTCAAGTGGCATGCCTGAGCAAGGTTTTCTTCCCATCCTATTCACACTTTAATCATTAATTTTCATAAAGAGAGAACAGACTTGCAACTCATTGTGGAGACACAAGTCAGGAGGAGCAGCACGCACATTGGTTGGCTTGTTCAGTCCTCACAAAGCCCCTGGCAACTGGCAGAGATGAGGCAAAATGAGGAGAAAAAGAATCAATGGACCAGCACTTTGGGAGACTGAGGCAGGCAGATCATGAGGTCTAGAGATAGAGATCATCCTGGCCAACATGGTGAAACTCCGTCTCTCCTAACAATACAAACGTTAGCTGGGCATAGTGGTGCACACCTATAGTGCCATTTACTCGGGAGGTTGAGGCAGGAGAATCACTTGAACCCGGGAGGTGGAGGTTGCAGTGGGCCAAGATCACGCCACTAAACTCCAGCCTGGCAACAGAGCAAGACTCCATCTCAAATAAATTTTAAAAAAAGAGTGAATTGAGATAAATGAAGGTCTAACAACCAAGATGTTGCTCTGTCTCCTCAGACTTAGCAATTCAGGATCTTGGAATAGACAATTTAAGGATAGCTTATTATTTATACTAGTAGCTACTGCAATGCTGTCTGAATGAAAATGGCATCAGAATGCAGGATGACAATAGCTCCCTACTTAAAAATTTAAAACCCACATTCTTTCAAGTTACATGAACAGAAATACGGGAGCCAGAACAGGGCATGATGGTGGTGGACAGGTGTTTCTGGCCAGTCGAGATCCTGAGTGCATTGTGTCCAGTCCTGGCATCATAATTTAAGAGTGTCTTTCACCCGGTTGAGGCAGTCAAGAAGCATGAGGGCTACAGTCAGGAGAGCACAGAACCATGTCTGTGGTGAGCAGCACACACACTGTAGAGACGCCCATCACATACACATACTGAGGAGATGCCCATCACAGACACACAATGTAGAGATGTCCATCATAGACACACACTGCGGAGACGCCCATCACAGACACACA
>NW_016107838.1:416459-444531 GCF_001604975.1 Cebus imitator
AAATGCACACTGCAGAGGTGCCCATCACAGACACACACTGCGGAGATGCCATCACAAATGCACACTGCAGAGGTGCCCATCACAGACACACACTGTGTAGATGCTCACCACAAACACACACCGATGATGTTACAACACGGAGGATCACGTGTGCCTCACAGATACAGGTTGCAAACAAGTGGATTTGGGTTTGGGAGCCCAAGGTGGGAAGATCACTTGAACCCAGGAGTTTGTGACCAGCCTGGGCAACATGGCAAAACCTCTTCTCTATCTAACTAATCCATCTACCTGTCTATCTATTTTGAGACAGTCTTGCTCTGTCATCCAGCCTGGAGTGCAGTGGCATGATCTCTGCTCACTGCAACCTCCACCTCCTGGATTTAAGCAATTCTCCTGCCTTAGCCACCTGAGTAGCTGGTATTACAGGTGTGTGCCACCACGCCTGGCTAATTTTTTAATAATTTTTAGTAGAGACAGGGTTTCACCATCTTGGGCAGGCTGGTCTTGAACCGCTGACCTCGTGATCTATCTGCGTCAGCCTCCCAAAGTGCTGGGATTACAGGCGTGAGCTACCACACCCAGTCACCCCGTCTCTATTTAAAAAAAAAAAAATGCGGCCAGGTGCAGTGTCTCACACCTGTTATCCTGGCACTTTGGGAGGCAGAGGCGGGCTGACTGCCTGAGCTCAGGAGTTCGCAACCAGCCTGGGCAACATGGTAAAACTCTGTCTCTACTAAAATATAAAAAATTAACCAGGCGTGGCCGCGTGTGCCTATAGTCACAGCTACTCGAGAGGCTAAGGCAGGAGAATTGCTTGAATCTGGGAGAAAGAGATTGCAGTTAGCTGAGATCAGGCCACTGCACTGCAGCCTGAGTGACAGAGCGAGACTCTGTCTCAAAAAAAAATACAAAATTAGCTGGGTGTGGTGGCATGCACCTGCAGTATCACATATGAGGGAGACTGAGGTGGGAGAATCACCAGAGCCCGGGAGGCGGAGGTTGCAGTAAGCCAAGGTCATGCCACTGCACTCCAGCCTGGGCAACAGAGTGAGACTCTGTCTCAAAAAAAAAAAAAAAAAAAAAAAAAAAAAAATATAAAAAAAAAAAAAAAAAAAAAAAAAAAAAAAAAGGTGGATTTGGGGCTTATAATAAGGAAGAAATTTCTATTGATTACAACATTTCAAAAGTGCAATGATCTGTCTTATGAAGAAAACTGCTTGGACCTGGAAAAGGAAAGCACTTGCCCCTTTCTCCATCCAGCTGGACCTTCCTCATGACTGTCTCCCAGAACCATCCCTTCTAGGGAGAATTACTAGCCAGCTGCTCACCAGCGCATTTACATTCTCTCTTCTTCCCAGTGCCCTATTAACTCTCATTGTATCACCGGTTTTCCAATTGCCTCCTCAAACAAACTGTAGAGAGCAGGAAAAAAAAAACTGTCATTATTCTCTTGTCCAGAGCACCTAATGCGTTATTTGCACATCATGAAACCGAGTCAGTGAGGTGAGTAAGTACAGCAGGCCCACGTTTCAGCTTAGGGGACTACAGATCACTGCAGATAATTAACGATTGGCTGAAAGTGAGAAGAAAAGGCAAGATGAGAAATGAAACATTAATCTGAAGTGAGAAAATGGAAATCATGGAGGTGGCTGCCATGAGACACAGTGGAGATGGTGCCGTGACCTGGCCTGATGCTGAGATCTTGGGTGGGAGGACCAAGCTATTCCGTTCCTCACAGTGGAACAGAACAGGGTCCTCGGAGGCAACACCACACGTCTACAACCATCCGATCTTTGACAAACCTGAAAAAAACAAGCAATGGGGAAACGTTTCCCTGTTTAATAAATGGTGTTGGGAAAACTGGCTAGCCATGTGCAGAAAGCAGAAACTGGACCCCTTCCTGACACCTTACACTAAAATTAACTCCAGATGGATTAAAGACTTAAACATAAGACCTAACACCATAAAAACCCCAGAAGAAAATCTAGGCAAAACCATTCAGGACATAAGCATAGGCAAGGACTTCATGACCAAAACACCAAAAGCATTGGCAACAAAAGCCAAAGTAGACAAATGGGACCTAATCAAACTCCACAGCTTCTGCATGGCAAAAGAAACAGTCATTAGAGTGAATCGGCAACCAACAGAATGGGAAAACATTTTTGCAGTTTACCCATCTGACAAAGGGCTGATATCCAGAATTTACAAAGAACTAAAACATATCCTTACAACGGTATACTGAGCACACGCTACGTGCCAAGCACCCTGCGGCAACCCTAGGCAGTGGGGTTTGTCAGGATCCCCATCTCACAGCTGAGGAGTCTTACAGAGGTGAAGGCACTTGCTGGCATTAAATGGCTGGTAAGTTACTCCATGATCGGAATTTCATTCTATCTCATCCCCAAGTACTTTGCTCCAAAGAACTAAAAACAGCCTCCTAAAATGCAGACACTATGAAAATAAAGTGAAAAAGTCACAATAAAAAAAAAATCAAACTATGAAAAATAAAGCCGGGAGTGATATTGTACACACCATGAAATAGTTCCTATTAAAGTAGCATGTTCTGGAGTCCAAGAAAACTCTGTTTTTGTTTCCGAGTCATCGCATTTTACCCAGAGCGCTACTAACATAACCTCAGTTCACTTCCTAGCTCACAACTTTCCAACTTTTGTGCTTGCTAACCACAGTGAGAAAGACATTTAGCATTACAACAAGCACACTCATATTTTATCCCCCCACTTTTTTTTTTTTTTTTTTTGGAGAGTGTCTCACTGTAGTCTCCCAGGCTGGAGTACAGTGGCACAATCTGAGCTCCCTGCAACCTCCACCTCCCAGGGTTCAAGTGATTCTCCTGACTCAGCCTCCCGAGTAGCTGGGACTGCAGGCACCCACCACCATGCTCACCTAAGTTTTGTACTTTTTTAAGTAGAGATGGAGTTTCGCCATGTTAGCCAGGATGGTCTTGAACTCCTGACCTCAGGTGATCCACCTGCCTCAGCCTCCCCAAGTGCTGGGATTACAGGCGTACGCCACTGCACCCAGCCATTTTATCCATTATTAACACTTAAGCTGTGATTTGCCAATTTAAAACATCTCACCATTTATCAATTATATTACCATTGATATATTTCAACTACCCATAAATGATGCAATTGATTTGACTCCCAAGGAAAGGACAGCACTTGTATTCATATAGCAATATATAGTTTATGAGATATAGTCGGCTCTGCTAAACATGAAATATGTGTTCTGAAAAACCACCTCATTATACAAAATTGCACAACAAAACCATGAGGCTAATGGAGGTTTATAGAAAAAGGTTAGCAGAATAACACTCAAAAGCCTTACCAGTGACACATAAATTTTTTAAAAGAAAGAAACTTAGTAAAAATGGTAGCACAATTTTGCACATTTTAAAGGTTAAAAAAACATAAATACTCCAATGAATGTAACAGTTTATTTGAAAAACACCTGAAGTTTGCTTGCGGAAGTTTGTCTGTGGAAGGATTACAGTGGGTGAGTTTGTGTGAAGGGCCAGAGGTGAGTCATCTGAAATTAGACAGAAACTTGTAACACCAGGTGCTGATGTCTGGGCTTCTAACACGAGGCTGAAGTGAGGTTGCTGGTAGAAGTTTGAGCTATGCATATTTTGCGTATTCCTGTACATATTCTGTGATTAAGCCGGATGTAGGGTTCTGTGCTCACATAGCATTTTTTGAGATGAAATCATATATGAGAAAACTTAAAATTAGAAATTAGCATTATGTGTAAATTTCTTCCTACTATATCAATTGCATTAGAATAGGTTTGCATTTCAGTGTGTTATAGCAGAATTAACTGTTCATAAAATTAGTAATGCATAAATTACACGTTATCTCATTTTATGCAATGAACACTTAAAATGAGTATTTTAGTTCCGCATCCCACCTCTCAGGTGAGGAAACTGAGTCCAGAGTGACTTCACAACTTTAAAAAATGTTTTTTATTAATATATAATATTTGTGTATGTTTATGGGGTACACGAGGTATTATGTTACAAGTATAGAAAGTTTAATGATCATCTGGGCGTGGTGGCTCATGCCTGTAATCCCAGCACTTTGGGAGGCCAAAGCAGGCACATCACCTGAAGTCAGGAGTTTGAGACCAGCCTGGCCAACATGGTGAAATCCTGTCTCTTCTAAAAAACAAAAATTAGTCAGGCTTGGTGACAGGCACCTGCAATCCCACCTACTTGGGAAGCTGAGGTATGAGAATCACTCGAATCGGGAGGCGGAAGTTGNCCTGTAATCCCAGCACTTTGGGAGGCCAAGGCAGGTGGATCACTTGAGGTCAGGAGTTTAAGACCAGCTTGACCACATGGTGAAAACCTGTCTCTTCTAAAAATACAAAAATTAGTCAGGCTTGGTGACAGGCACCTGCAATCCCACCTACTTGGGAAGCTGAGGTATGAGAATCACTCGAATCGGGAGGCGGAAGTTGCAGTGAACCCAGATGGTGCCACTGCACTTCAGCCTAGGGGATAGAGTGAGACTCTGTCTTCAAAACAAGAAAAAAAAGTATAATGATCAAGTCAGGGTATTGGGGTATTCATCACCACAAGCATTTATCACTTCTTTGTGTTGAGAGCATTTCAAGTCCTCCCTTCTAGTTATTTCGAAATGTACAATACATTGTTGTTAACTACAGCCATCCTACTCTTCTATCAAGCACTAAAACTCATTCCTTCTTGTTTGGACCCATTACCCAACTTCTCTACACACACACACACACACACACACACACACACACACACCCCTACATCCTTTCTAGCCTCTGCTGTCACCCTACTCTCTAATTCCATGAGATCAGCTGCATTAGATTGCACAAGAGTAAGAATATGTAATATTTGTTCTTTCTTTTCCTGACTTATTTCACTTACTATAAGGACTCCAGTTCCAACCACGTTGCTGCAAAGGACCTTACTTCATTCTTTTTTGTGGCTAAATAGTATTCCATTATCTACACACACACACACACACACACATATACATATATACACCACATTGTCTTCATTCATCTGCTGATAGACACGTTGATTTCATATGTTTGTTATTGTAAATAATGGTACAATAAATATGGGATTCATGTTTCCCTTTGACATGTGAATTTCCTTTCCTATGAATACCCAAGTAGTGCCATCTGTGGATCATATGGTAGCTCTGCTTTTAGTTTTTTGAGAAGCCCATACTGATTTCTGTAATGGCTGTACTAAGTTACATTTTCTCCACATTCTCACCAGCATGCTATTTTAGGTCTTCTTAGTAATACCCTTTCTAACTGCAATGAGATGGTATCTCGCTGTGGTTTCGATTTGCATTTCCCTGATGATTAGTGATGTTGAGCATGTTTCCATGAACTCGTTGGCTATTTGTGTATCTTCTTTTAAGAAATGACAATTGGCTGGGCGCGGTGGCTCACACCTGTAATCCCAGCACTTTGGGAGGCCGAGGCGGGTAGATCACGAGGTCAAGAGATCGAGACCATCCTGGACAACATGGTGAAACCCCGTCTCTACTAAAAATACAAAAAATCAGCTGGGCATGGTGGTACGTGCCTGTAATCCCAGCTACTCAGGAGGCTGACGCAGGAGAATTGCCTGAACCCAGGAGGCGGAGGTTGCGGTGAGCCGAGATCGCGCCATTGCACTCCAGCCTGGGTAACAAGAGTTAAACTCTGTCTCAAAAAAAAAAAAAAAAGAAATAACTATTTAAGTCTTTTGCCCATATTTTATGGGATTGTTTGGGTTTTTGCTGTGGAGTAGTTTGAGTTCTTTGTGTATTCTAGATATTAGTCCAATTTAAGAACTTTCTGTTGTCAGTCTACTAACAGTTTACCAGATCTCAAATAAAAGTCTTCTCTTTCCAATTTCTCCATGCTTTTCCCTATTATTTCCACAAATACCATTTAAGATTATTTTGTATTTTAACTTTTTAATTTAATCTGACAAATACACAAAGATTTAAGTCAAAAAAATGCTTATTTCAATTAAAAAGTCTGACTGGGTGCAGTGGCTCATGCCTGTAATCTCAGCACTTTAGGAGGCCAAGGTGGGTGGATCATAAGGTCAGGAGATCAAGACCAGCCTGGATAACACAGTGAAACCCTATCTCTACTAAAAATACAAAAAATTGCCCAGGCATGGTGGTACGTGCTTGTATTCTCAGCTACTTGGGAAGCTAAGGCAGGAGAATCGCTTGAATCTAGGAGGCAGAGGTTGCAGTGAGCTGAGATCGTGCCACTACACTCCAGCCTGGCAACGGAGCAAGACTCCGTCTCAAAAAAGAAAAAAAATGCCTGCAGCATTCATTGTAACTTTATAAATATGACATGCCTAATCACTCATAAAATACATTTTTAATGTATTTCAATAAATAACTATATAACTGTATTTTTCTCCCTATCATAGCAAATCTACCTATCAATAGTTGTGTTTGTGTATTTGAAGTTATATTTATATATATTCTATAAGTGAGTATATTTAAATATAATACCTTTGTCATTATTTCATATATTACTGAAAAAAAAAGAATTTACAGCATAAAAACTAATTCATAAAGGAAATGGAGGAATAAATGTACATATATATAAGCCTGGGCAGAAGAATCATGATGCATTCATTCATTCAATCATTTATTCATTCCACAAACATCTATTAGTGCCAACTCTAACAAGATCTGCGCTAGGGACTGAGGCTATAGGGTTTCATACCATTTAGCAAACATATCAAATGCTTACTTTGTGCCAGAAGAGATGCTGATGTCTCTGGATGCAAAGACAAAAAGGATGCAGTGTCTGATACAGAAGCGGTTCCTGTGCGGTGTGGAAGGGCTGTAGGATAAGCACTCAAGAGCACTGGAGTGGACGCAGCACCTGAGCTCCCCTGAGTCAGGCAAAAGCCTCCAAGCAGAGGAGACACTGAGCAGCAGGATTAGTACACACCCAGGATGGAGGGAAAGCTGCAGCGTTCCAGAGGGGTGCACCGCAGACACACATGTGAAACACACAGGCAGCCCCGAGGCAGGTGGAGTGCAGCTGAAGTGGGACAGGGCAAAACCCAAGAAGAGAGCTTCCTGCTGTGCTCAGAAGGACACCACTGCTCAGGCAGGACCATTCGGACAGCTGTGAGGCCAGAAGCTACGTGGTTATCTGAGTGAGGCCTGCTGGTGCCCCTCTGGGACCTACACAGCTATGTATGTCCTATGTCCAGGATCTTGGAGGCAACGCTGAGATCAGTGTTGCCAGTTGGCCTCATCCCACCAACCAGGATTCTGTTGACAATGTCCCAATTTCATGTTGTATGAGACAGATGAGACGCATTTTGTGCTAGCCCCTGTCAGTGTGTCTAATCTGTCCTCCTAACGGGATGACAGACTTGTATGAACACCTCAGTCCAATCAAGAAGGTGGAGGGACAAAAGGGTGAATTGTGCTGATGTGCCAGTTCATGAGCCCTAACCGTCCTCAGAGCCTGAGCCAGCTCTGCAGCGAGCTGCACAGCATCAGGTAGGCCAAGGTAGCTACAGCCTGTGCTCCTCACTCCTGCTGGGGCAGGGGCAGGGACTGGCTTGTCCATGCTTTAGAAAGCCTGCCAAGTGGCTGGACTTGGTGGTTCATGCCTGCAATCCCAGCACTTTGGGAGGCTGAGGAGGCTGGATCACGAGATCAAGAGATCAAGACCATCCTGACCAACATGGTGAAACCATGTCTCTACTAAAAATGCAAAAATTAGCCAGGCGTGGTGATGGGCACTGGTAGTCCCAGCTACTCAGGAGGCTGAGGCAGGAGAATCGCTTGAACCCGGGAGGCGGAGATTGCAGTGAGTCGAGATCGTGCCATTGCATTCTAGCCTGGCAACAGAGCGAGACTCCGTCTCAAAAAAAGAAAAAGGAAAAAAAAAAGAAAGTCTGCCAAGCTTGTGACCATGAGTGCCTCAACTGCTACACAGCCCACTGCGTGCATCGTCACCGTCAGGGTGTATCACATGTCATGGGACTTCCAGACAGGAGTGCCTGGGCGACCACACTGGTGCTCTCGGCCTTGCTGTGCACAGGAGTCTTGCCTGCTTGCAGCTCTGAGGAAGCCGTCTTGAGCCAAGCTGCCTGCTTGCTTAGTCGTTCTTGTTGGAGTCATGCCATCCCCTCTGAGATAGGGGTTGTGCCCTGGCACTGGGAAGGAGATGAAAGTAGGAGCTTCCCACGGAGCCAGCTTGGCTAACATTTGGCTGTGAACGCATCGTGTCTTAAAGAGAATCTATGATGCGATTTCAAGACAGAAGTGGTGGGGGTGCCCCACATGGCCTTCATTCCTATGACATTAAGGACTTCAAGGTACGGAGGCTATGAGACATGAAGAAACACAAGACTGAGATAGGAATGAAAGAAGGAGCCAGGCTCAGATAAGTACTTCTGTCTCTATCTGATCTGTGGCTATTTTGCAATCCTCAACCAAGACGAAAACTCCTCGGATTTGGCTCTGGATTAGAATTGCTCTAGCCCTGGGATGAGAGGCCAGCCCAAACTTCCTGTGTGAACTGCTGCTCTGCCGACTCTTCACTTCAAAAGGCATGCACTGTCTCATTTGCATAGTTCTGCGTTCGTGATTTGAGCATAAGTTTGCGGAGATGGAAAATAGACTCTTCCTATCCTAACAGCTAAAACAGATGGCCAAGGATCCAGTTTGTTCAGAATAAATTACTGCTACCATAAGTAGAATAATTTACACATAGGATTTTTGTAAATCCTTTTGCTAAATCAGCTAGTCTCATTGATGCTACTTGGATAATGACTCTCCCTAGAGAATATAATTTACTGGATACCAGGTAAACAAAAATTAGCAAATGCAACTGAGCAGTGAGTGTATGGGTGATGATGTAAGGAATAGGCATACTATAAAACTGTAATAATCCCCTTAGCTTATATTATCTAAGAGCTCACACATGAGGTACTGTATTATTTTATCATCACTAAAAAAGACCTAGTTATGGTTTAGAACTCTTCCATTATAACTCAGACCTCATCCCCATCAAAAACGCTCTCTTTATAATAAAGTCACAACTTTTGTCTCCAGGAATTTCTTTCAAGCTGTTGACATCCTTTCTTCAAGATTTGTTGCTTGCACTTTTAAAATTTTACTAGAATGTGTCAAGGGAAGATTCCTAAACAGCAATCAGAAAGCCATTTAAAATGTCAATTGTGATCCTTAATTTGGGGTGTCAACTTGACTGTATACCAGACAGCTGGTAAGGCATTCTTTCTGGGTGTGTCTGAGAGGGTGTTTCCAGGAAAAAAAAGTGTCATTTGAATCAGTGGACAAAGAAAGATGCACCCTCACACTGTGTAGACAAGCACCAATCAATCAGCTGAAGTCCCCAATAGAACAAAAAAGCAGAGGAAAGGTGAATTCTCTCTCTCTCTCTCTCTCTCTCTCCTGTAGCTGGGACACCTGTCTTCTCCTTCCCTTGGACATCAAAGCTTCAGATTCTGCAGCCTTTGGACTCCAGGACACACAGCAGTGGTGTCTCTGGGTTCTCAGGCCTTCAGCCTTGACCTGACTGACACCATCAGCTTCCTTGGTTCTGGTCCTTCAGACTTGGAGCCACACTACTGGCTTCCCTGGTTCTCCAGCTTGCAAATCTGATGGGACTTCTCATCCTCCCTTCCTAATAAATCCCATCTCATATATCTCTCTCTATCTGTTATAGATATGTGTATGTATCCACTTTTTTATTGTTTCTATCTGTCTGGAGAACTAATACAGATGTTGACACCAGGAGAGGTTCTAGAGAAGAAGAATTTTCAGGGTGAGTTCCCAGAATTGGTTTTAGGTTCTCTGGCACTGTCTCTCTCATCAGATTAGACTTAAAAATGCTAAGGACCTCGTTACTAGTAGTACAGAGAGCACTGAGAGTCCATATGTAACTCTTCATACAAGTACACAAACTATCTGCATTGGATTCTCCTAATCAACCACTTATAGGAAGCAGAAATCTTTTTTTTTCCTTCCAACCTCTTTTAGATTCAGGGGGCACACGTGCAGACCTGTGGCACAGACCACATCTTCACCCAGGTCATGAGTACAGCATCCCATAGGCAGCCTTCTGATCCCCACCCTCCTTCCACCTCCGCCCTCAAGCAGGTCCCGGGGTCTACCATTCCCTTTCTTGTGTTCATGTGTACCTAATGTTTAGCTCACACCTAGAAGCGAGAACATGCAGTACTTGGTTCCCTGCTTCTGTTAATTGGCCTAGGGCAATGGCCTCCAGCTCCGTACCTCCTGCCACAAAGGCCCTAACCTTGTATCTCCCTGTGGCTACGTAGTATTTCACGGTGTAGATGCACCACACTTTCCCTGTGCAGTCCACCGCTGACAGGCATCCAGGTCGACCCCTTATCTCTGCCACTGTGAACAGTGCTGTGGTGAACATGTGTGCATGCATGCGTCTTTATGGAGGGATGACTTATACCCCCTGTGCACACATCCAGCAATGGGACCTCTGGGTCAAATGGTAGTTCTGTTTCAAATCCCCTCAGAGATCCCCAAACTGCTTTCCACAGTGGCCTAACCAATCCACATTCTCACTAGCAGCATACAAGCATTCCACTTTCCGTGCAATCTTGAGCACCTGCTGTTTTTTAACTTCTCAGTAATCCCCATTCTGACCTGTGTGAGACAGCGTCCCATCGTGTTTTGGTTCATGCTTCTCCACTGAATAGTGATGTGGAGCATTTTTCCGTATGCGTCTTGGCCACATGCATGCCTCCCCTCAAGAAGTGTCCGATGCATCAGGCACGGTGGCTCACGCCTGTAATCCCAGCACTTTGGGAGGCCGAGGCAGGTGGATCACGAGGTCAGGAGATCGAGACTGCCGTGGCTAACACAGTGAAACCTCATCTCTACTAAAAATACAAAAAAATATCCAGCTGTAGTCCTAGCTACTCAGGAGGCTGAGACAGGAGAATCGCTTATACCCGCAAGGCAGAGGTTGCAGTGAGCCGAAATCACACCACTGCACTCCAGCCTGGATGACAGAGCAAGACTGCCTAAAAAAAAAAAAAAAAAGTGTCTATCCATGCCCCTTGTCCATAATTTCAATCAGGTTGCCTGTTCCTTGCCTGTTGATTTAAGCTCCTTATAGATTCTGGACATTTGATCTCTGTCAAATGCATCATTTGTGAATATTTTCTCCCGTTGTATAGGCTGCTCACTCTGCTGACAGTTTCTCTTGCTGTGCAGAAGCTGCTCAGTTCAATCAAGTCCCACTTGGCAATGTTTGCCTGTGTTGGAATCGCCTCTGGAGCCTTCACCATGAAATCCCTGCTGTGACCAGTGTCCAGAATGGTACTTCCTATGTTTTCCTCCAAGATGTCCACAGCTTTGTGTGTTACATTTAAGTCTTTCGTTTATCTTGAGTTGATCTCTGCACCGGGTAAAAAGGAAGGGGTCCAATTCCCACACATGGCTCACCAGTTGTCCCAGCACCATTCACCAAACAGGGGGTCCTCTCCCCAACTGCCTGTCATTGTTGACCCAGAGGCAAGAAATGTCGTGACTCGACACGACACTTTCAAACGTGTGGAAAATAAAGAAAATGATGGTTGGCTGCTCCTAACGTTGCTGGACAGAATAGTGAGAGAAAAGGGTGAGATCAATGATGTACCTTAGATACTTGCCCTTGCCCAAATCTCATGTTGAAATGTAATCCCCAATCTCGGAGATTGGGCCTGGTGGGAGGTGTTTGCATCATGTGGCAGACCCCTCATGCATGGCTTGGACCATCTCCTTGGTGAAAAGTGAGCTCTCACTCTGAGTTCATACAAGGTCTCGTTGTTTAAAAGAGTGTGGCTGGCCAGATATGGTGGCTCACACCTGTAATCCCAGCACTTTGGGAGGCCGAGGTGAGCCAATTACAAGGTCAAGAGATTGAGACTATCCTGGCCAACATGGTGAAACCCTGTCTCTACTAAAAAAATACAAAAATTAGCTGGGCATGGTGGCATGTGCCTGGAGTCCCAGCTACGCAAGAGGCTGACGCAGGAGAATTGCTTGAACCCGGGAGGCAGAGGTTGTAGTGAGCTGGGATTGGGTCACTACATTCTAGCCAGGTGCCTGGCGACAGAGCAAGACTCTGTCTCAAAAAAAAAAAAAAAAAAAAAAAAAAAAAAAAAAAAAAAAGTAAAACAAAAAAAAAAAAAAAAAAAGGAGTACTTCCCCACACTCTCCTTCTCCCTCTGTTTCTTGCTTTGGCTGTCACCATGTAACGTGCCTACGCCCCTTCACCTTCAGCCACAATTATTGCTTTCTGAAGCCTCATCAGAAGCCGAGCAGATGGCAGCACCATGCTTCCTGTACGACCTACAGAACCGTGAGCCAATTAATCCTCTTTTCTTTATAAATTACTCTGACTCAGATATTTCTTTACAGCAATGCAAGAGCAGCCTCACGTAACCAGGGATTTCAATTTCCATATCAAGCTCCACGTAAACAACCTGAGAATTTCTAGGTGAACCTTGAAGAAGAATCTTCTCTGTGTAGCTATGGGACTGAAGTGACCACAAATCAAACACAGCTCCTCATCATGCAATTTTGCCTGAATTACAACAGAAGTTTAACTCTCAGCCTTGCAGGGTATCCACTGTTAAAGTGAAAATCTTGGTTGGGGAAAAATGGGATCTTGCAAGTTGTGATGGGGACGTGTGGAAGCCCCTGATGAGGCCGGGGACACTGCATCTCTGAATTCTGATGAGTTATTTTTGCCAAAGAAACTGGCCTCCCCCTGTCAACCATGCAGTGGCACTGGCCTCTCCCCTTATGTCTAAGGAGATTAACCCTGCAGTGCCCGAGCAAACAGCGCTCCTCCCAAGGCAGCTGTCAAGCAAGACAAAGCTAATGCTCATCAGGACCCACCCCAGTGCCCCTCTCTGCTTCTAGACCTATAACCAGACCCTAAAGATGAGATAAAATATGAAGAGGGCCCATGAGAAGGTGGCTACTCTGCAAAGGAACTCCTTGAGTTTCCTGATTTGTACAAGTAGAAATCTGGAGAACACATATAGGAATAGATATTAAGGGTGTGGGATATTGGTAGCAGGAACGCAAAGTTGCATCAGACTGAATTCATTGACACGAGTCCACTAAGCAGAGATTCTGCATGTAATGCTGTAACCTGGGGAGTCAAAAAGGGTTCTAATGATTTGTTGGTTGGCTGGTCAGTTGTTTATCTAGAACGTGGAGTAAGACATGCCCCACTGTGAATTAGCTGGAAACACCTGATCTCCCCTGGCTTAACTTAGAAGAGACTTGAAGGCTTAGGGTGATTGGAATGCAAGAGTAGGGTTGTCACTTAGGACTCACTCACTCACCCGGGAAGGGCCCTAAAGACATACCTTTCACCAGTTCTTATGAAACAGATTTGTGAGGGTAGCCCCAGCATCTTGGAAGAGCTCCTAATGGCTCCTTTCTTACAATGGGAACACAACCACTCAACTGGGAAACAATGCAATAAAATAATTGGGTCCCAGGGTGACAGGAGTCAAATGGTGATACTCAGTGGCCAAAGGCAAGGTAGATGTAGTTACTGGGGGAGATAACATAGGCAGAGTGGCCATCAGAATAGTCTGATTCACGGAGATCTGTGGCGCTGGCTAGTTAATCATGGTGTTTCAAGTATGAAATAGATGGGAGGCCTACTAAACTCTTAACTGATCTGCATAAGGAGAAAACTTCAGGTCAAGTAAACAAAAGTCTAACTCAAATCATAAAAACAGAGAACCCTTAATTAATTAACAGCAGGGCCCCTTAATTAATTCCCAGGCTTGAGCCAGTTTATAGACCCAGAACCCCTTGAGGTTAGATCCCCTCCAGAAAGGGCCCTAATATACTATCGAAAGTGTGTACTGTTCATCTTTCCCCCAGTCTTCCCCAAAGGGACCCACAGCCAGCCTTTTACCAGGATAACTGTGCATTAAGAGAAAGGAAGTAATCAGACGTTTCAAAGACATTGGCTATGAATTGAGGCTGATTCCAGGACACCCGAAACATCACTGCAGACCTCCCTTTAAAATAAGGCTTATGGAGGTCAAGTGGTCAATGGAGTTTTAACTCAGGTTTGATTTACAGAGAGTCCAGTGGGTCCCTTAACCCATCCCACAGTCAGTTCCCCAGGTCCAAATGCCTAATTGGAATAGACATGTTCAGCAGCTGGCAGAATCCCTACACTGGTTCTCTAACCTGTGGGGTGACGGCTAGTATGGCGGGCAAGGCCAAATAGACGCCATTAAAGTTGCCTCTACCCAGGAAATAGCACATCAAAGGTGATACTACATTTTGAGAGGTATGCAGAGATTAGGGCCACCCCCAAGGATTTGGGGTGGTAATTCCCAACCACATCCCCATTCAATTCTCTTATTTGGTCTACGCAGAGAACAGATGCTCTTAGAGAATGACAGTGGGTTATCGTAAGTTTAACCAGGTGTTGACTCCAATTGCAACTACTGTACCAGATGTGGTGTCACTGCTTGAGCAAATTAGCAATACCCTGCTACCTGGTATGCAGCTACTGATCTGGCAAATTTTTTTCTCCATACTTGTCCTCGAGGCCCACTAGAAGCAGTTTGCTTTCAGCTGACTAGGCCAGCAATGTATCTTCACTGTCCTGCCTCAGGAGCATAGCAGCTCTCCAACCCTATGTCATAGTTTCAGTCACAGACATCTTGATTGCCTTTGCCTTCCACAGATATCACACTGGTCCATTACAGTGATGGTTTTTGCTGACTGAACCTAGAGAGCGAGAAGCAGCAACCACTCTAGACTTACTGGTAAGACAGTTGTGTGTCACCCCCAGACCCCCCAATCCTCTTTACATTGCTCCACTTTTTCCCCATACCACACATCCCCTTCAAACATTCTAAGTGATTCACTATTTTATTGTGTTCATTGTTTATTATCTGTCTTCCCTGTGGAATGTAAGCTCCAAAAGAGTAGGAATCTTTGTCTGTTTTATTCACTGATACACAAAGTATCCAGTAGCATAAGCAGGCGTTCAACAAATGTTTCTTGAATGAATAAACAAAGTTGGAGAATTATGAATTAAAGCAAGGATTTTAAGCAATACTGAACTGGGAGGTATTGGCTACAAGGTGGTGAAGCTGCAGGTTACAGAAGCAAATGTTATGGGGATAAAACTGCTGTTGGGACTAAAATCAATGCAAAGGACAATGCATGCAAGAGACAGACAAAAAGCAGTGATGGTGGAACTGACCCAGGAACTGCTCAAAGACTCAACAGCCGCACCCCTTCTCTGTATGGCTTGATGTGGGTCCAAAAATCTAGAAGAGGAATCCCTTAAAGTGGTTTCCTTTAATGTCTCAGTCTACTTTGTCTACGGGACCCTACTGCCTTCTCATAATAAAATTTAATAATTGAAAATGTATTGGCTGGGTGTGGTGGCTCATGCCTGTAATCCCAGAACTTTAGGAGACCAAAGCAGGCAGATCACAAAATCAGGAGACCGAGACCATCCTCGCCAACATCGTGAAACCCCGTCTCTACTAAAAATACAAAAATTATCTGGGCATGGTCCCAGCTACTTGGGAAGCTGAGGCAGGAGAATCACCTGAACCTGGGAGGTGGAGATCGCAGCGAGCTGAGATGGCACCACTGTACTCCAGTCTGGCAACAGAACAAGAATCTGTCTCAAAAAAAAAAGTAGCTTCCTTTAATGTCTCAGTCTACTTTGTCTACTGGACCCTACTGCCTTCTCATAATAAATTTAATGATTGAAAATGTAGCTCAAGTAGGAAAAAAGCTAGGACACAGCAAATGACCTCCAAGTTTGATATTTTAAGTCCACAGAGACACATTCCAGACCTCATAAAGACACCATGGTCATGCCACTTGTTTTAAAAAAAAGAGTTACTCAGAATCATTGTATACATAATATCAGCATCTACTTGGGAAGTTCACATGAAATACTTATATTCACTCAGGGTTACTTTTACAAAGAAAAGAATGAGGCCATATTCTTTATTCTCGGATGAATAGCTTCGGAAGAAAATCTCAGCACGAGCATATTGGGAAAAATAATCAAAAGGAGCCTTCTGGGTTGCAGTCGTGATCACGGCATGTGATTCAGCACCACAGCCAAGAAAACTGCCTATACGCGACGTTTTCATCAACAAGAGGTGAGTACATCCTGCTGCAGAAAAGAGAAATTCAGAATCTCTAGATCATACTTTCCTTGAAGGTGCTTAAAATCACCACACTTCAGTGGATATCTGGTGGCCCAGGTGGGGGGTGCAAAGAAAAATATCAAAGAAGAATCCCACTGAAAGGTTCTTTGATGCTGAATGAAAAAGCATCACACTAAACAGTTTTAAGTCCTGGGTCTGTCAGGTAGCAGCGAAGCAGCTGGAGCAGGTATCAGGAAGCTGGTACCCAGGTGTGACTCCCTCACTCTTCCTGCGTTTCTGACTTAGGGACTTTCTCAAAAAGGACTCAGATTCACATCTGTCTGTCTTTATGTTCTATGTGCACTGGGGTATGTGATCATATTTAAAAGATTTTTCAAGGGGGGGACATAAAATATAATCTACATTGATCAAAACTATTATAGTCTACTAAAATTTATATTGAGTAAAATAGAAGAAAAGGGCGACAGTGCTTCAGTGAATGTCTTTATTTTCCATTTTATAGGCATCGTTGAATGGATTCTGCATTTGATCACACTGTAATGGCCTCTCCTGAGAATGCAGTATCTTGAAAGTGAAATTTAAGGACCTTCTCTAACATAACTCATTCTTGTCCTGCACTCTGAGTTTTCCACCAGGAGAGTTATTCCTGTAAGGCAGTATTTCTAAAAATACGTTCCAAGAACTCCTAAGATTCTTCCCTGCCCCACCCCCCAAACACATTTTCCAGTAAAATAAGTTTGAGACATGCTGCATACAATATTCCCCCTCCTGAAAATACATCCTCTATCAGAACATATTAAAGCCTCTGTTTATTGATCTAATAAGTTTGGAAAGTTTGTAAACATGTCTAATAAATTTTGGAAGTGTCTTCATATGTATGAAATGAGTAAAAACAGTCCTATTGGACACACTTGGGGAAAGCATTCTGAATACGGTGTCCACCATCTATCTGTCTTGCAAATGTGTTAAATGGGAAGAACAATACATCTATAGCGTTGTGAAAGCAAATGATAAAAAGGTTGGAAAAGCTTCAGAAAAGGGGAAAAATACACAGTGAGCATAAGAACTGTCAAGGGAGGACACGCCCAGTGCAGTACACACCAGGATACCACATCTAAAACTCTCACATGCATGCATGACCACCGGGAGAGCTGTTGAGACACAGATCAGTGGTCCTCCCTCTCAGAGACTCTGATCCAGCAGGTCACAGGCCCCAGAATTCACATTTATAACAAGCTCCCAGGTGAGGCTGGTTATGCTAGTCTGCATTAAGAGCCTGTCAAATAGCAAGTCAGCTTTGAGACCCTACCAAGGGACCAACACTGCTTTTGCCTTGCAGGAAGGAATAAGAAGCATGCAACATGGTCCTTGCCTGCTATCCTGTGCTAAAATACAATGTTTTGATAAACAGCTAACTCTTAAATGCCACCTACGATGTGCCAGGCACTCCTCTAAGTGCTTTACCCATACGACCCCTCTGGATCCAGCCAAGGTCCACGGAGGGAATCACTTTTTGGACCCTCTTTTTTCCACAGAAGAAAATGAAGCCCAGAGACACTGAGTGACTCATCCATCCAAGGTCTCGCAGGAATTAAGCTCAGATAGCAGGGCTCACAAGGCTACACTACACTTCCACTATGCTGCCGCTCTCACTGACACATACAGATGATGGTGTGAAAGTTGATAAGGTTTGCATCCGTTAGGGAATGAGGGTGTCTAAGTTGATTTGACAAGCTGTGGCACACAGCAGGCCCAGAATGACAGCACCAGTGGATGCTGCCAGCACAACGGCCATTGGTGACAGCTCCAAGGCCTGGGCAGACAGAGATTCTAGAACTCTCCCAGCATGGCCACCAAGTGAGAACCAGGGCCAGGGCCAAACCTACCTGGTCTGGAAATTGGCCACATATGGGAGAATTGAGCAAATAAATAAATATATCCATGACGCTGAAAGCCAAGTTCCTCAGTGCTGGTGAAGGGTGTTTACATGTGGAAAGTTGCCCAGGCACAGTGGCTCATGCCTATAATCCCAACACTTTGGGAGGCCAAGGAAGGAGGATCACCTGAGGTCAGGAGTACAAGACCAGCCTGGCCAACATGGTGAAACCTCATCTCTACTAAAAATACAATTAGCCATGTGTGGTGGCATGTGCCTGTAATCCCAGCTACTTGGGAGGCTGAGGCAGGAAAATCACTTGAACCCGGGAGACAGAAGTTGCTGTAAGCCAAGGTTGTAGCACCATACCCCAGCCTGGGAAATAGAGGGAGACTATGTCTCCCAAAAAAAAAAAAATGTAGAAAGCTTATTACACAAGTATGTGAATATCCTTAACACTGAAGAACTGATACACATTTAAGAATGGTTAAGGTGGGCCTGGTGTGGCAGCTCACACCTGTAATCCCGGCACTTTGGCCAAGGAGGGCAGATCACTTCAAGTCATGTGTTCAAGACCAGCCTGGCCAACATGGTGAAACCTTGTCTCTGCTAAAAATACAAAAATTAGCCAGGCATAATGGCAGGTATGTGCAATCCCACCTACTTGGGAGGTTGAGGTGGGAGAATCGCTTGAACCTGGGAGGCAGAGGTTGCAGTGAGATGAGATTGCAACACTGCACTCCAGCCTGGACAACAGAGTAAGACTTTGGAAAAAAAAAAANTTGACCAGGATGATCTCGATCTCTTGACCTCGTGATCCACCCGCCTCGGCCTCCCAAAGTGCTGGGATTACAGGCTTGAGCCACCGCGCCCGGCTCGGTCTCATATTTTTCACAGTAGTCCACCCAGGCTCCGTCCTCAGGTCTGTCTCCCACTACCAAAACCCAATATAGCCAATCTTGCTGCCTTACCTGGAGGGAGGACCAGGGCCTGGCGCCAGGTCTGGGACTCCACTGCTGTCCCTGAACAGACTCGCTGGAGGCATTCACATTTCTCTCCACTCTTGGGGCAACAGCCTGCAGCAGAAAAGGAGTGAGTGGGTGTTAATGTTTCCCAGGGCCACCAGGTGGTCCTAGCTGGCTGGACGCCACTTTCTGACTGAGGGGAAGCATCAAGTGTGACTTAATCTCCTTCTTGCAAGAGCCTATGTCTTCAACTTGATTCTTTCAAATGGACTTCTTTGGGGCACAGAGCTCCCCTCTCAGTTGAGGGGCCTATGGGTATTACCCAGGGAGCAGCCTCAGGTTGGGGTCGCTGCTGTTGCTCCTGCCACAGCTGCAGGAGAAAGAGGTGGAAAAATGCTGAAGAAAGTACTCAGTCTGGAATCTAATTTTTAAAAACATTTTTTGGGAGCTACTTGTCCAAAATCTTGAAATCAGAAAATCCTGATACATCTGTCTTCAAAATACATCCCAAATGCATACATTTCAAACACTACTACTCTATTCTAAAACATGTCGTGCCAGGCACGGTGGCTTACGCCTGTAATCTCAGCACTTTGGGAGGCTGAGACAGGTGGATCACCTGAGGTCAGGAGTTTAAGACCAGCCTGGCTGACACAGTGAAACCCCATCTCTACTAAAAATACAAAAATTAGCTGGGCATCATTGTGCACACCTGTAATCCCAGCTACTGGGGAGGTGGAGGTGGGAGAATTCCCTGGACCTAGGAGGCAGAGGTTGCAGTGAGCTGAGATCATGCCATTGCACTCCAGCCTGGGCGACAAGAGCAAAACTCTTGTCTAAAAAAAAAAAAAAAAAAAAAAAAAAAAAAAAAAAAAAAAGGATGGTTAAGGTGGTTTTAAGAAATTATCAAATTGAATACTTTAAGTATGTACAGTTTACTACATGCCAATGGTACACAAATAAAACTCTTTTAAAAAATATAGAAAGCTAAAATAAAACCAATGGATTTGGACTGAAATTGAAGGCATTGATGTAAACTTGTGATTTTAATATATGTAAATAGGCAGATATAAAAACAGGTGTATGTGTAGGGGTTGTACTCATACATACATTTTCTAAGTCCTCATAGAGGCCTGGAAGCCTCTCCCCACTAACTGATGAACAACTTAGCACTGAGATCTTGGACTTTCAATGTCATTATCCACCAAAAGAATCCAGAGTTCTTTGGAAATACAGCTGATTCTAAGACAAGGGCAGGTAAAGTATAGCATAAGCCTTAAACAACTTCTACCCCCAGACCCCAGAAAAAGAAAAAGTACTCAAAGGATTATGAGGCTATCTCAACACCTATGCACACTCATGCAAACACACACACATGCACACTTACACAAGCACATACTCCTACAAGCACACACATATCAGCCAAAATGGCTCCCTTCGCCATATGATACCAATGGATTATAACGCATTGAGTAAAACAAAAATCAATGAGTTTATATTGCTACGTGTGTATATATATATGTATTTATACAAAGGAAGGCAAAGGAAAAAATTTACTGCAAAATACTAACTGATGAATGTGCAGAGTGATAGCATTAGAAAGTTATCCTTTGGCAACCATAAGAGGAATCATAAGAATTACTTTAGGCAAGAATCACCAGTGGATTTGAAAAAATCAGATGAAAGTTTTCTGAAGAATGACATCTTTACATAGCCTCGAATACACATTTAGATGACTTATTAATTAATACATAAAATGCTTATTAACTAGAGTACAGAAATATCACTGACATCGTCTTAAGTGGTAAAAGGGAACATCACCAATAAAAGGATAAATTAACACAGTGTGTCTTCAGGTATGATGCATTGGGAAAGACCATTTCCAGGGCATTCCTGCCAAAAATACGTAACTTAGATCTAATGTCGGACATCAGACAAACCTTACTGAAGAATGTTTTACAAACTAACTGGCCTGTAGCCATTAAAAATATCAAGGTCAAGGCCAGGGACAGTGGCTCACACCTGTAATCCCAATACTTTGGGAGGCTGAGGCAGCTGGATCACCTGAGGTCAGGAGTTCGAGACCAGCCTGGCCAACGTGGTGAAAGCCTGTCTCTACTAAAAATACAGAAACTAGTTAGGCATTGTGGCGGGCACTTGTAATTCCAGCTACTCTGGAGGCTGGAGCAGGAGTATCACTTGAACCCAGGAGGTGGAGGTTGTAGTGAGCCAAGATGGTGCCACTGCACTCTAGCCTGGATGACACAGAGCAAGACTCCATCTCTCTCTCTATATATGTATATTTCAAGGTCAAGAGAGTTAAAGGAAGGCTAAGGAGCAGCTCCAGACTGAAGAACAGAGAAAAAGGACAAGTAAATGTACCACATGACTCTGGATTATATTTTGGAAAGAAAAATAAAAGAGGAGTGGGGTAAAAGAAAAGAAAGGTTTTTTTTGTTTGGTGGGAGGGGGACATAAGGGACATTTTGGGGCAACAGATACGGTTTGAACGGCATCTTTGGATTCGATGCTAGCACTTCATTAGTACTAATTTCTGGATAGGTGCGCTCTGTGGATACAGAAGAATGCTGTTGTTATTGGGAAGTCAAATCTATGGCATTCAGGCCATCATAACTTCCACCTTCTCTGGGTGAAGGGCACGGGAATTCTTCACTATTCTTCCAACTGTTCAGTAAATGTCAGATCATCTCAAAATTAAAAGTATACCCATTTCTTAAATTTCAAGACTGTGTTTGTCATTTTGCCTGGGGCCAAATCGTGCTATCATGTGACTGAATCCAGCTTGTTTAGAGGTTGCCCCACCCAACCTGAACAGCTATATTTGTGGAAGAGTTCCTCTGAGAGAGCCCCTCCATTTCGCTGCTTAATTTTAGGGGGTCCTATCAATGTCTTAATCCTCTCTGCCACTCAGATGTCTTACTCCTCTCTGCCACTTAATCCTCTGATCCACTCAGGGAGGGCGGTTAATTACAGAGGGCGCTGTCCCCTTCCCAGTCCTGCCCCTCCCACCTTTTGTCTTCTTGCACTGAACGCACACTGAACATAACAAGCTTTTCAGGGTCTGAAGTCCCACAGCACACTGCACCTGCCAGCCCACGTCCCCTCCTCTGTACCACACATGGCACCCTACGGCCCATGACCCCTCCTGTGCACTGCACATAACACCTGCCGACCCGTGCCCTCTCCTCTGCACTGCGCAGGACACCTGCCAGCCCACACTCCCTCCTCTGCACTGCACATGGATTGCAAAGAAAATGGAAAGCAAAAAAAAGCAGGGGTTGCAATCCTAATCTCTGATAAAACAGACCTTAAACCAACAAAGATCAAAAGAGACAAAGAAGGGCATTACATAACGGTAAAAGGATCAATGCAAAAAGAAGGACTAACGATCCTAAATATACATGAACCCAGTGCAGGAGCACCCAGATTCACAAAGCAACTTCTTAAAGACCTACAAGGAGACTTAGAGTCCCACACAATAAAAATGGGAGACTTTAACAACCCACTGTCAATATTAGACAGATTAATGAGACAGAAAATTAACAAGGATATCCAGGGTTTGAACTTAGCTCTGGACCAAGCAGACCCAATAGACATCTACAGAACTCTCCACCCCAAATCCATAGAATATACATTCTTCTCAGCACCACGTCACACTTATTCTAAAACTGACCACATAGTTGGAAGTAAAACACTCCTCAGCAAATGCAAAAGAAGGGAAATCCTAACAGTCTCTCAGACCGCAGTGCAATCAAATTAGAACTCAGGATTAAGAAACTCACTCACAACCACACAACTACATGGAAACTGAAAAACCTGCTCCTGAAGGACTACTGGATAAATAATGAAATGAAGGCATAAATAAACATGTTCATTGAAACCAATGAGAATGAATACACAATGTACCAGAATCTCTGGGACACATCTAAGGCAGTGTCTAGAGGGAAACTTATAGCACTAAATGACCACAAGAGAAAGCAGGAAAGATCTAAAATCAACACCCTAACATCACAATTAAAAGAATGAGAGAAGCAAGAGCAAACAAATTCAAAAGCTAGCAGAAGACAATAAATAACTAAGATCAGAGCAGAACTGAAAGAGACAAAGACACGAAAAACTCTTCAAAAAATCAATGAATCCAGGAGCTGGTTTTGAGAAAAGATCAACAAAACAGATAGACCACTAGCCAGATTAATAAAGAAGAAAAGGGAGAAGAATCAAATAGATGCAATGAAAAATGATAAAGGGGATATCACCACTGATCCCAGAGAAATACAGATTACCATCAGAGAATGTTATAAAACACCTCTATGCAAATAAATCAGAAAATTCAGAAGAAATGAGTAAATTCCTGGACACATACACCCTCCCAAGATTAAACCACAAAAAAGTAGAATCCCTGAATAGACCAATAGCAAGTTCTAAAATTGAGGTAGCAATTAATAGCCTAACAGCCAAAAAGAGTCCATGACCAGATGGTTTCACAGCCAGATTCTACCACAGGTACAAAGAGGCGCTGCTAACATTTCTTCTGAAATTATTCCCAACAATAGAAAAAGAGGGAATCCTCCCTAACTCATTTTATGAAGCTAGCATCATCCTGACACCAAAACTTGGCAGAGACACACACACAAAAAACCTTTTAGGCCAATATCCCTGATGAATATCAATGCGAAAATCATCAATAAAATACTGCCAAAACAAATCCAGCAGTTCATTAAAAAGCTTGTCCACCACAATCAAGTCAGCTTCATCCCTGGGATGCAAAGTTGGTTTGACATATGCAAATCAATAAACATAATCCATCACATAAACAGAACCAATGACAAAAACCACATGATTATCTCAACAGATGCAGAAAAGGCCTTCAACAAAATTAAACAGCCCTTCATGCTAAAACCTCTCAATAAACTATGTATTGATGGAATGTATCTCAAAATAATAAGAGTTATTTATGATAAACCCACAGCCAATATCATACTGAATGGGCAAAAACTAGAA
The DNA here is from genome assembly GCF_001604975.1 of Cebus imitator. Classification (NCBI taxonomy): domain Eukaryota; kingdom Metazoa; phylum Chordata; class Mammalia; order Primates; family Cebidae; genus Cebus; species Cebus imitator. The sequence continues at coordinate 440,548 of NW_016107838.1, forward strand.
ACACTCCCTTTGAAAACTGGCACAAGACAAGGATGCCCCTCTCCCTCTCACCACTTCTATTCAACATAGTATTAGAAGTTCTGGTCAGGGCAATCAGGCAAGAGAAAGACATAAAGGGTATTCAAACAGGAAACAAGAAAGTCAAATTGTCTCTGTTTGTAGACGATGTGATTGTATACTTAGAAAACCCCATTGTCTCAGTCCAAAATCTCCTTAAGCCGATAAGCAACTTCACCAAGGTCTCAGGATATAAAATCAATGTGCAAAAATCACAAGTATTCCTATACACCAATAACAGAAAAACAGAGAGCCAAATCATGAGTGAACTACCATTCACAATTGCTACAAAGAGAATAAAATACCTAGTAATACAACTAACAAGGGATGTGAAGGATCTCTTCCAGGAGAGCTACAAACCACTGCTCAAGGAAATAAGAGAGGACACAAACAGTTGGAAAAACATTCCATGCTCATGGATAGGAAGAATTAATATCATGAAAATGGCCATACCACCCAAAGTAGTTTATAGATTCTATGCTATCCCCATCAAACTACCATTAACTTTCTTCCAAGATCTGGAAAAAAAACTACTTTAAATTTCATATGGAACCAAAAAAGAGCCTGCATAGCCAAGACAATCAGAAGCAAAAAGGGACAAAACTGGAGGCATCACACTACCTGACTTCAAACTACACTACAAGGCTACAGTAACAAAAACAGCATGGTACTGGTACCAAAACAGATATATAAATGAATAGAACAGAACAGAGGCCTCAGAAATAACACCACACATCTATAACCATCTGATCTTTGACAAACCTGACAAAAACAAGCAATGGGGAAAGGATTCCCTATTTATAAATGGTGTTGGGAAAACTGGCTAGCCATATGCAGAAAGCTGAAACTGGATCCTTTCCTTACACCTTATACAAAAATTAACTCATGATAGGTTAAAGACTTATAAAAGACCTTAAACCATAAAAACCCTAGAAGAAAATCTAGGCAATACCATTCAGGACATAGGCATGCACAAAGTCTTCATGACTAAAACACCAAAAGCAATAACAAAAGCCAAAATTACAAATGGGATTTAATTAAAATAAAGTGCTTCTGCACAGCAAAAGAAAATATCACTGGAGTGAACAGGCAACTTACAGAATGAGAGAAAATTTTTGCAATCTACTCATCTGACAAAGGGCTAATATCCAGAATCTACAAAGAACTTAAATTTACAAGAAAAAACAAACAACCCCATCAAAAAGTGGGCAAAGTTTATGAACAGAGACTTCTCAAAAGAAGGCATTCATGCAGCCTACAGACATATAAAAAAACTGCTCATCATCACTGGTTATTAGAGAAATGCAAATCAAAACCGCAATGAGATACTATCTCATGCCAGTAAGAATGGCAATAATTAAAAAGTCAGGAAACAACAGATGATGGAGAGGATGTGGAGAAATAGAAATGCTTTTCCACTGTTGGTGGGAGTGTAAATTAGTTCAACCATTGTGGAAGACACTGTGGCGATTCCCCAAGGATCTAGAACTAGAAATACTATTTGACCCAGCAAACCCATTGCTGGGTATATACCCAAAGGATTATAAATTATTCTACTATAAAGACACGTGCAAAGGTATGTTTACTGCAGCACTGTTCACAATAGCAAAGACTTGTAACCAACCCAAATGTCCATGAATGACAGACTGGATAAAGAAAATATGGCACGCATACAACAGGGACTACCAGGCAGACATTAAAAAAAAGGATAAGTTCATGTCCTTTGCAGGGACGTGGATGAAGCTGGAAACCATCATTCTTAGCAAACTAACACAAGAACAGAAAACCAAACACTGCATGTTCTCACTCATAGGTGGGAGTTGAACAATGAGAACTCAGGGACACAGGAAGGAGAACATCACACACCAGGGCCTGTTGGGGGTTGGGGGGGTGAGGGGAGGGATAGCCTTAGGAGAAATACCTAACGTAGATAACGGGTTGATGGGTGCAGCAAACCACCATGGCGCATATATACCTGTGTAACAAACGGGCACATTCTGCCCAAGTACCCCAGAACTTAAAGTAAAACAAAAAATAATAAAATAAAAAAACAAATAATTTTTTTTAAAGAGTAGGATGAGTCTCCAAGATATTCATATGAGTGTTACATGAGCAAAATAAAATGCAGTGTGAAACACTTTTGGAAGGATGGCACAAAAAGAGGAGTTCAAATCTCTCCCAAGAAAAACAGGCCAACAGAAATGGCAGCACACAGTAAAAATTGTCCTTAGACACTTAGAAATGTCACTGGAAACTAGGATTTTTGCCCTAAAGGAAAAAAAAGAAGACTTGGCCAGGTAAGGTGGCTGGTGCCTATAATCCCTGCTCTTTGGGAGAAGACGCTAATTTTGGGAGTCAAAAAGTTGAAGCGCTAAATTGCTACCGTGAAAGCAATTATTGCAATTCAGCAATATTTACTTTGCATTTGCAAAATTCAGTCTTTTTTACAATGGGATTTCTAAAGAAGAGCAGACAGCGCTCGGCAGATGCAGTTTGATGAGAAAGAAAATCAATGCTTCTGCATTTGCACACTCAGAAGAAGAGGTGAGGGATGATCATGTCCACCAGAAATCACTAATTTGGGTGACAGTATTACAGGGCTTTGTGGATCCAAATAATTTCCTCAAACCACTTAAGCACAGAGAATTCACAAAGCTTCTCAATTCTCCTGTTGCTGCAAAAGCATGTTTCCATGGTGCATGTGACACAGTGAGAGCTACTGGCATCCAGCCACCTACGCACACAAAGCTACCTAGTAGCACAGGTGTGCCACAGCAAAAATAGTACTTGCTAAGGATGCAGAGAGCCTGCTCATTGCTAAATCATTATCTAACAAATGTTCAAACCAACATGACATAAATTATTATGGGACGACATAATAACATAGTATTTGTGGATACTAGCCCCTTTGCAGGAGCTTCCACAAAACTCTGCTTGGACCGTGTGGGAAACTTAATACCCTGCTGGGAAGGAGACGGGAGGAGCTCTGAACTCAAGACCCTCACTACCACCTCCACCACCGAGCAGCAGTGCTGTCCTGCTCTCTTCTCTCTGGTGTCCTTTGTGTCCAGGAAACCTCATTTTGCAGATCTGGGGACTCTGAATAGATCCTGAGACACAGAGTCACCCCTTACATAGGGTTGAAATATCCAACTGCCTGGAGCTGGTGACATGGGACAGAAAGGCCAACCGGATACTGGGTCAACTGTGAGAGGGGTCAAAGCCTGAGCGTGAGGACCAGTTTTCAGACCTGGTGCAATAAGCTCCGGGTGCTGTCTAGGTGGGAGGCACCAGACAGAGGTGCAGAGCATGCCTCTCCTCCCTCCTGGGTACCTGCCAGTGCTCCGCCTCCTAGGAGATCCCGAGGGCCCCTGTTCTGCCTCCCCACTGTTGAGTGCTTGGCTTGAGAAGCTGCTGTCACCTCGCTCCCAACAACCCAGACAGCCAGAATGTTCCCGTCATTCCACCTCACTGCTCTGCTCAAATCTTGCTCCAACCGGAATAAAATCCCCAGTCCCAGGCACACCTGCAAGGACTCTAATTGTTCAGCCTCCCCTCCTCTCCTTCCTCACACAGTCCTCCAGGCTGCTCCTCTCACACACCAAAGCAGCTTCCCAAGCTGGGTGCAATGGTTCACGCCTGTAATCTCAGCACTTTGGGAGGCCAAGGCAGGCAGATCACAAGATCAGGGGTTCGAGACCAGCCTGGCCAATATGGTGAAACCCCATCTCCACTAAAAATACAAAAAAATTAGCTGGGCGTGGTGGCATATGCCTGTAACCCCAGCTACTCTGGAGGCTGAGGCAGGGGAATTGATTGAACCTGGGAGGTGGAGGTTGCAATGAGCCAAGATAGTACCTCTGCTCTCCAGCCTGGGCTACAAAGAGAGAGACTGCACTCCCCCCCACCAAAAAAAGTCTCAAGACA
>NW_016107838.1:444552-452329 GCF_001604975.1 Cebus imitator
AAAAAAAAAAAAAAAAAAAAAAAGGCTTTTCCATGGGGCTGCTGTCCTTGGTTCTAACTCCCCATATATATATGGCTCCTTCTCCACCTCTTTGCCGGTCTCTGCTTCAAAGACACCTTGTCCACAAGCCTCCCCTGACCAATCACATAAAGCAACTCCAATCTCCCCGTCTGATGCTTTTTTTTTTTTTAAACTCCACTTTGTTTTCAAAGCACTTAGCCCAGGCAGACATAGTATATGTTCTACATATTTGTTCATCTCTCTGTGCCTACGGGAATCAAACTCTGTAAGACCAGGGTTTTACTTCATTCGTCCATGGGTACATCCACAGCATTCAGAACAGTGCCTGCCATGTGGCTACTCAATAAATATCCACTGTTACTGAATGCGGCTGTTGCCTGTATGGTGTAATGTGTGTGACTTTTGCAAAGCAAATCGGAAGATACACTTTGCATCATCATCATGCAATTGAGTCTGCAGGGTCTACCTGCATTAACTAATTATGGATCCCTTTGATGGATATTTGGCAATAATGGTGGCTTTTTAATCATCTGAGATAAAGACTAGTTGTGCTGTGAATGAACTGTAGCTGTGCATTAGTAATTGATTCCACAGGGATAAATGGATGGCTGTAATTGGGAGTAACTAAGATAAGATTTAATAAGCGTCTTGATCTTTCCCAAGAATCTAATTGCTCAGATTAGTCTGTCATCTCTAAAAGCTATAAGTAATGCAAACAATTTATAGATCACTCTCAGAAACTTGCAACTTAGGGGATGTCAGGCAAGTGCTGAAGAATGTGACTCCTTTCATAACCTGATTTGCCTACCATCGATTTATGTGCGTGGTGGTTTTTTTGAAAGGTCATTGTAATTTCTCTAGTTATTTTTATTAAATTACAGTGATTAATTTTAGGGTATATTTTGTTTTCACTATTCTAGGAAAATAAGTTTTTAACAAAATTGGTATACCCTTTAAAAAGGAAAAAGAAAATAAACCCCCCAGACCACCCACTCATTCTGCAGCCGCTGGGGAATAAATGTAGCTGCCCCTCCCTGTTCCTTATTTCCTGCCCACTGGAGGAGTCTACATAGGGTGCCCCAACTCTCCCCAATAGGATTCACAACTTGTCACTCGGTCCTAAGTGATGCATAAGCTGGCTACATAGGGCCAAACGCTGGGACAGGACCCACCTAGGAGCTGTGCTTGGTGCAGAGAAGGCATTCAGTACAAGTCAGAAACATCATTCACTTCATCACCTACTCATTCGTTTACACTAACTGGTCAGAAAATTCGGAGACAGATTCAAGGAGCAGTTAAAAGCTATCCATTTTATTACTAACAAAGAGACATTTCCCATGTCCCAAAGCCCTGTCTCCTCTCCCCATCCTGCTCTGGATTCATGCACCTGTTTCTGCATCAGCAAACTGCCAGGGCTGGCTGATTCCAGTGCCCTGCTGCTCTCCCCAAGGGCGAAGATGCTCAAGGTTCAGTCTCTTTCTCACCATACAGCCGTGATTCTTAAATTTAAAAGGAGAGATTTTTTTTTTCCTTCATACTTCACCCCGGAGAGAGATGCCCTTCTCCCCAGCCACAAGAGACAGTTTAAGGATAAGTCTATAATTTGCTCTTGTGCAGAGAATGTTCAAGTACTGTAAAGCAGTGATCCCCCTGCCAAGGACAGGAAGGAAGGCAGGAAAGGAGGAGGAGGAGCAGATCAGCCAACACTGGTGCTTTTTCCCGGGAACTCACAGCAATGGTGACTCCAGTGTCTTTCTCAGAAGCTCTGCTCTCTTTCCTGAGCTCCTTATTTCTCCCTCCCAGGTAGAAATATTCACCTCACCTGAGAGGCCAAATACCCAAAACCTCAGCTTCCCTGCAAAAAGAAAGAAAACCCTGTGTCTCGCTTGGGAGCCGGGACACATTCTCTTCCTGCACAATCTTGATGTTTTGCCCTGTAATAGATCACTCCCAGCTCCACTGCCATTATCAGCATTCAAAATCACATCCCTGTTCACGTGTGTCTTCCCAGAGAGTCTCCATCCAGTCCCCTGTCCTCTATTCCAGCCCACTCAGTGCTATTCACCTGCTCCAATCCCATCTGTCTCAAACACTACTTCAATCCTACTTTTCCCCTCATCAAGGATTTCAATTATTGATGGCTGCCTATTAAATTAAGTAAATCTCTTCACTCTTTAATATGATACAAGTTTGGGGTTTTTTGTTTGTTTGTTTTGTTTGTTTGTTTGACGGGGTCTTGCTCTGTTACCCAGGGTGGAGTGCAGTGGCATGATCTTGGCTTAATACAACCTTCCCTCTCCAGTTCAGGCACTTCTGTTGACTCAGCCCCGCCAAGTAGCTGGGACTACAGGCACCTGCCACGATAGCCAGCTAATTTTTGTATTTTTAGTAGAGACGGGGTTTCACTTTGTTGGCCGGGCTGGTCTTAAACTCCTAACACCTCAGGTGATCCACCTGCCTTGGCCTCCAAAAATGCTGAGATTACAGGCATGAGCTACCAAGTTTTTTATCATATATATAACATATAATCACTGTGCCATATATAGCATGTATCAAACACACACATCCCCACAGTCCTGGCCAAGTGCAATACCCTGAATATCTTCCTGCCTTTCCACCTCCTTTGGATTCCACCAATGCCTGGAATCAAAGTCTTTATTGCTCCAAGGATGACCTCAAATGGCCCGTGAGTAACATCTGGATGCCACCTACTCACACAGCATCTTTTGTCTCTGAATCACATATTGTTTTGTTTTGTTTACTTCTGTGGACTTTGCCTTAATTCTTCTCGACATCTTAGGCCTTTTCTCTCTGAATCACATATTGGTTTTGGTTTTTTTTCACTTCTGTGGACTCTGCCTTAATTTTTCTCTATGTCTTAGGCATCTTTATCTTTCCAGTTCCTCATAGGACATTTGGTACATTGTAGGTGTTCAATATTTATATTTGGTAAATTAAGTTAAAAATATCTCAATGGGAGAACTATTCATGCTACAATTAAAAGCAATTTAATTTTAATTAAATTATAGCTCCCAGCTGACACCAAGCAAGTGTGTGAGGACTGGGCTGCTTAATGTGTTCCTTCACTACAGCCATCATTTTGGTCCTCAGGCTGTTTCAGAAAAATTTTGAAATTAACTGAACTACTTCCTGAATCAGCTCCTTTCCTGGCCTGAAAGCACCTGGGAGCTCACAGTAGGAGATAATTTTAATGTGACTGGTTAGCCTGCACTAAAATGTAACTGTGCATTTGGTATGACCACCCACCCACTTGTAAAAACACCTCCTCCAATCTCCATATAATTGTATGTTTTCATAACGGTTGCAAACATAAGACCAAGAATTGGTCTCCCTTTTCCTCTCCATCTTGTCTTCTGTCACAAATTTCAGCGGTTCGGGAAGTGCTAGATTTCCTGTGGACATGGTTGGTGTCCAGCTAAGGGAAGTTGGGTGGGATTTACATTTACTTTGAATTTAGTGGAAATACTGAGGTAGATATAAGTCCTTTGACGTCGTAAGGTTATCTCTAGCTCCTTAGTGTAGGAATGTCCTCTAGGAGTATTCTCATCCCCCACTGTGTCAATTCTCCTGGCAAATTGTCACTAAAGCCAGGGTCAGAGGTCACATAGGTCATACTTAGATGAGACATACTTGTACAAGATGCACTTCCAATATACCTGGTATTGGAGTGTGTGAGTAATAAGAGGTAAACAAGGTTTGAAAGATATGGAGCCAAAGCTAATCTGTGGAAACCCCTTTGAATCATCAGATATGTAAAATTATAAATAGGAAATTCAATGCTCATAGCTTCTAGTCACAATGGAAGCTGTCTTCTGTCAGGAATAGACTTGAAATCATAGCATATATGATTACAAATGCACCATACTGGCCGGGTGTTGTGGCTCATGCCTGAATCCCAGGACTTTGGGAGGCTGAGGCGGGCTGACCACAAGGTCAAGAGTTTAAGACCAGCCTGGCCAACATGGTGAAACCCCGTGTCTACTAAAAATATAAAAATTAGCTGGACGTGGTGGTGCATGCCTGTAGTCCCAGCTGCTCGGGAGGCTGAGGCAGGAGAATCACTTGAACCCAGGAGGCGGAGGTTGCAGTGAGCTGAGATCACGCCACTGCGCTACAGCTGGTGACAGAGTGAGACTCCGTCTCAAAAAGAAAAAAAAAGTACCGTACCTTTTTATTTGTTTTTGATGGAATCGACAAGAAAATAAAATGTATTCAAAACTCTGTGTTTATAAGGCAGAAACCTGTAGCAATGCCGCATACAAATATGTCTATTTGTATATGTAGTTCCATTTTCAAATACTGTAATTCATCAGACCGGACATTTGAGTGTCACATGGGCATCCTGTCTCGGGGAAGTCTGAAGGACTCAGATGAAAAGGGTTCATTCAGCACTTGCCACTAAGAGCTGAAAAGAACCCATATTAACAAATATTCCAGAGAGAAGCACCTAGATAGGCCTGAAATCCTTCTGACTATGCCCTATCAATATCACAAGACTTTTATATTAAGTAATTTTATATAATGTTTCAGAATTATTGGTTGTATTAAAAATCAAACATACCAAAAATACACCAAATATGCCAAAAATATACCTAAAAAATGCCCTTAATTCACTAAGTAGTGAAGACTAGTCATTGCTTACAAAACCTTGAAATGTCCTGGCATGTTAAACTCATGCAGAAAATAAACTTGATACATGTTTCCTCAAACTTAGTAAAATTCCTAGAACTTTTCATGACATACTCAATGACAAATTGTGAAGCTGGAAGAAACTTATCTAAACTGTCAATAATAATACACAAATGTCGATCAGGCAGAAAAGAGAAAAATCTCTCTATTCCTCCTACACAAAAAAATTATAAAATTATCCTATAAAAGGCTCATATCAGAATATGAGCCATAAATTGTGGGAAAAAATACTATAGAGCTATATTAGGCAATTAATAAAAATATTGTGTTATTTTTATGGATAGTGTGATGGGAAAACTAAGGCCAGGAGAAGTTCAGCCACTTGTTCAAGGTCACCCATCATTGCAGGCTCATGGCAGGGCTGAGATTCAGAACCAGGAAAAAGTAATTAATCTCTCTCAAAAATATGTTGGTTTTGTTTGTTGGTTGGTTTTGGGGATAGAGTCTCCCTCTGTCACCCAGGCTAAAGTGCAGTGGTGCAATCTTGGCTCACTGCAACTTCCACCTCCCTGGTTCAAGCGATACTCCTGCCTCAGCCTCCTGAGTAGCTGGGATTACAGGCATGTGCCATCACACCCGGCTAACTTTTTGTATTTTTAATAGAGACAGGGTGTCACCATGTTAGCCAGGATTATCTCGATCTCCTTACCTCATGATCTGCCCACCTCAGACTCCCAAAGTGCTGGGATTACAGGCATGAGCCACCTCGCCCCGCCTATTTTCAACCATTTTAGCATTTCCATTTAAACATGCAGAAATTTGTCTATTTTCTTATTTTAACTTTGGGATATAAAATCACCTGGAATACATATTATATATATATTGGGTTATAATCATCCTATTTGTAAATACAAATATGGTCATTAATGTTTATAGTTTAGCCGTTTATGACTGTGTAGGATAAATTATATCACACAGTTATAATCCTGTAGGAGTATGAATTTTTGTTGTTAATTACACCATAACGTGTTGGAAAGCAGCTTTCCATACATATTTGATGTGTTACCTAACTTCTTTTTTCAGCACTAAAGAGCCCTGGTAAATTCATTCTAATTATTCACATCCCAGAGCTATAACTAAATACATATTTAAAATTAAATATAAACTGGCTCATCCCAAGAAGAAAAAAAACCTCATAAAATAGCACAGATGCATTTATAACAAATTTCTGAGATAACTTAAAAGTACTCCCCAAACCGTTCACTGTCATTTAATAAAATCCAGCTTCATTTGTCTAAAACATTTAATCAAATTTTATTTTTTCATGAAGTCATGGCATAAAAAATTGAGGATTAACGAATGCCAATTTTTAAGTAAATACAATATTACAGCAAAAAAGTATGAAAGCATACTCTTGTTAGTAAAATGCTAATAAAACAGCTTAAACTTCTATAATGAATAGCATCTCCATATTAATTAATTTTAGTGACTTCAAAGCACATAACAAAAGATGTTGCATTCTAAGAAAAACATTTGAAACTACTCTGGTATTTCATCCAGAAACAGCTTCATGACCCAGCACAAAATAAACTTCCTTCAGAGTTCATAAACAAGAAGTCCATGAACATCCTTGGTGGGGAGATTCACTCAATATATTTTCCCTATGGTCAACAGTTTCAATAAACGACTAAATAAAAAATATTTATAGAATTCAGTGAGGCACAGCTTCTTGGGACCCATTATGTTCAATTAACATAAGACTATTTCTCACAGTAACCAAATTTGTAGATACACTGTAATATAGGTAAAATGATTATATTTTGTGCCAATAGTTCTCAACAAATATGAATTACCCCCACTTTTTCAGACCACTATTCTACTACTACTCTGGAAGATTTTATATGGCCACTTATGTGTTCCAAGGTATTGCACATAACTAAGTAGCCTAAAAAACATAGGTGAACCACTCCATGGCAAAATACTCAAGGAAAAGCTCCATGTATCCCCATTAGAGTGATAATGTACTTAATAACATTAAACTTCAACCCACCTCTTCCATTAATTAGTTTAGTTCTAAAGAAGCAGGAAGAAGATGCTATAAAATACGTTTGTTTTATAAATGAGAAGTAAAAATATAATGTATGTGTACTAAAGATGACTACGAAATATACAAAATAAAAAGTGAAGCCAAATAGTCACACATTAACCTATTTTTTCCATTTTCAAGAATATGTAATAGGTACCACTTCTATTAACTAACTTGAGTGTTTACAATGTATAAGCACTTTAATATCCTTAATATAATACTGGGTTATTTTATTAGGGTGAAAACATGTACAATACCATATTGTTGACTGTAGGTACAATGCCAAACAATGGATCATTAGAACTTAATTATCCTGCATAAGCAGCTTCATATGTGTCAAATAGCAACTCTCCACTTCCACCTCCACTCTCAAGCAGTTACCATATTCATATTTAGAAAATGAGAAAAGATATGCCCTGAAGCTTATGTGTTTTGTTGTTGTTGCTGTTGTTTGCTTTTTGTTTTTTCTTTTTGAGACAGCCTCCCTCTGTAGCCCAGGCTGGAGCATAGTGATGCTATTTCAGCTCACTGCAACCTCCACCTCCTGGGTCCCGGTTCAAGCAATTCTCCTGCCTCAGCCTCCCAAGTAGCTGGGATTACAGGAACACGTCAACATAGTCAGCTAATTATTTTATTTTTCGTAGAGACGGGGTTTCAGCATGTTGGTCAGGCTAGTCTTGAATTCCTGACCTTGTGATCCATCTGCCTTGCCTCCCAAAGAACTGGGATTACAGGTGTGAGCCACTGTGCCTGCCTGCTTTTGTGTTTTAAGAAATCTCACAAAAAGTGTACATCAGCATGGGGACACATACTCAGGTCTTCTATTTCAATTTTTTTTCACTATGACTCTACCATCCCTTACAGATAGGGCATGTTCCTGTCTTCAAGGACTATATATAATGGCAATGTTGTTAGAATCCTATTCTTGAAAATCAATCAATCAAAAAAACTCAAAGTCTAGCAGAAGACAAGAAATAGCTAAGATCAGAGCAGAACTGAAGGAGATAGAGACACAAAAAA
>NW_016107838.1:454264-491734 GCF_001604975.1 Cebus imitator
CGATTCCTCAAGGACCTAGAAATAGAAATTCCATTTGACCCAGCAATCCCATTACTGGGTATATATCCAAAGGATTATAAATCGTTCTACTATAAGGACACGTACACACGAATTTTCATTGCAGCCCTGTTTACAATAGCAAAGACCTAGAACCAACCCAAATGCCCATCAATGATAGACTGGACAGGGAAAATGTGGCACATATACACCATGGAATATTATGCAGCCATAAAAAAATGATGAGTTTGTGTCCTTTGTAGGGACATGGATGAACCTGGAAACCATCATTCTCAGCAAACTGACAGAAGAGCAGAAGATCAAACACTGCATGTTCTCTCTCATAGGCGGGTGTTGAACAATGAGAACACATGGACACAGGGAGGGGAGCACTACACACTGGGTCAGTTGGGGGGCAATAGGGGAGGGACGGTGGGGGGTGGGGAGTTGGGGAGAAATAGCAAGGGGAGAGATGCCAGATGTAGGTGATGGGGAGTACGGCAGCAAATCACACTGCCACGTGTGTACCTGTGCAACAATCTTGCATGTTCTTCACATGTACCCCAAAATCTAAAATGCAATAAAATAAATGGAAAAAAATAATAATAGTTTAAATTTCATCACCGTTAAAAGTGTTCAATAATTAAAATAGTTTAATCACCATTAAAAGGTTTCTTGGAAATCACCTCAAAAATTATCTCAAAATATCAGAATACAGAAATAGTCCAGCTGTGGGTGGCAGATTTGAGCCCTTCATTGTATCTACAAGGCCTAGAGGTTGAGCAATTTGTCCAAGGAAGCAGTTCTGGTACATGGTAGAAGCAGTTATTGTATTTAGAGATCCTAATTCTGTTCTTCCAACCATTATATTGTCACTTCACCTGCTTATAGAGGTGAGAAATGTGAAATGCCAGGTTTGGATTCAAGAGTTAGATTAAAACATATTTTGATCTCTGTCTTCTCTGTTTCTGGTACCATTCAACAATAAGTGTATATAGTAGCTAATATCAGAGAACAGAGTTGTGAAACTGAGAAGAAAGAATATCCAGAAGAAAGCCCAAAAAGTTTCTGGGAAAGTAGTTGAAGAAAGGAATTAAAATACAAGAGGAAGGCCTTTTACCCTGGACTCTGTCTGCCATCAGCTGCTTCTCTTTCTCTTTTTCTCAATAAACTGGTGAATAACTGAATCAAGTAATTATTGAATATCTACTATGAACCATGTACTACCCTTGTTACTAGAGGATATATAACTTCTTTTGAAACACTTCAGTTACTTAAAGAAATTAAAGTTCTACATACTAAGGAATTTACTGAAGGCCCTAAAAATTAAGAATCAGGCCAGTCATGGTGGGTCGCACCTGTAATCCCAGCACTTTGGCAGGGAGAGATGAGAAGATCACCTGAGGTCAGGAGTTCGAGGCTATCCTGGCTAACATAGTGAAACCTTATTTCTACTAAAAATACAAAAAATTAGTCAAGCATGGTGGTGCACCTGTAATCCCAGTTACTCAGGTGGCTGAGGCAGGAGAATCAGGAAGCAGAGGTTGTAGTGAGCTGAGATCACACCATGGTACTCCAGCCTGGGTGACAGGCTCACTCCAGACCGAGACTCCATCTCAAAAAAAAACCTTGAGAATCAATACCAGACGGTGAGCACTGTGTAACCATTTGTTGATGTAACTATACTGATACCACCACTGTTTAACATCAGATTTACTACAACTATGTTTCAGACCCACTTGAAAACAGATGTTGGCTTCTCACAAGAAAACTCAACATCTCTATTGCTATATAGTCGTACATGAAAACTTATTTTAAACCACAAAGTCTTATTTTGGCAAGAACTAGGTAATACTGTTAGCATATTGATAAAATACAGAGAAGAGCTGCAACCCTTTGGGACATTGGCTTCCAGCCATGAAAGAGAAAAACCTTGGATATTATTAAAATGCATTTTGAGGATGTGTCTTTGAGAATATTGAGCAGTTATCTGTTGTGAGGTTATCAGAAAGAAGCTATGTATGCCAATTGGTTCAATAGCTGGGTACTGATAACCTGTAGTTTGATAAATACTGAACAAAAGCACTTTTTAATTTTAACAATTATACTTAAGGGAAGAATTAATGGTAAAAGTAAAGAACACAAACAAAATGTTTAGTCTTGAGCCCATATAAAGAGACATATAATACATGGAAGACACTGATTTTGATTTCTCTAATAGATGATGGGTTTGTCAATAGGATACAACTTCCCTCTAACTTCCTGAAATACATGTGAATAGTTCCACTGAATGGTAGAATATGAAAGACCAATATTCTCAAAAGGTCAACTGAAAATTCATCATTTTTAGGCCCTGAAATTTTTTGTTTGTTTGAGACAGAATCTTGCCCTGTCGCACAGACTGGAGTATAGTGGTGTGATCTTGGCCCACTGCAGCCTCTACTTTCCAGGTTCAAGCAATTCTCCTGCCTCAGCCTCTCTAGTAGCTGAGACTACAGGCTCATGCCACCACGCCCGGCTAATTTTTGCATTTTTAGTAGAGACTGGGTGTCGCCATGTTGGCCAGGCTTTTCTTCAAACTCCTGGACTAAAGTGAGCCACCCTCCTCGGACTCCCAAAGTGCTGGAATTACAGGCACAAGCCACTGCACCCAGCTAGGCCCCGAAATTTTTAATAACTGATAGTTCATTGGTTTAGCAAGCAACTATTGATTTTTTTTCAACATTTTACAACATATGGTAGTGTTAGTCAAGAAGAATGGAAGACTATACTCATAACTCAGACGACATTCTCCAGTTGAACCCTTAAATATCATGTAAATATGAATTATTATCTACATTTTATATGTGGGAACACAAGAACTAGAGAGAATCATAGCCCAAGTTCCCAATACTAATAGGAGGCAGATTATGGTGGAAACATCTCAATGTCCCCAAAGCCATAATAGAACGTATTTTTTTTTCTGACATTCACCTTGAAAATGACACTTCCATTATTTTTAAAGTTTACCAGGTTTCTGGTTTACAAAATATACACATACTTGTTTTATTTTATGATTACATCACTGGACTTCTTAATTCAATACAATAAACATTTATACAATGTCATGCTTTCTCCAAATGTTATCTTTTTATCACACAATCTCAATCATCCAGTAATAGCTGGTTAGGGCTCAGCGAAGCAAGGTTATAGATTGTGTTTTTCATCTAAAAAATAAATAAGAACCTTATTATGAATAGGGTTTCAAGTGGACCTCTTCCATATGGGAGCCCCCTATTTTTCAACATAAAAATTTAATGTAAAGGTTTTGTTTTGTTTTTTACTTTAATTTTTATTGGTACACAGTAGGTGTGCATATTTATGGGGTACATGAGATGTTTTGATACAGGGATGTAATGAATAATAATCACATCATGTAAAATGAAAACTCCTCTTTTATTTGCGACAGAGTCTCACTCTATCGCCCCGGCTGGAGTGCAGTGTCACAATCTCAGCTCACTGCAACTTCCACCTCCCAGATTCAAGCAATGCTAGTGTCTCAGCCTCCCGAGTAGCTGCGATTATAGGCATGCACCACCACGCCCAGCTACTTTTTGTGTTTTTAGTAGGAATGGGGTTTAGCAATGTTGGTCAGGCTGGTCTTGAACTCCTGACCTCAAGTGATCCACCCACCTCAGCCTCCTAAAGTGCTGGGATTATAAGCATGAACCATTGTGCCCGGCCCCTACTATTTTTAATTGGACATATAGAGAAAAATTATTGGCAGCCTTCTGGCGTGGATCTGGCCAATGTGATAAAAATGTAGTGTGTTATGTCAACATCCAGAAACTTAAAATATAGTTGGCATTAAAAGACTTCTACTTCTGATAATGATGGATTAGGTTATTCAAACCGCCATTCCTACCGAGAAAAATGAGAAAAGCCAGACAAATGTAAAAGTCTGTCTGAGGACACTGTGGAGCTAAGAAATCAGTGAATGTTTACAAGACTATGGCACAAAAGAAAATGTACCACCAGAGAGGCAAGCTCAGCATTTGGGTCTGCCTTCTCTACTGTAGGGTCTGTGTACCAATTCAGAACATGCAACTGAAAGGCTGAGAATGCTTAGCAGAGCTTTCTAACAGCCTCATGTAAATAATGGCACAAATACTAGATTCCAAGACCCACCAAGCAAAAGGAACATTGTGGGAAACAAACACTTTGGATTGAGACCCAAAAAATGCAGCCTTTAATTAAAGGTGAAATAGAAACACACTGACCCTAAGAGAAATGAAGCCTAATTTTGTAAAATCTCAATCACTAAAATTAGTTTGTGATGATCTAGATTTGCCAATGTCCCTAGCAACCACCCATAAGCAAAATATATTCTAAAAAATCATGAGGCACATAGGGAACCACACTATGTGATTTAAAAAGAAAGAAAGGAACAAGCAAAACAACCAGAACCACAGGAAATCTAACAAATAGTTACAAGATAAAGAACTTTGAATAACTAGGCTGAATACTTTCAAGAAGATAAATTTAAAGCTCAAGAAAGTTGGCAGATAAATGGAAACAAAGAAATGAAAACTTCTAGAACTGGAAGAGAAATTAAATTAAGAATTTAAGGGATGTTCTTAAAAGCAGAATGAATACAGCTAAAGAGAAAGTCTGTGAACTTGAAGATTGGTCAGGAGAAAACATCCAGAATGAAGCATGAACAAACAATAGAACATAAAAAGGCAACAAAAGGAGCTTAAGGTAATAGAAGCTAACAATAAGAAGTAATTACACTCACAGAAAGACACACCCACCCACAATTGAAGCTCAGAGAAACAAAAGAGAAAGAATGGGAAATAAGCAGTATTTAAAGATATGAGTTAATTCCTGAAAATTTCCCAATTCCAAGGAGAGGCATCAAGATATAGATTCAAGAATTCACGCATATTCTAAGTATGATAAATAAAAAAAACACTATACAGTAGTGGGCTTAAGAACGTTCTCCAAAAATCCATGTCCACCCAGAACCTCAGAATGTGACCTTATTTCAAAATAAGGTCTTTGCAAATATAATTAATTAAGGATATCAAAATTAAATTATCCTAGATTTGGGGTTCACCTAAATCTAGTCATCAGGTTTCTTCTAAGAAGAGGAGGGCAAAGCGTGGTGGCTCATGCCTGTAATCAAAACACTTTGGGAGGCCAAGGTGGGCAAATCATGAGGTCAAGAGATCAGTATCATCCTGGCTAACATGGTGAAACTGTGTCTCTACTAAAAATACAAAAATTAGCTGGGCATGGTGGTGTGCACCTGTAGTCCCAGCTACTCAGGAGGCTGAGGCGTAAGAACTGCTTGAATTCAGGAGGCGGAGGTTGCAGTAAGCTGAGATCGCACCACTGCACTCCAGCCTGGAGAACACAGCAAGACAGAGGAGAAGGCTGTGTGAAGATGGAGACAAAGACTGAAGTGATACTGCCATAAGCCAAGAAATGGCTGGGGCCACAGGAAGCTGGAGGATACAGGAAAGATTTTTTTTTCCTTGAGCCTCCAGAGAAAGTTTGGCTCCTCTGCTATCTTGATTTTGGCTTAGCAACACAATTTTCAGAGTTCTAGCCTCCAAAACTGAAAAAATAAATGTCTTCTGTGTTTAAGTCAGCCATTAGAAAACTAATTCATACCCCAAGAACTTTAAAGTTCTGAAAATAGCTTCAGAGCTTCAGAGAGGCCACCAAAAAGACACAGGGATCACTTCTCAACAGAAATAAAAGAATCAAGAAGATGAAGGAATGTCTTCAAAGCACTGAATCTTATTGTATACATAATCCATTGCTGCATAAAAAGTTACCCCGTAAACTTGGTGGCTTGAAACAACGCATATTTATTATCGTTCAGGTTTTGTGGGTACGGAGTCCATATGCAGCTTAACAGGGGGCTTTTGGCTCAAAGTCATTCCTGAGTTTGTAGTCCAGATGTTAGCCAGGATTAAGGTCCCACCTGAAAGCTTGGTGTAGAAAGGAAGGAGGAACTGCCTTCCAACCTCACCTCCATGGTTGTTTACAAGCCTCCATCCCTTGCCATGTGGCTTTACTGACAAGAATTCCTCACAATATGGCAACCAGCTTTACCAAAAGTCAGTCATTCAAGCTCAGGTATAGATGAACCGCCAAAGATAAACATCTTTACAGCAACTCAAGTATAGTTCCTCGTGATCTGTAAACCAGTGAAACTAAAATGACTAATAATCTTTTCCCAACACACAAAACATACAATGGTGGAACAGAAACAGGATAACCACTATAGACTTTTCTGTTCAAAGAGAGGAAGATGTGAGCCACAAAACAGCTACTGGTCCATAGCAATTTTAAAATTCAGATGAGCAAATGTTGGAAGTTCCTTGATTACATCTCAAGGTCTGATAATAATTCCTCATGATTCCCTGCTTCACTCTCTGGGCTCTTGTTTCCACCCTCTAAGGCATCTTTCTTTTTTCATGGAAGTTAGTATGTTTGCAGCTGAAAAACTCAGTCTGTTTTCTCCCAGAAGATTCTATTCATCTGGTTCTATGTTCTCCTTAATCCAAGATGCTGTTGTTTCTACATATATAACTCTTTTAAAAATATTGTGGGTCTCCTGTCAATCTTCTTGATATTTACTTTATTACATAAAAAGCTACATCTCCAAATTTCCTTGAGATAATGTGTCTCTACCTTGGGCATCTATAGAGGCACAATACTCTGCACCTTCTTAGAATCCATATTGCTAAAGAGGATCTATGAGTCCCATGATTAAAGAGCTTTGCACTTGACTAAATAATACTCTGAGTAAACCACCTTTGATTTTTCAAATATACCTTCAGTTTCATCCTTACACCAAGCTTTCTTGAAAATGTCTTGCATTTGATCTTTGTTCAGAGGCCACTTCTTAACTTTAGCATGATTTTTTATCTGTATAGGCTCAGAGTTTTCAAAACCATCAACTTAAATTCTGACTCCTTTCTGTTTGACAGCTCATCCCTCAACTTCTCTTTTTGCACATTTTGCTGTAAGCATCAGAAGAAGCCAAGTGGCACCTTCAGAACTTTGCTTAGAAATCTTAGTTATGTCAGTCAATTCAAAGGAAATTTTCTACCTTTCATGAACTTTCTGCCACAATATAACAAAAATTTCCTTTCTCCAGTTCCAAGAAGATATTCATTACTATCCAGTAAAACTTCACTGGCAGCATTCTCAAAGATGATAGGATTTCTGTGAACACTTTCTTCAATGCACTTTAGACTTCCACTAACTCTTTCTCCTCAAAGTCCACTGAGCAGTTCTGAAGCCATACACACATTTTCAGTATTTTTAAATTTCTTTTATCCTGAGTGAAAAATGACAACCCCAAAAGGCGGCACAGTTTATCATTTCGATTATGTAAACATTCTTCAAATGACAAAATTATGGGGACGAAGAGCAGATCAGTGATCACCAGTGATTAGGGAAATGGGAAGGAGATGGGTATCTATAAAGGATAGCATAAAGGAGTGTATAATGAGATCAAAGTTATGTATGTGGTGGTCAGTGATGGTTACAGCAAATCTACACACATGATAAAACTGTATCAAACTACATGCACACAAACACATAACTGCATGTAAAACTGGTGAAGTGTGAGTATGCTGTGCAGATTCTATAATTGTCAGTTTCCTGGATTTTATATTGCACCATAGTTATGTGAGATGTTAGCTATTGGGGAAGAACAAATGAAGGGTACACAGGACCTCCTTGTAGGTGTTTTTTGGAGTTTCTGACAAATCTATTATTCAAAATAAAATGTTTTTTAAAAAAGTTATCAAAATGGACACAAGAAAAATAGTAAATCTGATTACTTCATATCTATGTAACAAATTTTATTAACAATTAAAACTCCAGGCCCACATGGCTTCACCAGTGAATTTTACCATTTAAGAAAAATAAATAAATGTATATCACGTATAAATTCTTCAGAGAACACAGAAAGTAGGAACATTTCCCTACTCATTATATAAAAACACCTTCATCTTGCTACCAAAACCTGGCCATCACAAGGGCATTACAAGACAGGGAAATTACAGTTCTACCTCATTTGTGAATATTATTAATACTTAACAAAGTATTTACAAACTGAATCCAGCAGTACATCAAAAAGCATATCCGCCATGATCAAGTAGGCTTTATCCATGGGATGCAAGATTGGTTCAACATACACAAANAATTCATCAAGACAAAACTGCATTTATTGTCAGGATTTATAGATTGAAACAAGATTTGAAAATCACTGAATTCACTAGCAGAATAAAAGAAAAACTTATACAGATATCAATATATGCCAAAAAAGATGAAATTAAGTCCTTATTTATGATTTTTAAATAGTCATAACAATAACTCTCAAAAACCTAGCTGGCAGACAATATGTAAAGGACAGTGGCCAGACCCACAGCCTGCAGCAATTTGCCCAGAAACCAATCCCTCAAGTAGAGTGACCAGCCCAGGAAGCAGCCTGTTTTACGTCAGGCTTGTAGGAAGTCAGGCTGCTATCACTAGTAACACCCCAGAAAGTCAAACAATAACCCTTATAACAGCGGATCCAGAATGGCTGGGACTTGATTAATAACTGACAGCTTTCCTAATTTTTGTCCTCACTTCTGCCTTAGCAACAACCAGAGAAAACCAAATGCGCACCCCTAACCAGTCAGATTGGATGCCCCAACTTGCAGTAACCAGCCAGTGGCATCTCCGGGCCCACAGCCTGCAATCAGGGTATACCAGAAGTCTCCCCTTTTTCCTAAAGTTTTCCACTCCTGTGCCTGCCTGTGAATCTCTGCCAAAATGTAGGTGATGGTGGCTGACTCCCTTACTATAAAAGACTCTAAAAAATAGCCTGTGCTTTTCTCTTTGGCTAGTCTTCATTTATTTCCACAAACAATAGAAGAGTATTTCTTAATTTAATAAAAGAACACCTGCAAAAATCTATGACAAGCTTTATACTCAACGGTGAAATACTGAAACCTTTTCCTCTGAGTTCCTGGGTGAGACAAAAACTACCTGAAGTACCATTCAATTCAACACTATACTGAAGGCTGTGCCAGTCCCAAAAAGCAAGGAAAAGAAATAAAATTACAATAAAATTAGAAAGAAATAAAGCTGTCATTTTGGCAGACAATATGATTCTATAAAAAACAAATCCAATAAATCAACATAGAAATTATTAAAAATTGATGAGCTTAAGTAGCTCACTAAGACTAATAAGCAAAAACAAGACAAATAAGGCTAAAAACAAGTCATACTAATAAGGCTCAAAACAAACAAGGCTAATAAGCAAAAACATATTTCATCTTTATACATTAGCAACAGAAATTTATAAACTACAACTCTTAAAATATACCATATAGAAAAGTAAAACTTAATATGGTAAAAATGAGAATTCTCCCAAATTATCTATAGATTCAGTGCAATTCTAATCAAAATCCCAATAGATTTTTCTGTGGAAATTGGCAAGCTTTTTCTAAATTTTATATGGAAAAAAATAAAAGACCGTAATTAAGCAAGACACTCTTGAAAAAACAACATTAAGTTGTGTCTATCATATATAAAGATGAGACATAAACCAATAGTAATTTAGATAAGTGGTATTGCCACGTGTTGAGTCAAATGAACAAACAGAGCAGAAAACAGATTTCAGAAACAGACCCATTCACATATGGAGAAAGCTGGTGTTACAGAACAGAGGGGAGAAAGCTCTTTCAAAAAATAACTCTTGGTCAAATACATACCTACTTAGAAAAACAATGAACTTCATCTCTCACACCATTCTTAGAAATTACTTAAGTAGGTTTTAAATCAAAATGTGAAATATGAAAACAATAAAGCTACGATAATGTAACACATTAGTACCTTCCTCATTCTAATACTTGTCATAGGGAAAGATTAAACAAGATACGAAAGAAGCAAAAACACAAAATAAAATATATTTAGAGCCCATTAATAATTAATTAAAATCATCTCAGAGTGAGTTCATTAAAAAAACCACTATTATAAAAATAAAAAGGTGAGCCATGGAGTGGGTGTGCTTATTTGCAACACATTCAACTGGAATATGGTAAGAACGCCTATAGTAAGATAAAGACAGACAACCCAACAGAAATATGGGCAAGAGAATTATTGAACAGGTACTTCACAATTGAAAATATTCAGTCCTTGCCGGGCATGGCGGCGCATGCCTGTAATCCCAGGACTTTGAAAGGTCGAGGTGGGCAGACTGCCCGAGGTCAGGAGTTCGAGACCAACCTGGCCAACATGGTGAAATCCTGTTTCTACCAAAAATACGAAAATTAGCTGGGCATGGTGGCAGGCACCTGTAATGTCAGCTACTCTGGAGACTGAGGCATAAGAATTGCTTGAACCCAGTAGGCAGAGGTTGCAATGCGCCAAGATTGTGCCACTGTACTCCAGGCGTGGTGCCTCACACCTGTAATCAGAGTACTTTGGGAGGCTGAGGTGGGAGGATTTCTTGAGCCCAGGAGTTCATGACCAGCTGGGCAACATGGCAAAACTCCATCTCCACAGAAAATGAGCTGGGTATGGTGGTGCACCCCTGTAGTCCCAGCTACTCGGGAGGCTGTGGTGAGAGGATCATCTAAGCCAGAGACATCAAGGCTGTAGTGAACCATGATTGTGCCCCTGCACTCCAGCCTGGGCAACAGAATGAAACCCTGTCTCAAAAAAAAAAAAAAGTATCTCAAAGGCTATAAATATATTAAAAGACTTTTAACCAGTTGGCACGGTGGCTCATGCCTATAATCTCAGCATTTTGGGAAGCCAAGGTGGGTGGATCACTTGAGGTCAGGAGTTCGAAACCAGCTTGGACAACATGGTGAAACCCCATCTCTACTAAAAATACAAAAAATAGCCAGGCATGGTGGTGGGCACCTGTAATCCCAACTGCTTGGGAGGCTGAGGCAGGAAAATCCCTTGAACACAGGAGGAAGAAGTTGCAGTGAGCTGAGATCATGCCATTGCACTCTAGCCTGGGTGACAAGAGCAAAACTCTGTCTCAAAAAATAAAAATAAGTAAAAAGACATTCAACCTCATTAGTAATCGGTGAAATGAAAACAAAAGATACCACTACGTACCTATGAGAATGGCTAAAAAAAAAAGACAATACCAAGCATTGACAAGTATGTGGAAGACCGGAGTGCACGTGCCCATGAGTGGTAAATTTGTACAACCACTCTGAATACACGCACACAAAACAGAAATACACAGGAGCACTGGAGAGGAATACAAGAATGTTTATTACAGCACTATTCCTAAGAGTCCCAATTTAGAAACAAACCAAATCATCAACAGTAGAATAAATATACCACATACAGCTATGGAGTCTGACAAGCTACAGCTACATTTAGCAACACGATGAGTCTCACAAATATAAAGAGAAAGAAGAACACATACTGTATTATTCAATTTACATGAAATTCAAAAACAGGTAAAGTCAAGGCCTAGCCACCTTTGAGAAGGAAGAAAAGGAGGCAGTAAAAGGCAGAGGTAATGGGGTTCTCAGGGGCTGGCTGTGTCTGTTTGTTGACTGCTGTGGTAAATCTGTAAGCATCTTTTCTATCATAATTTATTAAGCTGCACATTTCATACTGTACATTGTTCTGTACGAGTGTCACTGAGTCCAAACTCATTCTGTTTGCTGCACAAAGGTCAGCACATAGTTGGAGCAAAGAAAGCCACTTTTTAAGATGGAGTCTCGTCCCTCTGTCTCCAGTCTGGAACATAGTGGTGCAATCTCAGCTCACTGCAACTTCCGGCTCCCTGGTTCAAGCGAATCTCCTGCCTCAGCCTCCGAAGTAGCTGGGATTACAGGCATGCATCACCATGCCCAGCTAATTTTTGTGTTTTTAGTAGAGACAGCATTTCACCACGTTGGCCAGGATGGTCTGGAACTCCTGACCTAGTGGTCTACCTGCATAGGCCTCCCAAAGTCCTGGGATTAGTGGTATGAGCCACGTGCCCAGGCAGAAAGTCACTTTATTCCAGTTTATTTAGGACAGCCAGCAAGCCGAGAAGACGGTGAACTAATGTCCTAAAAAAGCAGCTCAGAATTAACTGGGCCTTGCCTTGTCTTTTATCTTTAGGTAACGGGAAAAAAGGAGGCTGACAACCACAGGTATCAGAGCACCAACAAGGGTCCTCAATAATGGTCTCTCATATAGTGATAGCCAAACCTCCTTGTTCCCATAATTTTTTTTTTTTTTTTTGAGACAGAGTCTTTCTCAGTCACCAGGCTGGAGCAAGATGGCATGATCTTGGCTCACTGCAACCTCTGCCTCCCAGGTTTAAGCTATTCTCTGGCCTCAGCCTCCTGAGTAGCTGGGATTACAGACCCATGCCACCATACCCAGCTAATTTTTGTACTTTTAGTAAAGAGGGGGTTTCACCATGTTGGGCAGGGTAGTCTCGATATCTTGTCCCGCCTCCAGCTCCCAAAGTGCTAGGACTACAGGCATGAGCCACTGCACCCAGCCATTCCCATAAATCTTTAACAAAACAGTTGCTTACATACGTCCCCATTCATCTGCATGATTGCTGCTTTTGAGTTTTGTTTCAGTGCTCTAAAATTATCCTAGCTGACAGGCAGGAATGGGCAGAGGCCCCTTAAGCAAAGCTGGAGTTAGTTATGCTGTTTCACTGTTTTGTGGGTATTCAATGTCAACTAAAGCAGCTTTGAATAAAAGGGCACCTGCTGCATGCCCTCTTTCCTTCTTCATTTTCTACTGCCTGACGTGCACATGGTCCAGCCGGTGCCTTAGTTACCATGCTCCACCATGAGCACAAGTTCTGGGCACAACATACATGAGCTAGAAAGAGCCAAGATCCCTGAGGCCAACATGCTTTCCACAGCCCTCCTGCCTCTGGATTTCTATGTGAGAGAAACAAACGTTTACCTGGGGTAAGACACTGAAGTTTGGGTCAACTGAATACAAATTCTATCCTAACTGATACAAAGAGATAGATCACAAATCCAAAACTCACAGTTGTCTACACCCATCTTTTTCCACAACCTCTCTGAGTCTTACACTGTTATAGATGAACCACTCTGGAAATTTCATGTCAAAGAGAAAGCAATCAAATACATTTATGTAAAAATGAATATTGGGGCACTGCCAAAAACCTTTAATTGGAAACTTTCTGCTTTGGTACACCTTAAAAAATCCAACAGTGTTTGATGGCATTGATTTTTCTCTTTTTCAGCTATGGCAGCCATTGCTTTGTAAAATTGGAAAGTAACCTTTTTCTTCTTCCCATGTGATTTACTCGCTCTTGTGTGTTAACACGCTTGGCAAATGATTTTCTCCTGAATACAAAGATATTTCTAAGCACTTTGCTTGGTTTTTCCCATGACAATTTCAGGGTACGCTTAATGTCATTTGGAATATTTTACATGGAAATAACGAGAGGGAACAGAAGGAAATATGCAAAGATGTGATTCACTAGCTTAAAAAAGCCATTTCTTTGGCAAAGGGTCACTAAAAATGTTTCACAAGGGAAATACATGGCCATATAATCAAACAGAATAAAGCAGAAATTCAGCACAAGAGCTGTCCACTGGCATAAGTGCCCCAAATACGAGACCTTAACCGGAAATATTAGAGCTCAGGTATGCCTCATCTGAGAAATCCACAAGTCATTTTACAACATCCAGATTTCTAATTTTCAGCTAACTTATGAGTTTCTTGGTTGTTACTTTTATTCAGAATCTAACCCAAATACTATTTTCCATGACCCCCACTGAGTTTTTCAGGGCAGGGTTCTCTACCCTTCACCCGCTTTGGCCGTACCTAACCTCATTCCCATTCCAAAGGGGACCCCTGTGTGTCTCAGATATGCAAGAAGAGAGAGCTATGCTCTGAATGTTTGTGTTGCCACCACCCCCACAACCAAAATTCGCACGTTAAAACCTCAAACCTCCAATATGATGGCATCTGGAGGTGGGCCCTCTGAAAGGTAATTAAATGGAATGAGGTCTTGAGGAAGAGCCCCCATGGTGAGACTGTCCTTAGAACAAGAGCAGAAATGAGAGCTCATTCTCTCTCCACCACATGAGGACACAGCAAGAAGGCAGCCATCTGCAAGCCAGCAAGAGAACCCTCACCAAGAACCAGATCTGCTGATGCCTTTATCTTGTAGTTCACCCTCCAGATCTGTGTGAAATTCATGTTTGTTACTTAAGCCACCCAGGCCTTGCTCTCTTCTTAAGGCAGCCCATCCTGACTAAGACACAGGGGATTCGTATGAGCTTGAGAGGGGTTCAAGTCCTGAACAAGGTACAGATGCAAGGAAAACAGGACTTGCCCACAAGGAACAAGATTAAGCCAGCATCCTTAAGACAGAAGAGCTAAAAATAAGGGAGAAGAGAATGGAAAGTAAGAGGGAAGAGAAGTGTGTGTGTCCGTCTGCCTGTCAGAAACAGGTACGACAGAGATGAGCTGATGGCCCAATGTGTCTATACTGTCTTCTGGCCTCTGTGTTCATGCTCCACTCCATGTAAGGCTGGGCTCTTTCTTGTGATGGGCTACACCTTTCACGATGGCAGGTCACCATCAATGACTCACTCCTCCTACTCCTTATAAAATATCTGTAAGAATGAACTGGTCCCCAGATTAGCCTTGCCCTCAAAGGAGAGTAGGGTCAAGTGGGAAAAGAATTGGAGAGGGGAATAAACAAGCTTTTGCAGCTCACCAGGAGAAGGCAACTTCGAATTTGTTTGAAAGTTGGATCTTTTCTTTTGAGAGTGAGTCTCACTCTGTCACCAGGCTGGAGGGCAGTGGTGCAGTCTCGCCCAATGCAACCTCCACCTCCTGTGTTCAAGCGATTCTCCTGCCTCAGCCTACCGAGTAGCTGGGACTACAGGCATGCGCCATCACTCCCGGCTAATTTTCGTAATTTTAGTAGAGATGTGGTTTTCACCATGTTGGCCAGATGGTCTCAACCTCTTGATCTTGTGATCTGCCCACCTCGGCCTCCCAAAGTGCTGGGATCACAGGCATGAGCCACCATGCTGGGCTGAAAGTTGGATCTTTTATCTCACTGAGAGGTGAGCATAGAGATAAATGATAAAAGAAGGAGGGAAATGAACAGAAGCTCCCACACCTCCATCAAGAGCCCACCACCCTCTCCACCCCTGCACAACTACCAGTGGTTGGTCTTGTTCTCCTCTCTCACTTCTTCTACTGCACACTTGCCCCTACCTTGCTTTAGCTCCAAGCGTCACATCTCACTAGCTTTTGTGTGTGTGTGTGTGTGTGTGTGTGTGTATTACACAAATTAGTACTGATTCTCAGTTTCTCTGTCCTATCTCCAAAAATGGTTGTGAAAATTAAAATGAAGCTATATGGGCAGTGACTCTCACCTCTTCTGGTATATAAAGGGAACTCAATAAATATTTCTTTCTCCTTGCCTATTACAAAAAGAGAGTGTGGTATGAACAAAAACTACAGAGCACTTGTTCAAACCCCTAGATTTTCTCTTCTGTTGGGTAGACCTAAAACAGGAAAGCTCTAGCTTGGACAACCTACTGAAGCTTTAAGCCTCAGTTTCACACCTGTTAAATTGTGATAAAACTCCTTCCTCATAGGAGGATTTGTAAAATAAAAAGATGAGATAACGCCTCTAGAGTCTTTAACATAGGATCTGAAACATGGCGCTTTTTAATAAATGGTAGCACCGAATAATGATGAAGCAGAATTCTACAACAGCTTTTGCTGGCTAAGCTTGGATTCAAATTCTGGGAGTGCAGACAGCACCTCCACCCACCACCCCAATACAGGTTTATACCTATCCATATGGGTGGCAGTTTTTTAATATATCTGGGAGACAAGAATGCTGCATAGATTTCTCATGTTTCCCATTCAACAAATCCAATAGTTTTTAGAGTTCAAGTGTAAATAAGAGAACACTACTTTTATTAGATTAGTCCTAACTGATCAATATTGAGAAAATGAAGTATGGAACATTCATGCTTTGAGCAGTATTTTCCTAAACGATTAAGGTGGAGAGCAAAAGGCAGAAAGAAATTTACAGGTGCCACCAGCCCTTTAGGCCATTCAGTTCGGCACAAAGGTTGTACAATCTGCAGGTGAACAGTGCAAAGGCAGGTGTATCCATCTGCATGGATCTTCTCCCTTGGCCACATTGCTCCAAGGAATGTATTTTTTTTTCCACCTGAAAATCCTTAACGGAGTCTGACAAACCATAGAATTCCTTTAAGCAAGTATCTGACTACCTCCTACTGTTTGGAAATAGAAGCAGAGGCAAATGACTAAACTGGCAAAGAACTTTCTAGGGGAACTTTGATTGGCTTTACACCATATTTCTACAACTCTCAAGGGAATGATCCTGCTGGAAAACATTTGTAAAGAGTTTAAGAAAGAAATGTCTCCATCTTCCCCGATTCCTCAAAATCCTTTATCACACCAGGGGCTGAAATAAAGAATGTTTTGGACAACTAAGAAGTCTCCATTGGGTGTGAGGTGCCTCTTCCTGCCTTGGCATCTCCCTGTCTCACATTTCCTGTGGGTTCCAGAGAGAAAAATTGCTCTTCTCAACGAGAATATACCCCTAACACACAACTACAGAAGAAGAAAAGATAAAATTTCACACTCTAACAAAAATCAGTGAACGCACAAGACTCTTTGACAGGGGAATCAATACAATTCTCAGCAGTGTTTGTGGATGCCACAGCTACCCATCAGGCAAAAGGCCCAGAGACCTGCAGCCTGAATACAGGGGTCCTGTGCGGAGAGCTGGCTCCCACCAGCTTCTGGTTAGAATCACTCCTTAGCTGAGGGAACTGCTTGAGAAGCTATAAGACTTGGGAGTTAGGCTCCCAGGGCTCAAATCTCAAGTCTGTCCCTCTGTTTCTTGGACAACTTATTTAACCATATCATGCCCTGGCTTCCTTCTTCTGAAAAAAGGCCAATTCCTGAGTTCAAGCATGAACCTAATCAGTGTTTCAGAGAGTCCCTAGAACATAAGAGGTGCTATAATTAGGAATTCTCACTCGTTCTTCTGCCTACATCACCTCCCGCCCAGAGTGCAGGGTCTCCTGGAAGGAGGTGATTTAGGAAGCAGGACAGAGTGAGAACTCGTCTGCCTCTACCATTCTGTCTGCCTCTACCATTCTTTCTCTGTCTCTGTATCTACCACGTGAAGCTCTGGACTCCTGGGTGCCTGAATGCAAGCTTCTGAGCCAGCTGTCACTGCCCCGACTCTGATGCTGTAGCCAGGCTGCAGGCCACCTGTCCCTTCTATCTTCTCCCAGGTGAGATTGCAGCAAGGCAGCCCTCATTGGACACCTCATCCACTGGTGCCTTGATCTTGGACTTCCCAGTCTCCAGACATATGAGAAATAAATCTGTTGTTTATAATGTGCCCAGTGCACGGTATTTTGTCAGAGCAACCTGAGTGGACTAGGGCAGGTACATGTTGGCATCTGGGAGCAATTGAAATGCCAGTCTATTCATTCCGCTTGGGTGTCAGAAGAGGGCCCAGTGCAAAATGGAAAGGCGAGGTCTGTCATTCACAAACCAGGGAACATTAGTTCTTTGCTCTGCAGTCTCTCTCTACTAGTCCTGTGCTTATTTCCTATTTAATATCACTCTCCTGGGGGCACAGGAATCTTCATGGGGGGGCAGTGCAGACTCACACAGGTACCCAGATGCCCGTGAAGTGCAGCTTACAACTCCTTGCAGAGGTAGACGCACCTGACCATTACCTCCCCCACCCTGGCCCAAGGGCAGCAGAGTGGGGTGGTAGAGTGGGCAGGGAAGCATCTGCCCTGGGGGAGGGAGGATGGTGCACCCGTTGGGCATCAACCGCATCACGTGCTCTGTTGCTCCATCAGAGGGCACCAACAGAATGCAGAGTCAAAGAACAAATGAAGAACTTCGATAGGGCGACCACAAAGAATTAAACCGAACTGCACAGGTCACACACTCTCAAAGCTGGTCCTGACAGGAAACGTGCTTTAGTTCATCTCTTTAGACAGGAATACCTGGTCTCATCCAAAATGCAACTCCATCATTTGAGGCTTGTGATGCGATTGTCACCTCCCCCAGCTACTCCCAGCTGCCAACTCCCTGAGAATGTCTCAATGCTGAGATACAGGAAGGGTTTTTGCACCTCAAACAAGAAGCATTTGACTTGACCTCTAGTCCATGAATATGGACTTTCATCTTTGACTGAACAAACAGAGGGGCAGATTCCATGATAAAAAGCCAATATGCCACGCTCTGACTAGGAAAACAAGAGTTTTAACAACACAGCCACACAGCTATTCAGAGAAATCCATTCACAAAAATTTGCTGGCCAGGCATGGTGGCTCACGCCTGTAATCTCAGCACTTTGGGAGGCCGAGGCAAGCAGATCACGAGGCCAGGAGTTTGAAAGCAGCCTGGCCAATGTGGTGAAACCCTGTCTCTGCTAAAAATACAAAAATTAGCCAGGCATGGTGGTGGGTACCTGTAACCCCAGCTATTTGGGAGGCTGAGGCAGGAGAATCACTTGAGCCCAGGAGGTGGAGGTTGCAGTGAGCCAAGATCATGCCATTGCACTCCAGCCTGGGCAACAGGGTAAGACTCCATCTAAAACAAAAAACAAAAAAACTCATCATCCAGTGCCCATACCATCCTCAGGTTTTCATATATGAAGTGGGAATTATAACAAAATCCACCTTCTAGGGTTGCTGTGAAGGTTAAATAATATAAAGAACACAGAGCTGACTCCAGAGTCTGGCATATAAACTGTTCAATAAGCAACAGCCAATGTGGTGGTTTTTACTGAGAAGAGCATATTTGGTTAAAAGGACATGGAAGGAAGATCCTGATTATCACAGACAGACCAGATCAAAACACAATGATATGAAAAGGGTCCAGACAGGACGCAGTGCAGAGGCTGTTCAGTGCAGCACCTGGGTGGTCAGCATGAGGGGATTCCTGTTGATGGGTAAGTGTGATAATAACTCTGTGATTACTATTAGGTTGGTGCAAAAGTTACTACGATTTTTCTCATTAAATGTAATGGCAAAAATTGCAATTACTTTTGCACCAACCTAATAATACCCCTAACTTTTTGGCAACCATGCTCAAAGTATGTAGGAGTGCAGTATGGTATTTAGAATTTACTGTTTAGCAAAAATTGCAGAAATGAAGCAAATGTGGTGAAATGTGAAGAATCAGGGAGCCCCAGTGGCAGACGCATGAGTAGCCACTGCCCTGTTCTTTACACATTTCTGTAGTTTCTAAAATGCTTAAAACTGGTGAGTGTTGCCAGCTTCCACCAGGTGGCTTTCCTAGCGTTCTGTATGCAATGAGGCACAGAGAACAGTACAGAGTTCATCCATCCTAGGAACCAGAGTGAAAGATGCCCCAAGGCATTTTTTTCTTTTTTTCTTTTTTTTTTTTTTTTAAAGATGGAGTCTTGCTCTGTTGCCCAGGCTAAAGTCAGTGGCACATCTCGGCTCACTGCAGCCTCCTCCTTCCAGGTTCAACCAATTCTCCTGCCTCCCGAGTAGCTACAATTACGGGCACGTGCCACCACGCCTGACTAATTTTTGTATTTTTAGTAGAGACGGGGTTTCACCTGTATTGACCAGGTTGGTCTCAAACTCTTCACCTCGTGATCCACCTGCCCTGGCCTCCCAAAGTACTAGGATTACAGGCATGAGCCACCATGGCCAGCCACCCCAGGGCATTTTATATAATATATTGCTACCAGGACCAGAGGGCCCTACTGATCCAGGGCTCATACTGGATAGCCTGCTAAGCAGCAGCCCACTACCTGAGAGCCTCCAGCTGGCTGCGCGGCACACCTGTATGAAAGGAAGACAAGTTCCCGAGAAGACCTTGGAATGTGGAATCAAACAGCACTAGATTCCACTCCGGCTTCTCCACTTTCTAAGTAAATCTGAGCAATGTCCTTCATTATCCTGAGTCCCTGTGTCCTCATCCACACATTTGGAAATGGCTTTATGGATTCAGGTAGAGACTTTTTTAGGCTCAATTCTGGCTCAGATTGTTGCCTGAGCATAAGTAACTCTGAATTCTACATATTTGCTGATTCTTCAACTAAATATGTACACCCTGTGAGAGGAAAATAAATCTTGGATCCCCCAAATCACTAAGCTAAAGGGAAAAGTCAAGCTTGGAGCTGCTTTGGGCCAACCTGCCTCCATTCTATTCAAAGTCACCCCTCTGCTCACTGACATAAACGTGTATCTGACTGCCACCTTTGGAGAGGCTAATCAGAAACTCCAAAGCATGCAACCATTTGGCCCTTACCTACCCGACCTGAAAGCCCCCTCCCCACCTCAAGTTTTCCCACTTTTCCTGACGGAACCAATGTCCATCTTACATATTTTGATTGATGTCTCATGTCTCCCTAAAATGTATAAAATCAAGCTGTGCCCTGATCACCTTGGGCACACATCGTCAGGACCTCCCGCAGCTGTGTCAAGGGTGCACATCCTCAACCTTGGCAAAATTCACTTTCTAAATGAACTGAGACATGTCTCGGATATTTGAGGTTCACAATCCCGATGTCTGCAGGGCCCTTGGATGTCATTCTTGCATCTGAAACAACATATCTAAATCCCTCAAACGAGGACATCTTCCATATTTGGCATTACTGAATGTGGCCATACACTTCACAGACCTCACCCACTCCTTCCAACTTCCTTAAATTTAAAATTTGGCGAGTCCAGTTCC
The DNA here is from genome assembly GCF_001604975.1 of Cebus imitator. Lineage (NCBI taxonomy): Eukaryota > Metazoa > Chordata > Mammalia > Primates > Cebidae > Cebus > Cebus imitator. The sequence continues at coordinate 475,028 of NW_016107838.1, forward strand.
CTACCTCCTCTTTCACCAGTCAGGCCATAAAATCATTGGATTCTTCTCCCAGAGGGTCTTGCAAATTCCCTGCTCAGGACCCTGGCTTCTCACGCTGCCCCTTGAAATGTGTGTGTCTCCTCCTTTCTTCCAACATCCACAACACTGAACACTATAGTGCAGCAGACAGTGCAACCTCACAGGCAACAATTCATAGAAATACAACTTGGGGACAAGACAACCGGGCTCTTGTGAAAATTCTGGCTCTTCCTTTAATTAGCTAACTTACATAACTTTTCTGAGACTCAGTTATATCATCTGTTAACTGGGTAGAATAATCAGATCTGCACATCTGCAGAGGATGAACAGTTTTCACAAAGCGTTTGGTGCAAGATCAATGCTATATAAATTAGAAGTGATAGAGAAGGGTAAAAGCAAAATGCAGACACAGGGGCACTATGCTCCTGCCAAGAATGAGAGGGGCTGGGAGCACCAAAAATACACCTCACCTGCTGTTGTCCAAGCTGAGTGAGCCCTTGCAAGTCTGTTCCTTCTTAGAGACTACCACTCCGACAGCCTCACCTCAGGATGGAGACGTCAGAGTGGCTCACAGACTTCAACTGCACTCTGGCCAAAAACGCTATATAAAGATTAAGTATGTGACAAAAACTTGTAACAACATCAGCTAATTGCAAAGTTGAGGAAGAGAAAGTAATTAAAGTTAGAGATGAGCCAGCAAGTAATTCACTTAATTGTTAACATAGAGCACTCCCCAATCTGTAGTCCTCCCCTCCCCTGGTGAGTTGAGGGGGGAAGGGCTACAGAACGCTTTCACACCTGTGCCAGGTTCCACGCTTCACTTCCTGGGGCTGACAAGGGCTGCCCATTTCACCTGCCACAAAGCAGATCAAAGAAATCTTTAATGTATTTTTTCTGTGAGTTTCTAAAATTGTTTTTCCCGTAAAGAGAGTATTTTCCCCACTGAGCTTGGCTTAAAAATAAAACAGGTAATAGATATTCTACAGGCAGGTAATCCGCAAACAAGACTCATGACCCAAGGTTACAAATACATTGCAGGGACATCATAGCCAAAATCCGCATTCCTTCCCAAAAACCAAAGATGCAAGCACCCAGGAGTACACTGAGGAAGGAGAAGAAAGCAGCTTCAGGATACCCCAGAGGGGTTTGTAAGTGAAACAGAATTCCTATTAGGGATGGCTTCTATGTGTCTATGGGTCTATTTTTTGCTGTTTGGGGGTTTTATTGTGTTTTTTAACCTGTATATTTCTAAGAGTGTCAAACGAAAAAGTAACATCATTTATTTTATGCATTAATTGATTCACTGACTGAACAAATATTCCTTTAGATCTTAGGATGAGCTCTTCAGGGACGGGGGCTCCTGAGAAGTTGCTATCCTGTTTGTATCAGCCTGTTCTCACTTACTATAGAGAGCTACCTAAGACAGGGTAATTTATAAAGAAAAGGTGTTTAATTGACTCACAGTTCTGCAGGCCGTGCAGGAAGCAGGCTGTACAGGAAAGCTACAACCATGGTGAAAGGCATAGAGGAAGGAGGCACATCGTGGCCAGAGTTAGAGGAAGAGCACAAGAAGGAGGGGCTACACTTACTTTTAAACAACCAGATCTCACTCACTATCACGAGAACAGCAAGGGGGAGATCCGCCCCCACGAACTAATCACCTTCCACCAGGCCCCTCCCCCAACATTAGGGATTACAGTTCCACTTGAGATCTGGGCGGAGACACAAATCCAACCCATATCACCATAATAGTCTTTATATTTGAAGCGGATAAACGTCTTCAGTCGTATCTCTGGAACTAGATCCTGACCACTAGGGTCAATAAAACACAAGGCACTGGGCCAGGCTGAAAGCAAAGGGAAGGCAGGGAAATCTAGAAACCCTGGCTGTGAGGAGAGGTGGGTAGAGGCGAGGAGCTCACAGGCATCACTTTGCTTTTGTTTTCCTTTTTTTTTTTTTTTTTGAAACTGAGTCTTGCTGTGTCTCCCAGGCTGCAGTGCAATGGCACAATCTTGGCTCACTGCAACCTCTGACTCCCGGGTTCAAGTGATTCTCCTGCCTCGCCCTCCTCAGTAGCTGGGACTACAGACACCTGCCACCACACCTGGCTAGCTTTTGTATTTTTTTTATAAACAGGGTTTCACCAGGTTGGTCAGACTGGTCTCCAACTCCTGACATCAGGTAATCCACCCACCTCGGCCTCCCAGAATGCCAGCATTACAGGTCACCGCGCCTGGCCTCATAGTCTTGATTGCGAAAAACATATAGAGAGAATTTGAACGCTGATGAATGTGATGTCTTGGGTTAAACCTCCCTGTTACCCAGGAAATATGTCTCCTAGGAAGAAGTAATGCAGAGACAAAAATTTTAAGTCTTGGGAGACAGGAAGAGGTGGTTTATCTGATGTTTGCGTCCCAGAAACATGACCTTCCTTCTGAAGCTGGGAGAGAGCTGCCCTCTGCTCTCAACCTTTTGGCAAAACACCCAAAGTTGGAGAAACAAAGTCAGACACACACAAATATACATCCAACAAAAAGCCCAGTGCACTAATGATTCTGCCAAGTTCCGCACATGCACTTCTAAACGTCAACTATTACGGTCGGCACTTTTAAAGGACAGTTGCCCGGGCTCTGAGAAACTGTAAGAGGGATATTTGACAAGGGGGAGAGGTCAGCAAAGATTTCTCTGAGGAAGGTGCTGGAGTGGAGATGGGTAGGGTAAGAGTTAAGCAGAAACTATGACAGAGGAGGGCCAGGCATGGTGGCTCATGCCTGTAATCTCAGCACTTTGGGAGGCCAAGGCAGGCAGATTACGAGACTGAGACCAGCCTGGCTGACGCCGTGAAACCCCATCTCTACTAAAAATACAAAAAATTAGCCAGGAGTGAGAGTGCATATCTGTAGTCCCAGTTACTCGAGACGCTGAAGTAGGAGAATCACTCCAACTCAGGAGGCAGAGGCTGCAGTGAGCTGAGATCACGGCACTGCACTTCAGCCTAGGTGACAGAGCAAGACTCCATCTCAAAAAAAAAAAAAAAAAAAGAAAAGAGAAAGAAAATATGACAGAAGCTCCAAATAAAAGGAACAACGTGTGGAAAGGATCTCTGGAGACAGCAGGGACTGGTAGCAGGTGTGGCTACAGAAACCAGCGTGAGCTGAGGATGTCAGGGAGGGAAGTGATAAGTGAACATGGTTCCCTGCCACATTTTTTCCCGGGATGTTTTGTTGCTGAAAAGGTGTCCTAACTGATAAGACATGAGGGCCTGTGATCTCTTTTGTCTTCTCAGGATGCCATCGGTGTCATAGTTACAATTATAACACTCCTCCTAAGACACATACTTTCTTCAACATTTCTTTCCAACTAAAACTTACAAAATATAATAGAATGCCTAATAACAGCCATCTGCGTGTCTGCATTACAACTTCAACAAATACGCTGGGATATGAATATCAGACTTCACAAAACTATCCCTGGATACCTACATGTGAAGCTGTATACAAAGTGTACCTGTAAACACGCACTCAAACGTTTAACTATAGCTGAAGATCAACTTTGGAATATAATTTCTCCAAGAAAACAAATAATTATTTCCCAAATGATATTCAGACAACTGTGTTTTCAATCTTTCAAGATCTTACCAAGTAATGATTCAGAGGCTGATTTTTTTTCAACTTCACGAATATTCAAGATGCTTCTATTTGCTGTTAACAACAGCAGTGAAGGAAAACCAGATAGAAGAATGAGGATATCGCTTCTCTTTTAATAACAATTATTTGCTTTCCAAATGGTCATTACATCTTAACATTGGTAAAGAAAGCTCTGCAGAGACTTCTGATCCCAGTCCAGGGTTCTCACTGTTACACCGCGGGTGACTCTCCCTTTGGGTTCTTCTCATTATCTTTGGAAGCTAAAGGCAAAAATCTGTCAACTCAACCCAGTCAGAGCTGACCTTTCTCCTGACTTCTCCCAAAGACGACAAAACAAAGAGGAGGCTGAAGAGCATGGGGTCACGGGGAGCAACGACTCTTTGGGCCTGGTGGGGCCGGAGTAAAAGAATTTACCAAGACAGTTGTAGGATGCCTGGGTCCAGTGGCTCATGCCTGCAATCCAACACTGTGGGAGGCCAAGGCGGGCAGATCACCTGAGGTCAGGAGTTCGAGACCAGCCTGGCCAACATGGTGAAACCCTGTCTCTACTAAAAATACAAAAACTTAGTCGGGCATGGTGGTGGGCGCCTGTAATTCCAGCTACTCTGGAGGCTGAGACAGGAGAATCACTTGAACACAGGAGACGGAGGTTGCAGTGAGCTGAGATTACACCACTGCCTTCCAGTCTGGGAGACAGAGAGACTCCGTCTCAAAAACAAAAAAGACAGTTGTTGGTAGAGAAAGGCAGATTTATTAGAGAAAGCAGGAAAATACATTGCAAGGAGGCAATAGGCAGGGTCAGCAGAAGAGGCGCCAACTACTAGGCGACAAAGGCTTGCCGAGGATTTCATAGAACGGAGCTCAGCTGGTTGAGAACGCCAAGGCAGCAGGGAGCTTAACCTGCGTTCTTCTTTCAGCCGGGGTGTCTGATCAATGAGGTGCTTGATGGTGAGCAGGAAGCTTGTGAGTTATGTGCGCTATCTGCGCAGGAAGGCCATATGTCCTGGGCCACAAAGCAAGGCAGGCCTAAAGCTTCTCTGCTTTCTCTCCTTGCTTCCCCCTGCTCAAGAAATAACCGGGTTGCCTGACGCAGGGGAGAGCAGAGAGGGGTCCCGAAGACGCTCCCAGTTCCCTGAGCCGGAGGGAGACGCACTCGGCCTCCTCCCCATCCGATTCTTTTCCCATGTGTCCGAGGTTCTTGGGCTCCCTGGCCCCAGGAATGGGGAAGAGGCCCTGGCGGTGTGGGGAGCATACTGGTGAAGTAAATATTGAACCCAGAGAGTTTTGCAGAGAGTGAATTATGAGGCAAAGAGAGACGGAGGAGTACAGGGAGCTCCCACGCCGCTGGGGAGGGGATCCCGGAGAGGGAAATCCGCAGGGTCAGGTGCAGCGGAGTTTGAACTTTGAAGTTATTCCCGCCCCGTTCATGTCTTTGTCCAATGAGAGGAGTTCTTTTAAACGTCCTCTGGAGTGATTGATCTTTGACTTTGATCGCAGATTGGCTGCTTGGGCCCACAGCGCAACACCTCCTTTTGGTGGGCGTTCTGAACGAAGGAAACTCACCTGGAATTTAAAGTAGCCATGGCGCTAGGAAAGTGAGACCAAGAACTCTAGGTTCACGGATGGGGAGGCGGATGGAGGCAGGGCGCTGGGAAGTTTCTGCCTTTGAAATCACGCGCCTTGTGGACCCTGGAAGAGAAGTTAACACAGTCCCTCACTGCCCACCTTTTTCCTTAATTAGAACTCCACACATGGGATCCCTCTGAGGACAAGAGAAGGTCAGGATTAAGTGCCAAGATAAATGGGATCAATCCCCAGCAAGCTGGATCTTCATGGGAGACCTGCTGAGTTTCCACTTCCAAGTAATTCTGTTACTCAATCCAGACCCCAAGACAGGGTTGTTAGATCTCATGCAAGAAAGAATTTGGAGGGAATCCGCAGGGTAAAGTGAGAGCAAGTTTATTAATAAAGTGAAGGAACAGGCCAGGCGCGGTGCTTCACGTCTGTAATCTCAAGGCTGGGGGGGGGGGGGTGCAGTTCAAGACCTGAGGCTGGGAGTTCAAGACCAGCCTAATCAACATGGAAAAAAAGTCATCTCTACTGAAAATACAAAATTAGCCAGGCATGGTGGCACATGCCTGTAATCCCAGTTACTCGGGAGGCTGAGGCAGGAGACTCACTTGAACCCAGGAGGCAAAGGTTGCAGTGAGTGAAGATCATGCCATTGTACTCCAGCCTGGGCAACAAAAGTGAAACTCCATCTCAAAAAAAAAAAAGGAAAGGAATATATATATAAAAAAAAAAAGGCTACTCCCTAGGCAGAGCAGCCCCAAGGACTGTTGGTTGGCTATTTTTATGGTTGTTTTTTATCATATGCTAAAGAAAGGGTGGATTATTTATGAGTTTTCTGGGAAAAGGGTGGGGAATTCTCAGAACTGAGGGTTCCTTCTCCTTTTAGAACATATACAGTAGCTTCTGGATACTGCTGTGGCACTTACAAACTGGTCTAGTGCAGGTGGGAGTGTCTTTTAGCAGCTGATGAATTACAATTAGCAAATAATGAGCAGCAAGGATGACCTAAGGTTGCTTTTTTTGCCTCTTGGTTTTGGTGGATCTTGGCTGGCTTCTTTACTGCATCCTGTTTTATCAATGGGATCTTTGTGGCCTGTATCTTGTGCCAGCCTCCTCTCTCATCCTGTGAGTAAGAATGCCTGATGTCCTGGGGACACAGCCCAGCAGGTCTCAGCTTCATCTCTCCCAGCCCCTGTTTGAGCTGGAGTCGTTCTGTTTCCAACGCGTCTGACATTTCACTGCCCGCAGACCCTCAGAGACTAGCCTGGCTATCATGGTGAAACCCTGCCTCTGCTAAAAAAAAGAAAGGAAGTGTTCTGGATGTTTTCAGGTCCCTCTCCTGAAGAAATCACTCGTCCGTTATCAGAAGAATTCTTTGACTAATCTATAAAGCACACAAATGAAATTCATCATTATGTGCATACGCACAATGTTCCAGCTTGCCGGGCACATCTGTATTTTAATAATAAAAGAATAGTAATTGCTTGATGGTGACAGGCTCCACATGCCTCTTGGCCTGAATATCATGAGCATATTGGAGAAAGGAAATGCAGTCTAGTGCTATTCCCGCTTCACATCACCTTTGACATGAACACTTCGGTTTCAATTGCGATCTTAGGTGAGGAAGATGCCTTTTTTTTTTCCAACTGTGCAAACTAAAAATAGGATTCAGCTGGATAAAGTAATAATGACCTGGATCTGATAGCTCAGCATAACAATTAAAGTTCATGGATTTAGACTGAATATGCAGAAGATTCACATTTCAGTGAAAATATGAATTAACACAGGGCCATTAAATTGAAGATGGAAAACATTAGAAGCTGTTAAAGAATATTGACTTCCAGAGGTAATGGCAATGTGAGAACCAGAAGCAGAAATTGAGAAGGGTGCAAGGCTAGGGGTATCTGATTCATCCCAGCTGGGGACTGTGACGAAAAAGTGCAATTCCCTTGCATAATTTAGTGCTTGTTGTCAGTTAAAATTGATAACATTCTGTATCTTGGCTGTGACTTAGTTCTTAGACAGTGATGAATAGGATACAGTCATGAACACTCTCCAAGCGGCTCATTCTGTTTCATTCTACCTATTTAAGACTGAAGACAATTGTTGATGGCAACCCAAGATTGAAAATACAAAAGACTGGCTTAGAGAACATCAGGGTTTGCATGGACCTTTAAGACTGTCAAATCCAACCCTCAGAATTTCCAGATGAATTAATTGGGACTAAGAGGCAGGAGGAGAAATTACTTCTTGTACGGACAGAGTCAGGGATGCAGACCCTAACTGATGCAGCTCCAGTTTGTTGTGGTTCAAATTCACCCCTCCAGTTCTGCAGAGAGAAAAGTCACCTACCCTGTCCAAGCAAAGGCAAAATAAGCAATGTAATGAAAATCATCCACAATTGCTGGTCTGTCTTCTTTCGCTCTGGCTTTCCCATGATCCCTTCCTTCTCTGTCAGCCTCTTGACCAGAGATTGGCACACATTTTCTGTAAAGATTAAGTATTTAGGTGATAAGGCCGCACACATTGGCTCACACCTGTAATCCCAGCACTTTGGGAGGCCAAGACAGGCAGATCACCTGAGGTCAGGAGTTTGAGACGAGCCTGGCCAATATGGTGAAACCCCATCTCTACTAAAAATACAAAAATTAGCTGGATGTGGTGGCACACGTTTGTAGTCCCAGCTACTCAGGAGGCTTAAGCAGAAGAATCACTTGAACCTGACAGGCAGAGGTTGCCATGAGCTAAGATCACACCACTGTACTCCAGCCTGGCAACAGAGCAAGACACCGTCTCAAAAAAAAAATTTAGGTGATAAAGACTTTAGACTTTGCAGGTCATTCCATTCCTGTCATTGTGGTACCATCAGTGGCGTTCAAACCAGAGTGACTCCATCTTGAGTAAGCACTAGGAAAACGAGGTTGGGAATTGCTGGGCTGCATTCTCAGAAAGTCAGGCATTCCTGGCCTCTAGATGTTTATGGTTAAGGGAACAAATTAATAATGTTTAATAAACAGACCCAGACTTGAGAGTGTCCAGATACCCCAATATCTGGAGAACAAAGGCATTCCTAATTTTGCTTTACAGATAATAATATCAATTCTTGCAAAATATAGTCATTAAGAAAATTGGCCAGGTGCAGTGGCTCATGCCTGTAATCCCAGCACTTTGAGAAGTCAAGGTGGGCAGATTGCCTGAGGTCAGGAGTTTGAGACCAGCCTGCCTAACATGGTGAAACCCTGCCTCTACTAAAAATACAAAAAATAGCTGGGCATGGAGGCACAAGCCTGTAGTCCCAGCTACTCAGGAGGCTGAGGAAGGAGAATAGCCTGAAGCCAGGAGGCAGAGGTTGCAGTGAGCTGAGGTCACACCACTTCATTCCAACCTGGGTGACAGGTCAAGAAAGAAGGCAAGAAAAGAAAAGGAAAGAAAGAGAGAAAGAAAGAAAGAAAGAGAAAGCAAGCAAGCAAACAAGCAAGCAAGCAAGAAAGAAAGAAAGAAAAAAGAAAATAAATCAGCGCTTTATCACAAACCCCTGCAGCAGAACACATCTCCCTGTACATACCAGCATTGTACAGAGGGTGAACGCATTCCTCCTCTTGCTTTCAGAAATGTCCTATTCTGGCTATGGAGTAGCTGTCCTTTCACCACTGTGTTTTCTTAATAAACTTGCTTTTGCTTTGCACTGTGGACTCGCCTTGAATTCTTTCCTGAGAGAGATCCACGAACCCTCTGTTGGGGTCTGGTTGGGGACTCCTTTCCTGTAACAGCATGGAAGCCACCGTTGAGGATGTGAGAATGAGAAACAGGCTCAGGTCTGACTCACCCCAAGCTGAAGTTCGCCTACCCCTGCTCAGTAGGACACCCTGTGTCCTTCAAAGCACATCTCACTATTTGAGATGATCTGCTCTGTTTCCTTGTATATTAAGTGCTTTCCCAGCTGGAATGAATCCTTCGTGTGTGGGCAGAAATTTTGACTCTCAAATTCCCTCTTATTCAGCGATCAGTACCTATGACACTGACAGCTGTTTGTTGAATGAATAAAATAAATTAAAGATACATTGACCTTTCAAGTGAGCAGGCTATGGTTGACTTTTTTTTTGTCATGGAAAAAGCTTGAAAGTTTTTCTAGTTTACTACAGCAAACCTTATATAACAGCTGAGCAGATGGTATAAGCAAGGATTCCTCCAGAGAGAGTTCCCCCAGAGTCTCATTGATAAGAATTAAAAGTATTACTTTTCAAGGACACTTGGCCCCGAAGACTTCTAAAGCCATTGAATTGTTGACAGTAGGACAAGGCACAAGGACAGGGAACACAACAGTTTTTCCTTGTTCTGGCTTTCTCTTTTATTTAAAGTCTAAATGTCACACATTAAACCTTACCTGATTCAACTTGGCTAAACAGAGCGCAGCATGACCCAGTGAGACACAAAGAAGAACTAACCTCCCGTTGAGGGTAACAGAGGAGCCGGCAGGATTAGGAAAGTGAATTTCAGAAATCCCAGAAAAGGGCTGTTTGACCCACCTTTTACTCAGTGTGGATTTTGTTTTAAAGATGTTTGGGTTGTTTATTAATTAAAACATCTATAGAAGTATACCCAATTTCTCATTCAAGCAGGTAACTCTTCTATATAATCACACTCCTCTTAGTTGTAAATTTGGTTATTAGAAGTTAAGGAAGTGAGTACTATCTTTAATCTGATACTTTAACATCTATATTATAAAGTCAGATCTTTAGAAAAATCTGTTTAAATAGTCAAACAGAATTCTAGTGAAGGATAGCACAACAAATAATTTTGCGTGTAGAAAATATCTGCCAAGAATAATAACATCTTCCATTTTACATGCTCAGTAATTCATCAGGAGTGTTTAATTAGCTTACTTGATCTTTACGAAAACTCTGTGACATCATGAAGCAGGAATTACGACGTCCACTTCACAGATAAGGAAACACAGGTTCCACTAAGGTCTTTAGCCAAGGTCACATTATACTAAGCAAGGGCTGACCAGAGCCAAGATCTGCTGGACCCTAACAGAGTGTGCTTCTTCATCAACAGTCTGCCTCGGTGAGCACTCGGTGCAGGAAACCAATGGAAAGATTCAGCACCGTGTAACTTACACTATTAGGAAAGCTCAGAATCCTTCTGACTGGGGGGATTATGTCATTATTTTCCACAGAAGCCATCAAAGATCCATAATAACTAAAGCAGGGCAGAGTGGATCGACAGGAAAAATACCAGAATACCTAGGTAAATAACAGAAAGATACCTGAAACATCCCCAAATATTTCTAATATTTCAAAGTTAAAAAGCTTCCTTCTGAATAACCCATGAATCGAGGAAGGGATCACAAGGGAAATTAGAAGATATTTTCCATTAATTGAAAATAAAAACATACCAAAATTTGTGGAGCACACTGAATGAGTTCTTAGAGGGAAATTTATAGAATTCAGTACTACTGTAACAAAAGAAGATTTCAAATCAATGATCTAAGCTTCCACCTCAAGAAACTAGCAACAAATAGCAGATTAAACCCAGAGAAAGCAGAAGGGAGAAAATAATTGATAGTAGAAATTAATGAAATAGAAAAACATCAGAGAAAAGTCAATGAAACCAGGAGCTCATTCTTTAAAACCTCAATAAAAGCAATAAATCTGTAGCCAGACTGATGAGAGAGACAGAGGGAGTGAAATAACAAATTGCTGATAGCAGGCCTTAAAAAAAGAATGTTACTACAGATAACGTAAGTTTCATAACATATATGAAATGAGAAAATTCCTTGAAAGACATAAACTACCAAAGCTCAATCAAACATAAATAACCTGAAAAATCCTACCAAAATTAAAGAAATTGAATGTATAGCTTAATATCTTACAAAGAAAATTCCAGGCCCAGTTGGCCTCACTGGTGAATTCCTCTAAAAATTTGATAAGGAAATAATGAAAATTCTACACATTTGTTCAGAAAATAAAAAATTAAACATCACTTCCAAACTCCTTATATGAGACTCTGATACTAAAATGAAACCGATATAAGAAGAAAAAAAACTATAGACCATAAGCAATAACCATAAAAATCATTAACAAAATATTAGCAAAATGAAGCTAGCAATATATGAAAAGAAAAATATACCATGATCACCATGATCAAGTGATATTTATCTTAAGAATGAAAATTGGTTTGAAATTTAAAAATCAAGCAATATAATTTACTATATTCATAGACTAAATTGCAAAAAAACATTAATAAATGTGTGAAAAGGATTGATAAATTTTGATATCCACTGATGATTAAAAACTCTCAGAAAACTAGGAATATGAAATAACTTTCTTAGGGAGGAATTTCTGTTATACTTTTTTTCTCCATTACACTCTTTTGTTTGAAGCATTCACGAGCTCACCTAGAGTCAAGAGGAAGAAGCATGGATTCCATCGCTTAATGGCAAGAGTGACAAATAATTTTCAGTTAAAAAACCACCATAGACCATCTTCTGGTAACAAATTATTGAAATTTCTTTCACATACAAAATTCACACATCACCCTTCCAAGATCCCATTTGAGGTACCAAAAATGATGCTGCATAGCTTCAGAAGCTGGGCCATCAAGGCCATAAAGCTCTCCTTTTGTTTAATGGAGCTCTTATGCTTTAAGCCCTGAGACATCCTGTAAGAATTCCAACTATCTCAAGGCCACCATGTTGTGAGGAAGCCCAAACCACATGAAGAAGGCACATCACACACTTCAGCTGACAAGTCACCTGAGGTCCCAGATTCTGTGAAGCAAAAACAAATCATCTCAGGAATACCCTGCCTGAATCCTAACTCACAGAATACTATAAGCATATAAAATGGTTGTGTTTTGCTGTCACTAAATTTGGAAATACTTTATTAGGCAGCAAAACATTATTGGAAAAATTTGCAACTGGGACATCATCATTGCTTTTTTTTATTCCCCACTTCTTTCCAGCCAAAAGAAGTCAGCAATTCATCCCACTAATATCAAGTTTGCCAATTTATATTCAAGATGTCCACAATTCTCAAAATTTTAAACCCATATACTCCAGATAAGCACAAAAATTTTACACCTATTTTATGTTATCTAAATTTCAAAATAAATTTTTAAAGCTTCATTTAAAAAATCCATAACAAAACAAAGAGCTACTGTTCCTTTGAGTCCTACACCTCTCTAGACCCTAATCATTTCCCTAATGCTGAATGCCATGTCAATCACTAATCTGTCCTTTCCTGTCCATTCTGGTAATTGATAGAGAGAAAGAATTAATTTCCATTTCTACTATAATACGTTCATTTCCAAAAACTCAATCACTAAGGAATACCATCCAGTATTTCAAATTGTACTGCAATGTTTTCATTTGCTAGTTCTCCCCAAAACTATAATCCAGAATTTTGATTGGCTACTAACTGGTAATTGTTTATGTTCTACTACATCAAAAAATTAAACAAATAAGGAAACATAAGTAAACTACAAGTGTAATTATAAAACTTTGTTGTAAAGAAGGAATTTTTCATTGATCATCTGGCAGATTATTTTTCCCTTCCTTTAAAAACTTCAGGCCAATATCCGTGATGAACATAGAGGCAAAAATCTCCAATAAAATACTGGCAAACTGATTGCAACAGCACATCAAAAAGCTTGTCCACCATGATCAAGTAGGCTTCATCCGGGGATGCAAGGCTGATTCAACATACGCAAGTCTATAAAACTAATTCACCACATAAACAGAACCAAAGACAAAAACCACACGATTATCTCAATAGATGCAGAGAAGGCCTTTGACAGTATTCGACAGCCCTTTATGCTAAAAACTCTCAATAAACTAGGTATAGACAGAACATATTTCAATATTTATGACAAACCCACAGCCAATATCATATTGAATGGGCAAAAACTGGAAGCATTCCCTTTGAAATCTGGCACTAGACAAGGATGCCCTCTCTCACCACTCCTATTCAATATAGTATTGGAAGTTCTAGCCAGAGCAATCAGGCAAGTAAAGAAATAAAGGATATTCAGTTAGGAAAGGAGGAAGTCAAATTGTCTCTATTTGCAGACAACATGATTATATATTTAGAAGACTCCATCATTTCAGCCCAAAATCTCCTCAAACTGATAAGCAACTTCAGCAAAGTCTCAGGATACAAAATCAATGTGCAAAAATCATAGGCATTTCTATACACTAATAGCAGACTAAAAACCAAATCAAGAGCAAATTTCCATTCACTATTGCTACAAAAAGAATAAAATACCTAGGAATACAACTAACACAGGGTGTAAAGGACCACTTCAAGGAGGACTACAAACCACTGCTCAAGGAAATAAGAGAGGACACAAACAGATGGAAAAACATTCTATGCTCATGGTTAGGAAGAATCAATTTTGTGAAAATGGCCATACTGCCTAAAGTAATTTATAGAGTCAATGCTATCCCCATCAAGCTTCCTATGACCCTCTTCACAGAACTGGAAAAAACCACCTTGAACTTCTTACAGAACCAAAAGAGAGCCCACAAAGCCAAGACAATCCTAAGCAAAAAGAACAAAGCTGGAGGCATCATGCTACCTGGCTTGAAACTATACTACAAGGCCACAGTAATCAAAACAGCATGATACTGGTACCAAAAGAGACATACAGACCAATGGAACAGAACAGAGGCTTCAGAGGCAACGCCACACATATGCAACCATCTGATCTTTGACAAACCTGACAAAAACAAGCAATGGGGAAAGGATTCCCTGTTTAATAAATGGTGTTGGGAAAACTGGCTAGCCGTGTGCAGGAAGCAGAAACTGGATCCCTTCCTGACACCTTACACTAAAATTAACTCCAGATGGATTAAAGACTTAAACGTAAGACCTAACACTATAAAAACCCTAGAAGAAAATGTAGGCAAAACCATTCAGGACATAGGGATAGGCAAGGACTTCATGACTAAAACACCAAAAGCAATGGCAACAAAAGTCAAAATAGACAAATGGGACCTAATTAAACGCAAGAGCTCTGTACAGCAAAAGAAACAATCATTAGAGTGAACTGGCAACCAAAGAATGGGAAAAAATTTTTGCAATCTACCCCTCTGACAAAGGGCTAATATCCAGAATCTACAAAGAGCTAAAATAGATTTACAAGAAAAAAAAACAAACAACCCCATTCAAAAGTGGGTGACAGATATGAACAGACACTTTTCACAAGAAGACATATATGAGGCCAACAAACATATGAAAAAATGTTCATTATCACTGGTCATTAGAGAAATGCAAATCAAAACCACATTGAGATATCATCTCACACCAGTTAGAATAGTGATCATTAAAAAATCTAGAGACAACAGATGCTAGAGAGGATGTGGAGAAATAGGAACGCTTTTACAGTGTTGTTGGGAGTGTAAATTAGTTCAACCATTGTAGAAGACAGTGTGGCGATTCCTCAAGGACCAAGAAATAGAAATTCCATTTGACCCAGCAATCCCATTACTGGGTATATATCCAAATGATTATTAATTATTCTACTATAAAGACACATGCACACATATGTTCATTGTGGCACTGTTTACAATAGCAAAGACCTGGAACCAACCCAAATGCCCATCAATGACAGACTGGACAAGGAAAATGTGGCACATATACACCATGGAATACTATGCAGCCATAAATAATGATGAGTTAGTGTCTTTTGTAGGGATGTGGATGAATCTGGAAATCATCATTCTCAGCAAAGTGATACCAGAACAGAAAATCAAACACCACAAGTTGTCACTCATAGGTGGGTGTTGAACAATGAGAACACATGGACACAAGGAGGGGAGCATCACACACTGGGGTCCATTGTGGGGGACTACAGGAGGGACAGCAGGGGATGGGGAGGCCGAGGAGGGATAACATGGGGAGAAATACCAGATATAGGTGACGGGCAGATGGAGGCAGCAAACCACATTGCCATGTACATACCTATGCAACAATCCTGCATGATCTGCACATGTACCCCAGAACCTAAAGTGCAATAAAAAAAAAAAAATATATATATATAACTTCCAAATACTCTCAAATCTTTTTTAAAATCACATGAGAGTCCTCAAGGACAACAGAGAGCATGCAACAGACTATGAGGATAGGGCTCTGCTGGCAGACTGTGGTGCAAAGTTGTCAATTATCTTTTCCTTCTGTGATCTTCACATCCTCTTTTGGTGTCAATGTGGTTTGTATTTTATTCATTTGAGGTTAAAAATGCTAGCGGACTTTGGTTTTCATTTTGAAGTATAAGTGACATTTTCAGCTTTCTAAAAAAAGACACTTGGTGACAATTAGGCAGCTTGCTTTAAAATGCTTTAATCAGCTCAGAGAGTTAATTAGTCACTTTGTGGCCCCATGTCTGTGGGTAAAGTAGGCCTACCATCCATATATATTCTATTTCATTCAAGAACAATACCGATAAGAGAAAAAAATTATTCAGACATTTCAATTAACTCATCCCAATGCTCCTATTTGAATGCCTGATTATCACCTGGTACTTAGAGAGCAATTCAATTTTAATCTAGATAGGTATAAACGTATGCATGAAATAGAGGTAAACATATACATATACAATTAGGACATCATTTTGAAATATTAACCAGAAGATTGTTACTTTTCTACCATTTAAAGTAGACAATTATGGGAGGCCAAGGTGGGAGGTTCACTTGAGACTGAGAGTTCACAAACAGCCTGGAAAACAGTGAGACCCCAGACCTCCATCTCTAAAAAACAGGAATAGAAAGAGGTGGGTACAACTTTAAACAGAATGGTCATGGAAGGCCTCTCCGAAAGTCACACTTAAGCAACAAATGGAAGGAGATAAGAGACGGGGCCATGTGGACATCAAGGAAGAGAACAGACAAGGCAACAAGAACAGCCTGTGCAAAGGCCCTGAGGCAGAAAACCTTCTGGGTTCTCAAAGAACAGCAAGGACACCAGTGTGGCGGGGGAACATGAGCCACAGGGAAAGAATCAGAGGAGAGGCTGGAGCCTTCAGAGGACACCAGCCCTGCGAGGCCCTGCGGCCCACATAGGAGTGAGGCAGGAGGGCACCAGCACACCGTGACCAGGGAGCGATGACCTGGGAGGAGCGGGGGAAGGGATAGAAGCAAGGAGAGTGGTGAGAGGGCTTCGTGAGCATCAAGGAAGAGACTGTTGCAGCTTTACGCAGGTGCGGCACAGCGTCAGCCGTGGATCTAGGTGGTGACAGGCAGTCAGATTCTGAGGATACTGTGACACAATGCGGACAGCACTGGCAGTTGTATTCGAAATGGGGTCTGTAAGAAAAAGGAAGGTCGCAACTCCACCGTCTCTGGCCTGCACACCTGGAAAGATGGGGTTTCCGTCTCTGAGATGGTGAAGAATCCCAGAGGAAGGGATTTAAGGAACTTTCAGGCAATTCTGTCAACTGTCACTTCCCTAAAGGAAAAAAAAAAAAAAAA
>NW_016107838.1:491815-494315 GCF_001604975.1 Cebus imitator
AAAAAAAAAAAAAAAAAAAACTTTTTAAAGAATTACTTCAAAAAAAAAAAATTTCTCCAACCCGGAATGAGCCCTCAAGTTGTGGAATACTTTTTTCTCTTTATCTTAAAGTTCTGCCTCCAAGAAATCACTTTTATAGGTAGAGTCTTGATTTCCCCAAATTAGCAATACCACGAAGCTCTATTTTTATGACTGACTTGCAGAGGTGTGTGAATATGTACATGTGTGTGGACATAAAGGAACGGCTATTATTTTGAAGGCATATGTATTTTATACCTAAGAACCACAGCATTTTACAAAAAGAGGCTTGGAGCATTGGCCATCATTTCTGATTTGCATATCACAGCGGAATTAGATAGCAATGCATCGTTGATGATGCAGGTTGCTTTCTTTATGAAATAGTCGATTAATCATATTCCCTTTTGCTGCCTAGTAAAGTCAAATCGCGATTTAAAAGATAAAACTCACACCTACTGCCCCTCATTCGTCTTTCCATCAGTCACCTAAAGCTTACTGAGTTTAATGGTCTGTGAAGCGCTCTCCAAGAGTATGGGAAAGTTATGGGAAGCAATCAATACTGCTTTCCTCATTTTCCCCTGTCCCCTTCAAGATAACGTATAAATTTCTCTCAATATACTGAATACTCTTCTTCCTCCAAGGGCTCAAATGACAGAAAGAGAAAATGCTTACCATGGTCAGGTTTTATGCTGCCATAACTAACTGTTCAATCAATAAGCAACTTCAAAGTGGCCTGCTTAGAGAAACGGCTCCTGGCAGGAAGGTGTTCCTATTATGCAGAAGTTAGGCAGCAGCCTGGAATTCTATGAATTGGATATGAGGCCACAGGCTCCTTTATTTCTAAATGGAGAGCATGCAACAACCAATGTCACTGGAGGCAATCCATAAAGCCGTAGTCCTATCACAGGGAGTACTTCCAAAATGACCTATTCAGGAAGCTAATGTTCCCTGTAGTGCAGAGAAGGGGAAAATAATGAACTATGGCCCCCATAAAACACTTTGATAAATACCTGGTTTAACAGCCCGCTACATCAGGATTAATCTTATCTGATCCCAGTCCTCCTCCGAAGTTAGCTGCTACTATCAATGGGTGATAACCAAATGAGGAGAAACTATTTTTATTCCCTAAGCATGAAAAATATCTACAAGCAGCATCTACTTACAGTAGAACACCATGTCGTTCTCCAAAGTAGAAAAGTCTGGTCTTTGTTCCATTGAGAAGATTCTAATCCTAAGTTTATATAACTGGCAATATCTTTACCATAAACCTTCTCTGGTGGAAGCTGCCCTGTTTTATTTTAACCGAAATTATTTCTAAGCAGACTCTAAGCACACCGAGGACAGGGACATAGACATATTCATTTTTCCATGCTTTACAGGGGCTAGGAAAACTTCCTACCGTGGGCTAGGCATGGAATATATTTGCTGACTGCTTAAAACATCTACTCTACATTATCAATGCGTTATGCTGAAAATACTGCAAGAAGGCTGCGAGTGATGGCTCACGCCTGTAATCCCAGCACTTTGGGAGGCCAAGGGGGGCGGATCTCAAGATCAGGAGTTTGAGACCAGCCTGGCCAACATGGTGAAATCCCATCTCTACTAAAAATACAAGTTAGCCAAACATGGTGGCAGGTGCCTGTAGTCCCAGCTACTCAGGAGGCTGTGGCAGAATTGCTTTAACACGGGAGGTGGAGGTTGCAGTGAGTCGAGATCGCGCCATTGCACTCCAGCCTGGGTGACAGAGCGACAATCAGTCTCAAAAAAAAAAAAGAAGAAGAAAGGAAAGAAGGAAAGAAAGGAAAAAGGAAAGGAAAGGAAAGGAAAGGAAAGGAAAGGAAAGGAAAGGAAAGGAAAGGAAAGGAAAGGAAAGGAGGGAAGGGAAGACGGGAAGGGAAGGGAGGGGAGGGGAGGGGAGGGAAGATTGCAGGAAATGAATTTTTCAGCATTATTAATATCATGTCTACCGACAACAGTCTTCTCTTAGTAAGAGCACTGGTTCAATGGTGATGGTTTCATCCAAGGAGCTATACAGCTTAGGTTTTTATTAGTACTTGGCTTACATATCAATGAAACTTATTTAGGGATACCAACCTCCAGCCATTTAATAAAGAAGCATAGGCTGAAGAGATGCTCACTCTGGGCACATAAGACTAACTAAATTGAAAGTCCTTGCTTAAAAGTATTAGTAGGCCGGGCACAGTAGCTCATGCCTATAATCCCAGCACTTTGAGAGGCTGAGGCAGGCAGATCATAAGGTCAAGAGATTCAGACCATCCTGGTCAAGATGGCGAAATCCCATCTCTACTAAAAATACAAAAATTAGCTGGGCGTGGTGGTGGGTACCTGTAATCCCAGCTACTCAGGAGACTGAGCCAGGATAATCGCGTGACCCAGGAGGTGGAGGGTACAGTGAGCCAAGATCAGGCCACTGCACTCCAGCCTGGGCAACAGAGCGAGATTCTGTCACACACACAAAAAT
>NW_016107838.1:499720-502682 GCF_001604975.1 Cebus imitator
GGAGGGAGGGAGGGAGGGAGGGAGGGAGAGAGGGAAGGAAAAAAGGAGGGAGAGAAAGAGAAAGAAAGAAAGAAAAAGGAAGGAAGGAAAAAGAAAGAAGGAAAGAAAGAAAGAGAAAGAGAGAAAGAGGAAGGAAGGAAGGGAAGGAAGGAAAGAAGGAGGGAGGGAGGGAAGGAAGGAAGGAGAAAAAGAGAAAAGGAAGGAAGGAAGGAAAGGGAAGTGAAGGGAAGGGGAGGGAAAGGAAGGGAGGGAGGAAGGAAGGAAAAGAAAGTTGATATAGGTTGACTGCATGCTATCCAAAATGCTTGGAACCAGAAGTATTTCAGATTTCAGATTTTTCTGGATTTTGGAATATTACTATACATAGACATAATAAAAGATATTGGGGATGGGACCCAAGTGTAAACACAAAATTCATTTATGTTTCATGTGTGCCTTATACACATAGCCTATATATAGCTTTATACAATATTTTTTTGTTTTTTTTTGAGATGCAATCTTGCTCTGTCACCAGGCTGGAGTGCAGTGGTCCAGTCTCGGCTCATTGCAATCTCCGTCTCCCAGGTTCAAGCAATTCTCCTGCCTCAGCCTCCTGAGTAGCTGGGACTACAGGAGCACGCCACCACACCTGGCCAATTTTTGTGTTTTTGGTAGAGACGGGGTTTTACCATGTTGCCCAGGATGGTCTTGATCTCTTGACCTCATGATCCACCTGCCTCAGCCTCCCAAAGTGCTGGGATTCCAGGCATGAGCCACCAAACCCGGCCTATACAATATTTTTAACATTTTCATGCAGGAGATGACATGAACATTGTATACAAACTTCACAAGCTTTGTGTGGCATCACGCCGTTCCGGACTCTGAATTTGTATGACCACAAGCAATCATTTCCTTACACTTACCACACATAAGTACTTAACCATAAAAAGTGGCATACCATTAAGACAGTGAAGAAATAAAGTGTTCGTGGTCACCAAACAGCAGAGCAGCATGACCTGCACGCCCGCATTCGCTGTTAAACAGCAGCAGCTACCTGGCAGGCCTTCAGCTTCCATGCCGGAACTCACTTTTCGAATTTTGGAGCATCTTGGTTTTAGGATTTGGGGATTAAGGATGCTCAACCTGTACCAGCCTCCTGAAGCATTTCCAATGCCAATGTCATGCATTGTCCTCACAGTTGGCAGTAACAAGTTTCCCAGTTTTTAATAGGAATCCACAATGGATTCCACTAATGGAAACGTTGCTATTGAAGATTTGCCTTTTAAGCACCTCAAAAGCTAAAAAGTGCCTTGGAGATCTCCCCACCCAGCGGCTCCCAACCACCAAGTCGTCACAGCCTAAGTTCCTCACACTCATCCCAGTATATACCTCCAACGCATGCACAGAAGGTTGAAAGCCATTTTTGCTACAACTAAGGACAAGTACTGTGCTGCGCTGTCAGCTGGAAGACGGGGCTGCAGGTCCTGTGTCTCTCTGTCTGTGCTCCTCCTCCAATGTATAACACAGTCATCTCCAGGAGGAGCACAGAGTAATCCCAAGCAGAGGCCAGTGGGGGATCTGGTGGACCAGGCACAGGTGCCCTGCTTGTGTGCCTGTGAAATGCATCAGGACAGCAGACAGAGGGACCAGCAAGCAGCCACTTGGTAACCGTGCAGTTTCTCAAGGATTTTAACACTTGCTTTTAGTTTTATTTATTTATTTATTTATTTATAGATGGAGTTTTGCTCTTATTGCCCAGGCTATAGTGCAATGGTGAAATCTCAGCTCACTGCAACCTCCACCTCCCGGGGTTGAAGCAATTCTCCTGTCTCAACCTCCCAAGTAGCTGGGATTATAGGTGCTCACCACTGCTCCATGCTAATTTGTGTATTTTTAGTAGAGATGGGGTTTCACCACGCAGGCCAGCCTGGTCTCGAACTCCCGACCTCGGGTGATATGCCCGCCTCGGCCTCCCAAAGTGCAGGGATTACAGGCATGAGCCACCACACCTGGTCACTTTTAGTTTTAGACTAGTGTTTACCTTTCAAGGGCTTCCGGCATCCCACAGATATCCTAAGACTTGAAAGTGTGAGGCGGATGAGACGCCCTGATTTTGTTCCTTTTCACAGATCAGGTGACTGGGGCCCTCACACGTTCAGCGTCTTGGCAAAATCACCTATGGAGTAGGGGAAAATCTGATGGGTACTTTACTCAGAGCTCTTTTTTCCCCACTTAAAACCTTTCACATTCCAAAACAGTGCAGACACCAGTGGGGCCCAACCACGTTGCAAGCGAGTGCACGAGACAAGTGTCCCAGTCATCTCAGATGCCATCTGCTGGGTGGCTTGTCAGCAACAGAAATTCGCTTCTCACCAGTCTGGAGATGGCAGTGCCAAAATCAGAGCCCCAGCATGGTTGGGTTCTGGTGAAGGTCCTCTTCGGGAGATTCTTCCAGGGGTTGCAGCTTTTCACGGTAGCCTCCCAGGGTACAAGAAAAAGGGAGAACTCTCTGAGGCCTCTTTTGAGCTCTCTGAGGCACTAACCCCATCCGCGGCTGCTCCCCTCTCACGACCTCGTCACCTCTGAAAGGCCCCAGCTGCTACTACCATCACCTCGAGAGAAATATGAATCTGTGGGACACAATCATTCAGTCCATTGCAACAAGTTACATCCAAACAAAACTCTAAGGATGGGCTCGTGCACTTTGGAAGGCCAAGACCAGAGGATTGCTTGAGCCCAGGAGTTCAAGACCAGCCTGGACAACATGGCAAAATCCTGTCTTTACAAAAATAAAACAGATTCACTTGGCATAGTGCTTGTGCCTGTGGTCCCAGCTACTCAGGAGGCTAAGGCAGGAGGATAGCTTGAGCCCAGGAGGTCGAGGCTGCAGTGGGTTATGATCGTGCCACTGCACTCCAGCCTGAGCAACAGAGCAAGGCCTTGTCTCAAAAAAAAAAAAAGAAAAGAAAAGAAAAAAGAAAAA
>NW_016107838.1:504207-506240 GCF_001604975.1 Cebus imitator
AAAAAAAAAAAAAAAGATGTAGAGAGAGGGAGGAAAGAAAGAGAAAGAGACAGATGGTGAGAAAGGGAGAGAGGGAGGTAGAGAGAGAGAGCCTGAAAGAGAGAGAGAGCTGTCCACAACTCCTAACTCTCAGCTCCAGGCTATCTGAACATTAAGTATCACAACCGCCTTAGTGGGGGAGGGGGTACTATCAGTATTATTATCATTTAGACAAGAACACTGAGAGCAGAGAATTTAATTTGTCCAAGTTTCCTCAGCTGGTGAAATCAGGATTAGAGCCCAGATGTCTGACCCCAAAGCCTTAAGCTCTCCCCTCCATTATCCAGGTAGTTGACTTGCCATTCGACTGGAGCCTGCCTCACCGTCTCTCCCCACTGCAGAGCTGTCTCCACTCTGACCCACTGCTCACCTTCTGCCAGTCCCTCACCTTGTGCTGGTCATCATCAGACACTTGGGCTGGGTGATGGAGAATGGGGAAGAAAGAGGACAGCGAGAAAAGGAAAAGACTCTCCTGCTATCTACAGACCCTACTGGCAGCGACAGAGGTAGGGAGGGGCCAGGGATAGGTACCTGAAAGGGATCACCTCTTCATTCATCCATCCGTCCATTCACCCATCATTCATTGAGATGGAATCTCGCTCTGTCATCCAGGCTGGAGTACAGCGATGCAATCTCGGCTCACTGCAACCTCTGCCTCCCAGGTTCAAGTGATTCTCCTGTCTCAGCCACCCAAGTAGCTGGGAATACAGGCGCACACCACCATGCCCAGCTAATGTTTGTATTTTTAGTAGAGATGGGGGTTCACCATATTGCTCAGGTTGTTCTCAAACTCGTGACCTCAGGTGATCCATGCACCTCGGCCTCCCAAAGTGCTGGGATTACAGGTGTAAGCCACCACGCCCAGCCTACAAGGTATATTGCACTGTTAATCTTGTTGAAGTTTATTGATTCCACACGTGCATTGAGTGCTTAGTAGCTGCTAGTTATTGTGCAGGTAATTGAGATACAAAAGATCCAAAAAAAAAAATGTTGTAAACGGCTCCCATTTGCCAGAGAGGTAACCACCTCCCTCAGGGTAAGTCTGGTGATCCTTGCAGCATAAGTGGGGAAAAAATGAATTCCCCCGTGGGTGTCCTAGAAGGCTGAATAGAGTGAGGGTCTCCTGGTTGACAAGGGTTAGCCAAAGAGAGAAAAGATGAGGAGGGGGCTTCCCAGCTGGAAGAACAGCAAGAGCAAAGCTCAGAGACCTGCTGGAGCTGAGCGTTGTGGGAAAGGGCTTTGTGTCTACAGCAGGGGCTGGAGTAGAAAGCACAGAGAACATGTGGCCAAATAAAAGAAAGCTTTGATAGCCTCAATCAGGATTCTGGACTTTACCTAAGTCTGATGGCAGTTGAAAGCCATCAGGAGATTTTAAGCAGGAAAGCAAGGTGATCAGATTGGGGTTTGAGAAAGATGGCTCTCTCCGCGGTGCAAAAGATGGATTGAGGTGGGGAGAAGCTGGTGTGACAGCCAAGATAAATCAGAGCATCTGCAGTCTTCTCCATCTTCCTGCATAGACCCTGAAATGTGTCTTTAATGGAGTCTTTAAATTTCCACACAAGGATAACAACCTAGTGAAAATTATAGGATCGGTATCCACCAATTTAAGCTCCATTATCATAACCGTCCAGGGCAACATGTGTTACGATTTCAGACAAAGAGGTTACCATTGATACGCAGGGCAGGTCATGCAGCTCAGGGATGGGAGATGCTCAAGGTTGCAGCCGTAACACAGACCCGACAGCGGAAGCGAGGCGTTTCCTTAGAATGATCTTCCTTCCTTGCTCCTTCGGGACATCCCTCCCACTACAAAAGTGCCCCCTTAAGGCTAATGTTCTTGCTGATTCCGACTGTTCATACAAAGCGTATTTCTAGCTACAGCGCTTCAGTATTACGATAGCTGCTTTTTTGGTTTTTGCCTTTTGTTTGGAGGCAACTGAAATTTATCATGGTAATGCTTGCAGACCATCATATTTTCTCTTTCTACCTTATTG
>NW_016107838.1:506613-509844 GCF_001604975.1 Cebus imitator
TTTGTTTTTGAGATGGAGTTTTGCTGTCTCCCAGGTTTGAGTGCAGTGGCACGATCTCAGCTCACTGCAACCTCCACCTCCCGTGTTCAACAAATTCTCCACATTGCAGCTATTTTCTATAGCCACCCTTCACATGCCTGCCTCTGGTTTGACATCTGCTACTCGCCTTTGTGCTCCTGACTTGCTGACTTTTGAGATTATTCCTTTTATAATGCGCCTCCCCCTATGAGAGTTCTCCAGTGAAAAAGAGCCCATATAGGCATAGAGGAGGCAATTTATTATGAGAACCGGCTCACATGATTCTGGAGGCTGTGACATCCCATGATCCGCCAGCTGTGAGCTGGAAACCCAGGAGAGCCAGTGGTATAATTCAGTCCAAGTCCCAAGGCCTGAGGCCTGGGGGAGCCATGGCTGTGAGTCCTAGAGTCCAAAGGAACAGAAATCAGGAGCTCCAACATCCAAGAGCAAAAGAAGATGGATTTCCCAGCTCAGATAGAGAGAGTAAATTCCCCCTTCTGCTTTTAAACCCTCAAGAGAATGGATGAGCCCCACGTTGGTGAGAGTGGGTCTTCTTCACTCCGTCTATTGATTTGAATGCTAATCTCTCCTGGAAACACCCTCACAGACACACTCAGAAGCAATGGTGTGCCAGCCATCTGGGCATCGCTTAGCCCAGCTGAGTCGACACATACGCTTAACTGTCACATTCTCCTACCCGAGTCTTCCTTCCTATGGCTTAAACAGTATGGCCCCAATGGATTCCCAGTGTCCAGGGATGGTTCCATGTTCCAAGCTTGACCAGTTTGCCTACTTCCTCTCCATACACAGTGGCCACTCAGGAACAGGCAGTTGACCGTAATTAGGCCAATAAGACCCATTCCTGAGATTTCTGGAGATACCGGAAAAGAGATGCTCCCTTTCCTGAAGCTGCAAGCTTTAAAACCATGAGCTGCAAGGGGCTCTCCATGGAACCTGAGAAGGAAGCACATGTCCAGAGACACATGGCTGAGGTAGGAGGAAGGACAAAGGAGGATCTCAGGAATCGTTCAAGCACTGGGGCTTGACTGCCACTACAGCAAGGACCTCTGAGTTCCAGCACTTCTTGTTTTCTTCCCTTCAGCAAGTCTGAGCTAGATTTTCTGCCCCTGCACCTAAAGAGTTGCAACTGGTATCACAGGCGACATCTCTGCTTCCTGGAGGTCTGGAAGCAGTGCAGAGGGAAGAATAGGAACTCACAATGCCTTGGTCCTATGAGTCCCTAGCCCTGGCTTCACTGCCTCTCCAAAGGTACATGATACAAATCCCTCCTCCAAATCTTCGTCACCATGTTCTCATCCATTCATCCCATTGACATTTTCAAGCTCTTCTTGTGGGTCAAATGAGGTCATTATGTTATACTCTAATTTGAGGCCATAAAACTTGAATAAGGAAACTGAAACTATTTAAGGTTTTCTATAAGATTGAATTCTCTGCCCTATGACATCCCCAGGTGAAGAAGACACATTTCTCACCTTCACAGTCCTCCTGAAGATCTGAACACATAAACACACCCAGTGACTACACTGTAATGAGAAATACAACAGTGATCAACAGAATTCCACCAGAACATGGGGAAACAGCAGGAAGCAAGACGCTTTTCTGAGAGATCACTGGTCAAACAGAAGCGTCACAAAGGAGGTACTGGGTTCCAAAGACTGAAGTAGAGCATTATGTAGGGGAGGGTTGGGAATGCATTCCAAACAGAAAGACCCACTTAGCAATGACTGGGAGAGGTGGGGAAGGCTGCATGCCTAAGCGTGGCTCACTGCCTCACATAGCTCAGCCTGGGGATGAGGTTTGAGAAGGTGAGCTGTGAGGCTAAGAGAAGGTGTCAGTAGACATTAGGAGAGGTCTGGAATGCCACACAAAGGACGGCTGCTATCAGATCTCTCTCCTCATCAAAGGAGCTTTCAGATCACAAGAGACGCACATGAATGTGGCACAGAAGAAAGGGCGTGCAACGTCAGCCAATCAATCATCAATCACTGTAGTGACGCCAGTGCCCACAGAATGGTCCCTGTGGACATCAGATCACACCTGCCATTTACAAAGGCAATTCCCTGGCGGTGGCTCACACCTGTAATCCTAGCACTTTGGAAGGCCAAGACAGGTGAATGGCCTGCGCTCAGGAGTGTGAGGCCTGGGCAACATGGCAAAAACCCGTCTCTACTAAAATACAAAAAATTAGCCGGGCATGATGGTGGCTTGCGCCTGTAATCCCAGCTATTCAGGAGGCTGAGTCAGGAGGCCCCCTGTTAGAACCCAGGAGGCGGAGGTTGCAGTGAGCCGAGATTGTGCCACTGCACTCCAGATTGGGCGACAGAGTGAGACTCCCTCAAAAGGAGGGAAGGGAGGGAGGGAGGGAGGAACTTCCTAGAACAGGTGGAATTACGATCAGGAGCAACAAGTAGTGGCCTGATGGTGAAGAGGCATTTTCAACAGTTGAAGGGAAGAATAGTCAGCCCTGATGAAGATAGGAGACACAGGAAAAGAGAGCCCTGCACCTTCCTTCTTGTCCTCACCTCCCACTGCCCACGACCCCACGGAGGAACCAGGACACCATGACTCTTCTGTGCTGTGGACCCCTCCTGTGAAACTGAACTGAGAGCTGTGGGCCCTCCTGTGTGCCGGGACTGAGAGCTGAGGACCGCCTTGTGCGCCGGGACTGACAGCTGCGGACCGCCTGTGAGCAGGAACTGACAGCTGCAGACCCTCCTGTGAGCCTGGACTGAGACCTACAGACCCTTCTGTGTGCCTGGACTGGGACCTGCGGACCCTCCTGTGTGCCGGGACTGAGACCTGGGGACCCTCCTGTGTGCCTGGACTGGGACCTGCAGACCCTCCTGTGTGCTGGGACTGAGACTTGCAGACCCTCCTGTGTGCTGGGACTGAGACCTGCGGACCCCCCTGTGTCCCTGGACTGAGACCTGCAGACCCCCCTGTGTCCCTGGACGGAGACCTGCGGACCCCCCTGTGTCCCTGGACTGAGACCTGCGGACCCTCCTGTGAGCAGGAACTGACACCTGCGGACCCTCCTGTGTCCCTTGACTGAGACCTGCGGACCCCCCTGTGTCCCTGGACTGAGACCTGCGGACCCTCCTGTGTCCCTTGACTGAGACCTGCAGACCCCCTGTGTCCCTGGACTGAGACCTGCGGACCCCCCTGTGTCCCTGGACTGAGACCTGCGGACCC
>NW_016107838.1:509987-513679 GCF_001604975.1 Cebus imitator
GGACCCCCCTGTGTCCCTGGACTGAGACCTGCGGACCCCACTGTGTCCCTGGACTGAGACCTGCGGACCCTCCTCTGTCCCTTGACTGAGACCTGCGGACCCTCCTGTGTCCCTTGACTGAGACCTGCGGACCCCCCTGTGTCCCTTGACTGAGAGCCTCCGAAGGCTTCACTTGGCTTTCCTGCTTGCTTTCCCTCCTTGACTTCCTTTTCAGATTTCAAGCATAAAGTAATTTATTTGGGAAATGGTATTAAGAATGTTTTACCTTCTGAAAATGAATAAAGCTTTTCTGTCACTGTTTTATCAGTATTAATTATTATTATTTTGAGACAGCCTCAGCTCTGTCACCCAGGCTGGAGTGCAGTGGTGCGATGTGGGCTCACTGCAACTTCTGCCTCCTGGGTTCAAGCAATTCTTGTACCACAGCCTCCTGAGTAGCTGGGATTAAACACACCACCACGGCAGCTAATTTTTATATTTTAAGTAGAGACAGAGTTTTGCCATGTTGGCCAGGCTGGTCTTGAACTCCTGAGCTCAAGTGATCCACCCACCTCCACCTCCCAAAATGCTGAGATTATATTCATGAGGCACTGCCTATCACCGTTTCGGAGTACTCATTCTCCGAAGAGTTTAAAAGAGTCTGTGTTCCTCAGAAACCTACTCTAGGGCCAGTTAGTAAAGAATTTTTAAATTTCATGTTTTATAAAAATCAGTCAACTTTGCAAATCCTGACATAAAGACATAAATGTACAACAACAACAAAAAAAAAAAAAGCTACAGACATTTCTACACATTCTACTGGGAAAAAAAATAAAAAACTTTGAAAAATGTATGGCAATCCATATTATGGCATAAAGCCCTAATTTAATATTAGTAATTAATTACAGTGTTACATCTTGAATCCAATGAATGGATTTAGATCTCTCTATATGGGATATAAAATCATTTAACATGATTTGACAACCCCATGCCTCAGCAACTAATTAATTTTGTTACAGCCCACCAATCAATAAGCACAGGCCTAACGCTAACTGAAAATGACATGGCGCCTCCACATGGCGCCTCCACGGCTATCCTTGAGCTATGCCCTGAAATTTTCAGAAACCCTGTGTGCCCCTGTTGCTGCGGCTCTGCAGGCAGTGCAGGTGCTGAGTGCTTCAGGACCACCAGCCTCTGCAGCCTCAGCCTCTGCCGGCCCCGCTTCTTTGGTGATTCCATTCTTCCTCATTTCTCCTCCATCACCACGCCCCCACCCCACCCCGTATGTCTCTAATGGTCAAGCCTTCGCTGACATTATCGACTTTTGGAATTTTTCCACAGCGCAAGTGAGAGGAGAATAAAGGAAAAGCATTTTAGACACATAGGCATTTGAGCTGGGCATGCTCTTGCCTGCACACTCTTGAAATTAATGCGAGCAAAGGCTTTTCAGAGCAAGGGGAGAATGTGGAAGAGACAAGCAGAAGGAAAAGGAAAGTATCCATTGCAGAGCACAGAGGGGAATACATCTGCCCCAGGCCTGGAAGTGCAGCCCAGAGAGCTAGAGAACACTCCTCCCACATGAAAAACTCAGCATCCCCTTCGCAAATCATCTAGAGGACTTTCTGGTTTACAAAGTACTGAGACACTGGGCTTATGCCATGGCTTCAAAGATGGAAATTCTAGAAACAACACTAAGAGTCATAGTT
The DNA here is from genome assembly GCF_001604975.1 of Cebus imitator. Classification (NCBI taxonomy): domain Eukaryota; kingdom Metazoa; phylum Chordata; class Mammalia; order Primates; family Cebidae; genus Cebus; species Cebus imitator. The sequence goes on from NW_016107838.1 coordinate 511,673, forward strand.
TCTTACACAGACGCAAAGAAGTACAAATACATCAGGCTTTCAAAACCACAAATGCAGCCTCTGAACTTTGATGTTTAGCAACACGTCTGCTGTTAAGATGATCACAGTGGATACTGTGAGGGGCTTGGAGTACAGGGGCCTGAGATGCAAGTTTTATTTCAGCTCCACAGGCCTTTTCTGAGTGCAAATCTGAAACTTTCATTTCTCTACCGGATGATACATTCCCAGAGGGCAGGGACAATATTCTGTTCATTTTTATAATCCGACCCTCTCCCACCCACTCCTGACCTTCAACTCAGTAGCCCCTAGCCCAGCACATAACACAGGGCTTTTATAAGTGTCTTAATGAATTAATATTTTTAATTATCTCAGAAAATAAAAATTGTGCTTACAATTTTTACTTTTTGAGGTATGGCAGGTTTAGCAGAAAGAAAGAAAAGGCATCTCTGTAGAGATGAATTATTATAAACGATTAATAGTTTTACGGTTCAGTTCATGAACTTTGAGCTGATAATGTGGCTGCAACAATTTTACAATGCATTTGAAATACCCACAACTCAACAAAACTAAAGGAAAATTTACCATGGAAGAGTATATAAAGCAATCATCAATTAAAAAGTATCAAATTACAAAATGTCTTGAATAAAGAATGAGTTTTTGTGAAGATTCTGAAGAGGACTTGTAAATCTTAAAGAATGGCTCTATTTTGTCAAATATTTTTAAAATAAGACTTCACTTTTCCTTTATGTAAGTATTTCAGACTACGGACTCTCAAACCTATTAGCAGCCACGATTATGGGTGCTTTCCAATCAAACACGAAATGAAGAAAGGAAAACAGAGAATTCTCAGAAATAAATGAACAAGAGCTAGGAGAGCTTTTAAGGAAGGAAGCAGATAACAGATGTTGTGTGAGAATGTGTAAGAACGTGACTGCATTAGAATTAACTGTGCTTTGAGGTCGCAAAGGGAGAGGAGAAACTGGGTGGGGAATTTCTGTCAAACCAACAACCAGTTACCAATAATGTCCAGAGGGGCCAAGCCAAGGCTAATGAGTCCCTGTATGGAGGTAGAAACGGGTGAAGAGCACATAAGCCTCCAGTCTCAGGAAGGTTTGGGAAGGAAAAGGTTGAACATGCATTACAGACGCGTAGCGTCTATTTACAAAGTAGGAAGCAGTCTTTCCCCACCCTCAGCTTCCAGAGTTCAGGGGGGCTACCCCTCTCCCTGATCCCAGGAGGGAGCATGTGACACTTCCTGGGGCATAACCTCCAGGTCAGGGGCTGGCAAATGGCCCCCGCCCTGCCACTGGGAGATGACCTCCAAAACTCTTCTGGAGTTCTCTGGAAGAAATGTTCTCTTCCTCCTGTGGTTAATTTTGGTGTGATGTCAACTCACACTGCTGGTGGCTATTTTAGAAACCACGTGGGAAAACCTTGCCTAAACATAAAGATAATGCAGAGGAAAGAGGACGTGACAGAAAAGGCCAGTCTCGCTCACGTCTGTGGTACTGGATCCAGGAGTTCCTGAATACAGCCATCTCTCTCAGTTCCTAACGATGTGTGCTAGAAAATTCCCCTCTCCATGTTCATGTCATTTGAACTGGGATTCTTCTACTTATAGTAAGAATGTCCAGTGGGGCACAGTGGCTTACACCTGTAATCCCAGCATTTTGGGAGGCCGAGGAGGGTGGATCACAAGGTCAAGAGATTGAGACCAGCTTGGCCAAAATGGGGAAACCCCAGCTCTACTAAAAACACAAAAATTTAGCTGGGTGTGGTGGAGCATGCCTGTAGTCCCAGCTACTCAGGAGGCTGAGGCAGGAGAACCACTTGAACCTGGGAGGTGGAGGTTGCAGTGAGCCGAGATCACGCCATTGCATTCCAGCTGGGGCGACAGAGAGAGACTCCATCTCAAAAAAAAGAGAATTTGGATTTGACATACCTTAGTTCTTCCAGTGCAGGACGGAACTGGGAAAGAGGGGTTTCGCAGAAATCATCAGGATAAGT
>NW_016107838.1:513855-515189 GCF_001604975.1 Cebus imitator
CTCAAAAAAAAAAAAAAAAAAAATCAGCTCAGAATGTCCTACTCATATAAGGACATTCTGAGTTTGGATGTCTATATTTATAAGAATGTCTATCAGACAAATTAAGATCCTTTCTTAATCTTTATCTTATTTATTTATTTTACATAGAGACCCATGTGATAGCACAAATTCAGTTCTTAGGTGGAAGAGAAAGCAATCAGAGGGAAGAGCACCTAATACACTGCCCGACACACATAAAGAATTCTCAGTGTTCACTGAACACAGTAAATACGAGGAAAGGGACAAAAAGCCATATGATTTCAATACAGAAGACAGAAAAATGCGACAGCTTCTAAAGAAGAGACTTACTCAGCAAACAGTCTATATTCCGCTGGGCTTGGTGGCTCATGCCTTTAATCCCAGCACTTTGGGAGGCCAAGGAGGGTGAATCATTTGAGGTCAGGAGTTCAAGACCAGCCTGGCCAACATGGCGAAACTCCGTCTCTACTAAAAATACAAAAATTAGGTGATAGTGGTGCATGCCTGTAATCCCAACTACTCAGGAGGCTGAGGCTGGAGACTCATTTGAGCCTGGGAGATGGAGGTTGCACTGAGCCAAGATTACATCACTGCATTCCAGTATGAGCAACACAGTGAGATCCTGTCTCAAAAAAAAAAAAAAAAAAAGAAAAAGAAAACAATCTACATTCAACTAAAAGTGAATACACTATGTTAGATTTCTTGGGTATAAAATGGCAGTAGAGCAAGGAAGAAGGCCAAAGTCCCTCTGCTAAGGAGAAGGCGAGGTTTTTGGGGTTTGACCTGAGCCATGGTCATCTGAACACCTTCACCTCCAATATCTAGCAGACTTTTGTCTGTTTCAGCAGCTCCTTTCTCTCCTTTCCAAGAAAAATGACTCCAACCAAGTTCCAAGTTCCTGAGTGCCCATGAGTGATTCTCTGCAGCTCCTTTCTCTTGGAGGAATCATAGCCTCTTCCATGATGCTGCTGTCAGATGAGAGCCCAGTGTTCCCCAGGAGGCCAAATGCATGATCAGTGTCACTAGCTATTTCCACTTTGAATTTCTAGAGCAACTGAGTAACTTCAAATAGAGGATACTCTCCAGCTTCTGTTTCCCAATGCATCATCAATGTATACACTGTACACTCTTTTGCTTTAAAAATCAATCACACTTAGCCATGCATGTTGGCGGGCACCTGTAATCCCAGCTACTCAGGAGGCTGAGACAGAAGAATTGCTTGAACCTGGGAGGCAGAAGTTGTAGTGAGCCAAGATCACGCCATTGCACTCCAGCACTGGCAACAGTGCAAGACTCCATCGCAAAATAATAATAAT
>NW_016107838.1:515360-519768 GCF_001604975.1 Cebus imitator
TTTTTTTTTTTTTTTTTTTTTTTGGTAGAGACGGGTATTTTGTACTGAAGAAACTGAGTTAAAACATACTGTGACCCTACATAGCATGCAAAAATGTTTTATGTTTAATATTCCAATAAAATAATTTTATGTGACATTTCAAGTTTCTTTTATTATTATACTTTAAGTTCTGGGGTACATGTGCAGATCATACAGGATTGTTAATAGGTATACACGTGCCATGGTGGTTTGCTGCATCCAACCCCCCCATCATCTACATTGGCTATTTCTCATAATGTCATCCCTCCCCAATCCCTCCACCCTCTGCTATCCCTCCCATAGCTCCCATCCCCCGACAGGCCCCAGTGTGTGATGTTCCCCTCCCTGTGTCCATGTGTTCTCATTGTTCAACACCCACTTATGAGTGATAACATGAGGTATGGTTTTCTGTTCTTGTGTCAGTTTGCTGAGAATGATGGTTTCCAGCTTCATCCATGTCCCTGCAAAGGTCATGAACTCATCCTTTTTTGTGGCTGCGTAGTATTCCATGGTGTATATGTGCCACAGTTTCTTTATCCAGCCTATCATGATGGGCATTTGGGTTCGTTCCAAGTCTTTGCTATTGTAAACAGTGCCACAACGAACATACATGTGCATGTGTCTTTATAATAGAACAATTTATAATCCTTTGGGTTTGTGAAAACTGGCTAGCCATATGCAGAAAAGTGAAACTGGACCCCTTCCTTACACCTTATCCAAAAATTAACTCCAGATGGACAAACCACACTGCCTTGTAGGTACCTATGCAACAATCCTGCATGTTCTGCACATGTACCCCAGAATCTAAATTGCAATTTTATATATATATATATATATATATATATATATATAGAGAGAGAGAGAGAGAGAGAGAGATTTAAATATAAGACCTAACCCCATAAAAATCCTAGAAGAAAACCCAGGCAATACCATTCAGGACATAGGCATAGGCAAGGACTTCATGACTAAAACACCAGAAGCAATGGCAACAAAAGCTAAAATAGACAAATGGGATGTCATTAAGCTTAAGAGCTTCTGCACAGCAAAAGAAACTATTGTTAGAGTGAACCAGCAACCAAGAGAATGGGAAAAATTTTAGCAATCTACCCATCTGACAAAGGGCTAATATCCAGAATCTACAAAGAATTTAAACACATTTACAAGAAAAAAAAAAACCCATAAAAAAGTGGGTGGAGGATATGAACAGACACTTTTCTAAAGAAGACATTTATGCAGCCAACAAACATGAAAAATGCTCAGCATCACTGAGCATTGGAGAAATGCAAATCAAAACCACATTGAGATATAATCTCAAGCCAGTTAGAATGGCGATCATTAAAAAATCTGGAGACAACAGATGCTGCATAGGGTGTGGAGAAATAGGAACACTTTAAACTGTTGGTGGGAGTATAAATTAATTCAACCATTGTGGAAGACAGTGTGACGATTCCTCAAGGATATAGAAATAGACATTTCAAGTTTCAACCCTAAGCCCCATAACTGATCTCTGAACTTGAGTTGTTATGTGAAATTATACTGTTATGAAGAAAAATAGGAAAAAAATGTTCACATTTAGGGTTTCTGGTACTAACAAGTCAGTAATTCAAGCCTCTAGGAAAAATTTTCTGTGTTGGCAACTGGGGTAAATATTTTTATGTGGTGAGGATATCAAATCTATTAATCTTTAAGGAAATATTTTTAGTTTGTAAGATTATTGTAAACCTCCAAAAAAATGGCAGATTGAACACATGCATTAACATAGTTTCCTCCTGAAATCCCACTAATAGGATGGTAAATAAGTATCAGAAATCTCCAGGAATGCAGAAGGGATACAGGAAGAGACCGCAGCAATTGAATGATGGAGCCAGAGAGCTGCTTGACCCAGCAGGCTGGAGAGACTGGCACTGGGATCCTGAGTGGGTGTGTGGATCAGGGCTGTCTGGAGGGACAGAACCAATAGGGTATATGCGTATATAACAGTGAGTTCATTAGGGAGAACTGGCTCACGTGACACAAGGTGAAGTCCCTCACAGACGGGGAAAGAGAGAAGCAGTAGTGTGGCTCAGGCCAAACCCCAGGGAAGCTGACGGTGCTGCTCTTAGTCTGAGGCTGAAGGCCCAAGAGCCCCCAGGAGCCCACCAGTGCAAGTCCCAGAGTCCAGCGGTCAAATGGCCTGGAGTCTGATGTCCAAGGGCAGGAGGAAAGAAAGCCAAGCGTCCGCCATGGCACAGCACCGGAAGAGAGAGAGCAAGCTCACGCAGCAAGTGATATGGTTCGGATGTTTGTCCCCTCCACATCTCATATGGAAATGCATCCCCAGTGCTGGGGGTGGGGGAACCTGGTAAGAGGTGATTGGAACACAGGGTGGATTCCTCATAAATGGCTTAATGTGATCCTCTTGGTGATGAGTGAGTTCCTGATCTCTGAGTTCACTTGAGAGCTGGTAGTTTTTTTGTTTTTGTTTTTTATTTTGTTTTTGTTTTTGAGATGGGAGTCTCTGCTGTCAGGCTAGAGTGCAGTGCCGAGATCTTGGCTCACTGCAGCTTCCACTTCCCAGGTTGAAGCGATTCTCCTGCCTCAGCCTCCCAAGTAGCTGGGACTACAAGCATGTGCCACCACGCCCAGCTAATTTGTGTATTTCTTTTAGTAAAGACAGGGTTTCACCATGTTGGCCAGCCTGGTCTCAATCTCTTGACCTCATGATCCAACCACAATGGCCTCCCAAAATGTTGGGATTACAAACGTGAGCCACTGCACTGGCTGAGATCTGGTAGTTTTAAAGGGTGTGGCACCTCTTCCGCCTCCTCTCTCTTGCCCTCATTCTCACTGTGAGAATTCCCTTCCACCATTCTCCCTTCCCCTTCCACCATGACTGGAGGTTCCCTGAGGACTCACCAGAAGCAGGTGCCATGCCAATACCATGCCTCCTGTACAGCTACAGAACCAGGAGCCAATTACACTTCTTTTCTTTTTAAATTACCCGTCCTCAGGTATTCTTTATAATGATACAACAACAGACTGAAATGGTTTTGTTGTGTCCCCACCCAAATCTCATCTTGAACTGCAATCCTCACAATCTCCATGTGTCTAAGGAGAGACCTGGTGAGAGGTGACTGGATCATAGGGTCAGTTTCCCCCATGCTGTCCTCATGATAGTGAGTGAGTTCTCATGAGATCTTATGGTTTTATAAGTGGCTCTTGCCCTTTCTCACCTTACTCTTCCCTCTCCTGCCACAGAATATGGTCCTTGCTTCTCCTTTGCCTTCCACCATGATTGTAAGTTTCCTGAGGCCTCCCCAGCCATACTGAACTGTGAGTCAATTAAACCTCTTTCCTTTGTAAATTAACCAGTCTTGGCTATTTCCTTATAGCATGTTGAAAATGGACTAACACACAGACTAAACACAGAAAACAAATGACATATGCCCCTTCTTCCACCTGCTTTGTCCAAAGCCTCATCGACCACTGATCACACATGCCACCAATGAGGGTGGGTCATCCTCTCCCAGTCCACTGTCTCACATGTCAGCCTCCTCTGGCCACACCCTCACAGACACACCCAGAAACAGTGCCTCACCAGCCAACTAGGCAATGCCTCAATCAAGTTGACATCTAATATTAACCATCACAGTGGGGTTATCAATGCAGGCTGATTCACAGGGCATATGGAGTAGGGGTGAGGGTGCAGCTAAAATCAGGAGCACTGGCTGAAAGTCTTCCCAAGGAGCAGCAAATGAAACCCTGTAGATGCTCTCCTACATGCCCAGAAGACAAGAAGTGTATTTTGTGCAGGGAATGCAGCGACAGCCTGCATGGTTTCCATGCTGGAAACAGGAGGTTACAAGAATCTTCAAACTCAACCCTGGATGTTCCCCTCTGCTCCTTGCATCATGGGCAGCCAGGCTAATGCCCACAGGCAAGAGACTAGAGGACTTTTTTCCCTCTAAGAAACTAGGATTTTAAGAGAAGAGTCTCACAAATACAAATAATTTGGTAAAAAGACCCAGAGAAATTTTTGAGATGCCCACAGTGGAACACCTTGGAGCACGGCATTCAGGTTACGAAGCCATGCCACACTTAGCGTTGCAGTGCCTCATTCTTCAACTTAAGATGATCACAAGGGGCTGGGTGTGGTGGCTTGTACCTGTAATCCCAGCACTTTGTGAGGCTGAGGCAGGTGGATCACCTGAGGTTAGGAGTTCAAGACCAGCCTGACCAATATGGTGAAAGTCCATCTGTAACAAAAATACAAAAATTAGCTGGGTGTGGTGGTGTGCACCTGTAGTCCAGCTACTTGGGGGCTGAGACAGGAGAATTGCTTGGACCTGGTAGGTGGAGGTTGCAGTGAGCCCAGATCGCACCACTGCACCCCAGCCTGGGCAACAGATCT
>NW_016107838.1:520663-527520 GCF_001604975.1 Cebus imitator
GCTGAGACAGGTGGATCACAAGGTCAGGAGTTCGAGACCAGCCTGACCAACATGATAAAACCCCATCTGTACTAAAAATACATAAATTAGCTAGGCATGGTGGCATGCATCTATAATCCCAGCTACTCAGGAGGCTGAGGCAGGAGACTCACTTGAACCCGGAGGCAGAGGTTGCAGTGAGCCAAGATCGAACCATTTGCACTCCAGCCTGGGCGACAGAGCAAGATGGATGTACCCCAGAACTTAAAGCATAATAAAAGAAAAAGAAAACCTTTGACATGAACAATAAAGACAAAAAAGTTTCAAAAGAAACGAAATATCCATGAAATCAAAACAAAAGAATTTCTGTTTCTGTTGCAGTGTCATTCATATAAGACCAGCTCTTCCCACTAGGAACACTGTAAAATCAGGGTAATTGTTTAGATACTGCTGGAAGACACTGGAGAGCAACCAACGGATGGAGTGGCTAAAGGCAAGAAATATATATATATATGAGGGCAAAATAATCTTTCTTTGTGCCTTTTTTCTGAAATGTGTGTCAGTTAGATGTCTCAAATTAGAGGGTTAAAACCAGGCAGAAAGTCACTGTGAAGTGTTTGGAGGAGTCTCACAGAGCTGGAGAAACAAGTCTGGAGTTCAAAGTTATCAAGACAGTCACGGTTTACTGGGAGATGTAGAAAAACAGAAGATTTGCGCAGGATGTAGTCTAAAACTCCTCTAGACTGAAGACTTGTACAGGATCTAGTCTAATACTCCTCTAGACTGAAAAGCTAAGCATAAAGCAACAACTAAAAGACTCAAAAATAAAAAGTTTCAGCAGCCCTGTTGTGTTGAAAAAATACAAACTGGAATTCAGGGAAGGCCAGCCTTGCTAACATCCCTGGGTGTACCCTAGGAGTAAAGGCAAAATGAAAAGAGTAGATCTCACAAAGACAGAAACAGCCTCAAATCAACTCAGTCCCTGATTGGATCAAAGTGATCTGTCACTCCTATAACTGCCTGCCAGAAGAAAATGAAAGCCTTTCTAGAGGAAGCTATCATCCAATGGTTCTTAAATTTTTATGCCCAATATTTGCATTCCATAAAATTATTTAAAATCAATAAAAAAGTAAATAGAAATAGATACAGCATAATATGGATTTTCAAATAACTGATTAATGTGTTCAATAAAACAGATGACAATAGTTTCACTAGGAAACAGAAATTTATTTCAAATAAACAATCAGGCCAGGCATGGTGGTTCATGCCTATAATCCCAGCACTTTGGGAGGCACAGGCAGGCAGATCACTTGAGGTCAGGAAATCGAGACCAGCCTGGCCAGCATGGTGAAACCCTGTCTCCACTAAAAATACAACAACAAAAAAAAAAAACTGCCAGACACAGTGGCACATACCTGTAGTCCCAGCTACTTGTGAGGCTGAGGCCAGAGAATCACTTGAACCCAGGCGGTGAAGGTTGCAGTGAGCCAAGATCATGCCACTGCACTCCAGCCCGGGCAACAGAACAAGACTCTGTCTAAAAAAAAAAAAATCAAACAAAAATTTTACTGCTGAGAATACAATAACTAAAATAAGGAGTTAAATAGAAAGGTTTAAGAGCAGAATAAATCTAAGAGAAAACTAGTGAAAAACAAGGGAGATTTAAATAAAATATTCTCACTGAACACACAAAGATGAAAAGATAGAAAATATAGACAAGAGCTAATTTGTAGTAGTCTCTAAAATGCCAAGGATGCATATTTTAATTTCTAAAACTAGAAGGATAATAAAAGCATATAATCATAACTGGCTATTAGAGGAAATGAGACAATAAAAAACTTATTATTATTATTTCTAGTTTATACCCAGAAAGTCTTAGGAATTGGAGGCATGCATGCGGCAACTTTGAAGAAGAAGTAAAAATGTGGCTAAAATCAGAAGGTTTCCATATCTACAACAACCAGAATAACACAAATAACAAACAGAAAAGAGATAGAACAAATAGAATACAGATAGTAATATGATATATTTAAATCTACGACCCAAATATGGTAATAATAACATTTAGTATCAATGAGCTAAACTAGTAAGTACAATAAATATGTTACTAAATTATCCAGTTAAAAGGCAAAGATTAACAGGCTACATTTTTTAAAACAACTATATTATGCTCGCATATTTAAATATGGAAAATTTAAGTACAAAGAGATGTTGGAAGTAAAATGATTGGAAAAGGTGTATCATATAAACATTAACCAAAATAGAGCAAGCATAGCTACACTAATTCAAGAAAAATAGATGAATAGCATTAATAGAAATAAAGAAAGACATTTAAAGATTATAAAAGAGTTGATCCTCCAGGGAGATAAAATAATTTTAAATTACTTCACCTAGCAACATAACTCCAAAAAGAAAAAAAGAAAAAAAAAATTCACAGACTGGGAGATTTTAATGTTTCTCTCTCAGTAAATGATTAAAGAGTCAGACGAAAAGATGCAGAGATATGAAACATTTGACAATGTAATTGACAAACCTAACCCACTCTACATATAGTTAACACTGCACTTAGTAAGTGTAGAATGAACTTTCTTTTAAAATGTATGCAGAAGGCTGGGCACGGTGGCTCACACTTGTAATCCCAACACTTTGGGAGCCCATGAGGTCAAGAGATTGAGACCATCCTGGCCAACATGGTGAAACCCCATCTCTACCAAAAATACAAAAATTACCGGGGTGTTGTGGTGTGTGCTTATAGTCCCAGCTACTCAGGAGGCTCAAACAAGAGAATCATTTGAACCCAGGAGGCAGAGGTTGCAGTAAGCCATGATCACACCACTGTACTCTAGCCCAGTGACAGAGAGAGACTTCATCTCAAAAAAATAAAAATAAAATGTATATAGAACATTTATCAAAAATTGATTATGAGTCATTTTAAAAACTCAATAAATATCAAAGAATTGAATGATCTAGAACCTATTCTTTTACTACAGTGAAATTAATGTAGACATCACTAACCAAAAAGATAATTTAGAAGATTCCCAAATGTTTCAAACTAAGAAATTATTTTCTATATAACCCATGGATCAAAGAAAAACTTATAACAGAAGTTAGGAAATACTTTTAAGCTAATGACAGTGAAAATATGAATTATTATACAATAATTTCTCCTTTCTTTCAAAATATCATACATATTTTCCACTTTCTTCTTTCATAATGCACATATATATATATATATATATATATAAAGTTGGTAAGTTTACCTTTAAGCGGCTGAAGTCATTTCTACTTTATTCTTTATTGTACAATACAGAAGAATGTAGAAAATATGTACAATATCTTAAAAGTAGAAATTATTGTACAATAATTCATATTTTCAGTCATTAGCTTAAAAATATTTTATATATATTATAAAAAAAAGAAAATAGAAAAATTAGTGATATAAGAATGTATCACAAGAAACTAAAATAAAATAACAGAATATTCAGCTGACAAATAATGGAAAGAAGAAAGCAATGAAAACCAAGTGCTATGGCTTATACCTATAATCCCAGCACTGTGGAAAGCCAAGATAGTGGATTGCTTGAGCCCAGGAGTTCGAGACCACCCTGGCCAACATGATGAAACCTTGTCTCTATAAAAAATACAAAAATTAGCTATGCCTGGTGGTGTGTGCCTGTTATTCCAGCTAATCAGGAGGCTGAGGCAGGAGGATTGCTTGAGCCAGGGAGGTGAAGGCTGCAGTGAGCTGTGATCATGCCACTGCACTCCAGCCTGGGCAAGACAGCAAGACTCTGTCTCAGAAAAAGAAAAAAAAAAAAAAAAAAAGAAGAAGAAAGCAATTAAAATAAGAACATAAATTAATAAAGTAAGAATAATTTCATATTAGAGAAAAAAATCACAAAACTCAACAATTGATGTTTCTGAAAAGCCCTACAAGACTGATTCAACCCTGGCAATTTTGGTTAAAATAAAAAGAGAAATAACCGCAAATATGAAGAATGGAAAGACAGCCAGCATTCAAGATCTTAGGGATATTAAAAAGATAAGAAGAAGATGTTATAAGCAACTTCATACCATTACTTAGAAATTTTAAATAAAATGAATAGTGATTGATTCTGGGTGCCAAACTTGCCTGGATTAAGGGGTACCCAGATAGCTGGCAAAGTGCTATTTGTCCTCAATTATTACATTAATTATTTTCAGTGTTTGAGTAGCCACTAAGCCCATTGCTCTTCTGCTGAAAGGGAAACCCGAGTGGTTTGGCATTTGATTGGAAATATTGGGCTGCTCCAAGTGTGTCTACAGGGCTTTTTGCAGGAAACTGGCATACGAGTCAGGGGACTGAAGGGGGAAGATCCACCCTCAATATGGGTGGATATCATCCACTTGGCTGGGCGCCCAGAGGTGTAACAAAAAGGTGAAGGAAGAACAAATTTTTACTTGCTCTCCTGCTGGAGCCAGGATGCCTTTCTTCCCCTGACCTTGGACATCGGAACTCCAGGTTCTCTGGCTTTTGAACTCTGTAAAATTGCACCAGTGTCTCCAGGACTCTTAGGCCTTCACCATCAGACTGATGTGTAACTCAATCGTTTTCCTTGGTTCTGAGGCCTCTAGACTTAGACTGAGCTATGCTCCTGGCTTCCCTGGTTCTCCAGCTTGCAGGTACCGCTTCAGCCTCATTAACCACATGAGCAAATACCCCTAATCATTCCCTTCTGCATGCGTGCATGTACATGTGTACACATATGTGTGCATATACACACCCTGCACATGATTTCAGCAGGGTCAACTGGTTTCTATCACCTAACCAACAGAGTCTAATTAATGTACTCATTGAATAAAACATTTTCCAGAACATTCATTGCCTCTTAATGACTTGCATTCTTCCCATCTACATGGTTTTCCTAAAAACATTTTCACCTAAATATTTGGAAGATGATTTGCACGAAGACTGGCTTACAGTCTCTCATTAATTAGTCTCTTGGTTTCGTTTTTTCGTTTTGTTCTTCTTTCAAGTTTAAGGTCACCCCAACAGTGACATACCTTTACTTCTCCTTATGTACACATCTTTTATTGGGCATAATGGACAGCACTGCAGAAGTACATAAATATTCAGCACCAACAGCAAATGTTAAATTTTCAAGTGGATTGTTATTTAACAATCACTCAAACGCTAGCCAAAAAAAATTACGTATTCAGCGTTTTTTGATTCATTTCTGAAAATGCATAACAAATACGTTCAGATACAAAAATGGCTCTTTTCCACTCCCTGAAGTTTGGTACTCAAAAAAGTAATTCCCCGTCGATCTCACAGCCATTCTATTAGAGGAATGAGGGCTCTGAGAAAGCATGCAGAAACACAGAATTAGACTTTGACTCAGTTAAATTATTGCTCAAAGGAGACTGGTACTTGAGATGCATAACTGATCTGGATTTATCAACTTAACCATCTTTGCAACTACGCGTCTGCCTTGTGAAAACATTTTCTTTATTTGTCATTGGAAATATGACATCGGCTTGTAGTAAAAAGGAAATGAACAATACAGAAGTGTATGAAATAGAAAATAAAAACTCTCCACCACATTCGATCCCCACTCCCCAGGGATAACCGATGGATTCATATCAACCTCCTTATATGTTATTATTTTAATTCTGCCATTCAGATGCTGGTAATATGCAACAGAAAAATGCAATTCAGAAGGTATCTCTGATGTCATAAACATGAAGGACATATGGAAGCCAAAGAAAAAGTCAGTTACGTCATCAACAGGATCTATGTAACAATAATTAAGAATTATATGTCAGCTGGTCATGGTGGCTCATGCCTGTAATCCTAGCACTTTAGGAGGCTGAGGTGGGCAGATCATGAAGTCAGGAGTTCAAGAGCAGACTGGTTAACATAGTGAAACCCTGTTTCTACTAAAAATACAAAAAAACAAGCCAGGTGTGGTGGTGGGCGCCTGTAATTCCAGCTACTTGGGAGGCTGAGGCAGGATAATCACTTGAACCCAGGAGGCAGGTATAAAGTGGCTTTAAAATTGGGCAGCTTTGCAGTGTCACTTAGGGTTGCTTCCTGTCATAACCAAACGCAAGTCCAGCTGCAAGTCCAGCTACTGAGAAGTCAAAAACTCGAGAAGTGAGGTACGCTGAAAGGAAACAATTTTATTCCAATGCTAGCAGCTGGGGAATGGCCAGGCTCATGCCCTTAAAAGGCCATTCCAAACATTAGACTGAGGAGAGGGGTTGACAAAGCGGAACTTGAAATGAATGGCCTCTGGGACGGCGCTGGGTCCAAGGTCTATGTGTCTTGCTACACTGGCCATCTTGAGTCACAGCTCACTTGGAGGGTGGGCTGGCATAATCTCAACCATGGCCAGGTTGTACACTAACAGCCTTAAGGTGACCTCTGGAATTTCACAGCTGGTCTCCGTGCCTGGTATGTCTCAAGATTAGCCCCTAACACTTCTAAGAAAGCACATAATTAGAGGGATAGCAATGGAAGGAAGTGTCTGATAAGAAGGAAGTGTCTGATAAGAAGGAAGTGTCTGATAACAAAGAGCTTTAAAGTATTAATATATTACAAAGCCAAAAGCAAGAAAGGAAAAAAGTTTCAACAAGCATTTTGAAGCTAACCTATCCGTGACACTGTGATGATAGCACCTGTCTTGTTCAGAAATAGAAAGTGGATGCCAGGCATGGTGGCTCATGCCTGTAATCCCAGCCCTTTGGGAGGCCAAGGCAAGTGGATTATGAGGTCAGGAGGTCAAGACCAGCCTGGTCAACAGAGTGAAACCCTGTCTCTACTAAAAATACAAAATACTCGGGAGGCTGAGGCAGGAGAATTGCTTGAACTCAGGAGGTGGAGATTGTGGTGAGCC
>NW_016107838.1:527595-533477 GCF_001604975.1 Cebus imitator
AAAAAAAAAAAAAAAAAGAAATAGAAAGTGGATTCAAGTTCAGTTGATCTCTAGAGGGGGGAAGCTTGCAGTATCTGTTTAGTCTCTTGGAGCACCAGAGGGTGAATTTATTGATAACAGGCTAGGAGAAAAGCAAGAAAAGCAGAGTTTGCCCTGACGGTCCACTCCTACATAAAGGTGACCCAAACTCCGCCTTAAATGAAAGCAAGAGGATACAAAGTAATTTAGGGGAGACCTGTAAGCCCAACAGGTAGTTAAGTCATCTATTGAGTTAGAAAAACCTTACAAAGTGGTGGTATCAGGAAAACAATTTGTAGAAACACCTGTCCAAGGAAGAGGTTTCAACTCACTGGAACTTCACTTGCTGAATGCCTGAATGAGTCCCTGAAAAAACAGAAGTCTGGGCCTCATTATGTATGCAAGGAGGTAGGATGCACAAACGCTGCTGAACCAACAGCCACTCTGTGCCCACCATTAGCCAATTCAGTTTTCTCTGCTCACACAGCCCATGTAAAATGAAGCCACATCACCCAGGCATGGTTTCCCAGGTTTTATGTAGGACACGTTCGTGCATCTTGAAAAGAAATGGAGCACTGGTGCCTCTCCTGTAGAATCCAAGCATCACGACATGAACACGTACATCTGTTTACACAACGTCAGGTACTCCAGGCAAAATCCAGGCAGATACTAGTGTACATTTCCCAGTATGTCACAGCGTCATAAATATCCAAGACAGGTACATCTTCACTGTTTTGCCCAGTTTTGCTAATCAGAATGAAAACATCTAGTTGTTCATATTATCCTTCCATCAATGTGCCTGCCTACCGAATGCAGTAGATGATTGAGAAGAGACTTGAGTGTTTACCAGTGATATATTGCCTGTGTATCATTTAGTGCCAAAAACACTTTAATTTCTTCTCTTCATATATCAAAGACGCTATCTGGTGATTTATTTCAGGGAAATGAAGGTGAAAGCAGAGGATGGCTTGTCAAATTAAAATGAGCTTATATCTTAGTTGTGGGTGCACCTTGATATTTCCGACAAGCCCATAAACCATCCTGATTCCGTAGGATGCTGCTACATTGTTCCTGGAAAGAAGCAAGATCCATAATTACTTCCTAGTCAAGTCTGCCATAAAAATATTTTCCTTTTTGCCTACTTTGGGGCTCTTTTAACAGATAAGCCTGCCTGATTATTCTTTGCTTCAGCCAGTAGCTGCTATTGGTTTATTAGATCAGATGACAGAAACTGTCTTATTTCCTTTCTAAAATGTTTCTTGTTCTTAATCTTTTTTTTTTCAATTTTTGCACAATCACAGCATGTGATACATTTCCTGACTCGAATATCAATTATAAGTCCAGAGAGAGAGAGTCCTCAATTTTGGTGCAGGTTAAACAAACAACCTGAAAGATCATTGTTCCTTTAACAAGGACACATTCTCTAGCTGATCAGAAACAGGAGGAACCATCCTTCTCCCAGTCCATCTCATTCTCACGGAACTGAATACAAGCAGAAAGAAAAGTGAAAAGTTGCTGACAGTTGGCTTTAGAAGAACTACTACAGAAATCAAGTTTATGTGGCACAATTAGGTTCCAAGGCCCCCTTTTCAATTATATTAAGATTATCACATTATGGCCAGGCACGGTGGCTCATGTCTGTAATCCCAGCACTTTGGGAGGCCCAGTCGGGGGGATCATGAGGTCAAGAGATTGAGACCATCCTGGCCAACATGGTGAAACCCCATCTCTACTAAAAATGCAAAAATTAACTGGGCGTGGTGGTGCGCGCCTGTAGTCCCAGCTCCTCAGGAGGCTGAGGCAGGAGAATTGCTTGAACCTGGGAGGCAGAGGTTGCAGTGAGCCAAGATCGCACCACTGCACTCCAGCCTGGCACCTGGCAACAGAGCGAGACTCTGTCTTAAAAAAAAAGATTATCACATTATGTATTTTTTGCATATTTATATAATATTTTTATTAAGATATAGAGTATAAAGATGAATTTGTTTCTGTTTAGTACCAGCTATCTCTTCCAGAATTACTGTCAGGGCCTGAGCTACCAAAAATGAAAGAGGTAGCATCTGTGTATGCGGCTGGAGAATTCCATGAGGCACAGTCACTCAAAATGCAGCCTAACCTGGCTCAGGGGTCTGATTCCGGCCACCACAGCACTTGGGTGAAGCTTTGATCTCTGCTTTCTCTTAGTTGTTTGGCCTTCACTAAGTCATTTACCACTTCTGAACAAAGTTTTCCCCTCTGCTAAATTGGAAGCAATAATATTTTACAGGGTTTTGAAACTCAAGCAAGAGAATATAAACAAAGATTGTTGTATAAAAACAGCATTTTCCTAGGAATCAATATGCATGAGTTAAGATTTATGGGGGCCTTTGTTTCGGCTAAAGGTAGAGGTTTTATACACTGAGAACATAAGGGAAAGATAACAGGAAAATAGGAAAGTGGAAAACAAGATTGGGTAAGTTCAGCAGCCCACTTCCATGCTGGAAGAGACGCTAGCCTCACAGACACAGTCCCACTTGTGGGTAAGTTCAGCAGCCCACTTCCATGCTGGAAGAGACGCTAGCCTCACAGACACAGTCCCACTTGTGGGTAAGTTCAGCAGCCCACTTCCATGCTGGAAGAGACGCTAGCCTCACAGACACAGTCCCACTTGTGGGTAAGTTCAGCAGCCCACTTCCATGCTGGAAGAGACGCTAGCCTCACAGACACAGTCCCACTTGTGGGTAAGTTCAGCAGCCCACTTCCATGCTGGAAGAGACGCTAGCCTCACAGACACAGTCCCACTTGCTATGGTTTGAAGTCTGTCCCCTTTGAAACTCATGTAGAAACTTACTCCCCAAATGTAACAGTATTAGTAGGGTTTTCAAGAGGCAACTGGGTCAAGAGGACTCTGCCATCATCAATGGATTCATCCATTCATGGCTTAATAGATTAATGAGTTAATGAACTAACAGGCTATCATGGGAGAGGAGCTGTTATAAAGGCAGTTTTTCTCTCTCTCATGGTCCCCCCACCATGTGATGCCCTGCCTAGCCCTGAGACTCTGCAGAGAGTCCCCGCCAGCAAGCAGGCCCTCACCAGATACAGCTTCTCTGCCTTGGACTTCCCAGCCTTCAGAACTCTAAGAAATACATTTTTTCTTTACAAATCACTGTCTCAGATACTCAATTACTGCAACAGAAAACAGACTAAGACACCCCCTAGAACTGGCCAGGAACCATGCTACATAATAATGATAAGCTCTTACAAGGATGCAGCATTTTCTCAGAGCACAAGTAAAATTAGCAAGGCCAAACCAACTATCCCAAAAGAACTGCAGGACATTCCTCTAAAGGAATGCAGAAGAATTTGAGCAAATTTGGTTTTCTGTGAGACAACCCTGAGAAATCTTCCTGTAGGTCAGCAAATGATACCAATGATTCATTAAAAACAATCAAATCTCCTTTATACTCACAATCAGGTAGAGCACAGGGAAATCAAAGTTGCAATTATATATAAAGTATTTAGGTTATAATTACACATTAGAAACATACCCATTTTTCTCATCCTTTCTCAAAAGTCCTCCTTTGGCCCAGACACAGTGGCTCAAACCTGTAATCTCAGCACTTTGGGAGGCAGATCCAGGCAGATCTCCTATGGTCAGGAATAAGACCAGCCTGATCAACATGGTGAAACACTGTCTCTACTAAAAATACAAAAATTAGCCAGGCAAGATAGTGAGCACCTGTATTCCTAGCTACTTGGGAGGCTGAGGCAGTAGAATCACTTAAACCCAGGAGGCAGAGGTTGTAGTGAGCTGAGACGGCACCACTGCACTGCAGCCTGGGCAACAGAGTGAGATTCCATCTCAAAAAAAAAAAAAAAAAAAAGTCTTCCTTTGGCCCTGGGGGCAAGCAGTTTCCAAATGTACCTAACACAAGGGGATTGGCCCTTCTGAAGCATCTGGGAAGTGATCAGCCAGAGTTGGCACATGCAGTCTGGAACATTCCCTGCATGTCTTCTCTCTGTCACTACATGAGGCCATGAACAAAACATCCGTAGTAACTTTAATGTGTCCCATAATTACTGGAACATGCAAATTCTCAAGTTCCCAAGCAATACTGACAAAAGGGAGGTACTATGGTTTAGACGTGGTTGGTTTGGCCCCACCAAGTCCCATGCTGAAATTTACACTCAGTGGTGGAGGTGGGGCCTGGTGGGAGGTGTTTGGATAATGGAGATGGATCACTCATTCATGGCCGAGTGCATTCTCCCAACAGTGAATGAGTTCTCACTCAGCTCCCCTGAGAACTGACTATTGATGAGCCTGACACTTCCTCTTCCTCTGTCTGGCGTCCTCTCATCATGTGGCCTCTGCACATACCAGCTCCCCTTCCCCTTCCGCCATGAGTGGAAGCAGCCTGAACTCTCACCAGAAGCAGAGGTTGACACCACACTTCTTATACAGCCTGAAGAATTATGAGCCAAATAATTCTCTTCTCTTATAAATGACTCAGCATCAGGTATTCCTTTATAGCAATACAAATGGACTAAGACAGTTTACGAATAAGAATTAGAGATAAAACAGCTGCTATGCTAGGACTCACAACCACGTATCCAAATTATTCAGATGAACCACATGCATTCTAATTGCAGTTCAGAAAATACGGTCACCGTGTCCAAGATATGCTAATTCATCACTATGAACAGTGAGGAGTTTGTCTTCTCAGTGCTTTTCACAAAAAAAGGCCATCGTCTTAGCCTTGACATCAAAGTATCTTCCCTTCCCACAGCTGTCCACAGAGCTCCATAATGATTCCAATCATGTGCCCCCAAAGTGTATTTAGGATAATTCTGTTGCTAGAATTTGTCAACCAAATTGGCATGATCTGTATGCTATTGAAACCCTATACGCTATCAAAACCCTATACGCTATCATTAAAAGAATCCCAGGAAAAAGAAATTGGCAAACTGAGTACATACAGAGATAATAAAGCCAGCTTGGCCCCATTCAATCTTTGCATTTCTAAGTCATTGTTTTTCGTTGTTTTTGGCTTCCTACACCTAGCTTTATATGATAATGCAGGTTCTGAGGATGATTTTACATTTACGGACTATAAAATAACACCAGAAGCATAAGACCAATGGGAAATTAGATTAAACATTCACTATAAGGAAAAATCTGTTCTGCAGTTGCTGAATATCACATTTACCAGCAGCAGTTCTACTTCCAGAAGAAGATGATTTGAGATATTCAACAGTTTCATGCCACACAAGAGAATCGTTCATCTTACTTGTCAGCATGGACTATGGTCAGGCTCTATCAGTTGAGCTGGGAGTGAATTGGCACCATCTGGCCACAGAACTATCAGACTTATAAAGTAAAGATTTTGCTTGCTTATACTTTTAAATAAGAACAGCCAAAGACACAGCTAACAGGTCAGTAATAAAAAATGTAACCAAATAAACTTTAGTACATAACATATTTAAAACCATTATTCTGACGCCATCCTTTTTAGACTCAAATTTTACTGCCACATTCATCCCCTCATCTTCAATTAAATTTTTGAGAATAATAGCAATAATCCACAGGACACTAAAAAGAAGTTCACAGACGGGATTGTTCAGGGAAAATACTGGGGCAGATTGATCCGATTCAGAAGGCTCTGCTTCCAGAAGCAACGCTGAACATTCCTCGTTGACTTGCTAAAGGTCTCAGTGTCACATGGATAACCAGTTGCTGACATCCTTGCTCTTATCTCCCAGCTGCCCCTGTCCATAGGGCAATGTGTGAAGGGGACAAGGCATGTGACAGGTCCTCCTGGACAGAGTGGACATCACTACAGAACTGTGACATGCTAAGAGTTTCCCTGTAGAGACTGAAGGTG
>NW_016107838.1:533637-577276 GCF_001604975.1 Cebus imitator
CTGCCTCAGCCTCCCAAGTAGCTGGGATTACAGGCGTGCACCACCATTCCTGGCTAATGTTTTGTATTTCAATAGAGATGGGGTTTCACCATGTTGGCCTGGGTGGTCTCAATCTCATGATCTCATGATCTGTCCGCCTCGGCCTCCCAAAGTGCTGGGATTATAGGTGTGAGCCACCATGCCCAGCCACTCATTATTAAAGAAATAAAATATTCAATAATACTTGTTAAAACAAGGAAGGAAGGCTTTATTCTGGAGATAATGGCGATAGGATTTTGCATTCGGGGAGAGAGACTGGGTTCAATTCAGAATACAGCACGAGCAAGTGGGAATGCACAGCCATGGTGCAAGGTGAGGGCGACATCAGCGGGTAGAAAGTGACTATGAGGAAACATGGGAGGTCAGGGTGATGCTGTCTAAACCGGCCTAACAGGATCCATGTTGAAGGCAGGCCAGGGTGATGAGACAGCATCAGTGGGATGGCGGAGGATGGGGAACCCCATCCAACACCATGAAGGGTGATCAGATACTGATCGTGGCAGGTTCTTGCTAAACTGACTTAGCAAGGTTTTTGCAAAAGCTGATTTTGCAAGGAAGTGCACAGACGGGCCTAGGAGAAGGTTTGGAAGCCTGATAAATATATAGCTAATGAAATAAATACAGATCATGAAAGTTGGGTCATGCAAAGAAACTTTGTCGCCATGCTGTCCCAGAGTGTCTATTTCTTTTTTGTTGTTGTTGTTTTGAGACGGAGTCTCACTCTGTCACCCAGGCTGGAGTGCAGTGATGCGATCTCAGCTCACTGCAACCTCTGCCTCCTTGGTTCAAGCGATTCTCCTGCTTCAGCCTCCCAAGTAGCTGGGACTACAGGTGCACGCCACCATGCCCGGCTAAATTTTTGCATTTTTAGTAGAAACAGGGATTCACGGTGTTAGCCAGGATGGCCTCCATCTCCTGACCTCACGATCCATCCGCCTCGGCCTCCTAAAGTGCAGGGATGACAGGGTGAGCCGCCGCGCTCTGCCCGAGTCTCTATTTTTATCAGTTTTTTTACTATGGTAAAATATTCATAACCAGGTAACATGGAATACACAATGTTAACCATGTTTACGTGCGTGGTTCAGTGGCAGTGGGGACACTCACACGGCTGCAACCGTCTCCAGCATCCACCTCCACACCTCTTTCTTCTGCAGAACTGCAACTCTGCACTCAGAGAACACAGGCGCTCCATCTCCCGCCCCCAGCCCCTGGCAGTCCCCATCCTGCTTTCCGTCTCTATGGCTTTGACTTCTCTGGAGACCTCCCATACGTGGAACCACACAATATGTGTCCTTTTCAAAAGGCTGGCTTATTTCACTTAGCCGGATGTCCTCAAGTTTCATCCGTGTTCCAGCATGTGTCAGAATTCCACTCTTATTAAGGTGACTAATATTCCAGGGCATGTTTTTGCCACAGCTCGCTTGTCCATTCCTCCCTCCATGGCCATCTGTGTTGTTTTCAACTTTCAGCTATTGTGAATAATGCTGCTATGGACATGGGTCAATTAGAGATTCTTTTTAACTTTAAACTTTTAAAATGTGATGGCATGGATAATGAAAGCTTCTTTGGGAGGCAGCAAACTGCAGTGGTGTAGAGCATAGGCACTGAGGTCAGACTAGCTTGAATCTCAGTTCTGTTGCTTAGGAGCTGTGTGACCTGAGGTCAGTTACCTAACTTCTCTGTGCCTTTGTTGCCTAATCCATGCAAATTATCCACGCAAATTTTCCATGCAAATATTATCCATCCAATTATCATCATGTCTGCCTCCTAGGGCTGTTTTAAGGTTGACAATGTAAGCAGAGTGCTTATCATAGAACTTTGCACATGGTAAGCATTCAATAAATGTTAGCTGTTATTTTTAATATAAACAATTTGAAATTCAAGCAAACAAATAGAAAAAAAATAAAATTACTCTATATCCTGAAAATATTTATTATTGTAGATTTTGAGATTTATTCATGCTTTCTCACAAAAATTAAAAACCATAGGCTGGGCGTGGTGGCTGACGCCTGTAATCCCAGCACTTTGGGAGACTGAGGTGGGTGGATCACAAGGTCAGGAGATCGAGACCATCCTGGCCAACATGGTGAAACCCCGTCTCTACTAAAAAATATAAAAATTAGCCTGGTGTGGTGGCACACATCTATAGTCCCAGCTACTTGGGAGGCTGAGGCAGGAGAATTGCTTGACCCCGGGAGGTAGAGACTGCAGTGAGCCGAGATTGCGCCACTGCACTCCAGCCTGGCACCTGGCAACAGAGAGAGACTCTGTCTCAAAAAAAGAAGAAAAAAAACCATAGACATTTTGGTCAACTGTGTCTTCTACCTAACCATAAATGGAAACTTCTTTGTGATCCACAATTGTACTTTTAAATCATCACTTTTTTTTTTCAGACAGAGTCCCACACTGTCACCCAGTGCAGTGTGTGATCTCAGCTCACTGCAACCTCTGCCTTCCAGATTCAAGCAGTTCTCCTGTCTCAAGTTGCTGGGACTACAGGGACGTGCCACCACGCCCGGCTAATTTTTTTATTTGTACTAGAGATGGGGTTTCACCTTATTGGTCAGGCTAGTCTCAAACTCCTAACTTCAGGTGATCCTCTCGCCTTGGCCTCCCAAAGTGCTAGGATCACAGGTGGCAGCCACCACACCCAGCCTTTAAATCATCACTTTTAATGGCTGCATAATCCCTTTTGGGGAAGAGTCCACTATTTATTTATTAGTACTAGGTCTGTCTCAGGTTGAGGTCCCCAGAAGCAGAGCTGGAGATAGGGACACACTCCTGGAAGAAAGTAATTGGCAGGCAAGGGAGCAGGACACGGAGGCCACCACCCAGCACAGGTGTGATCTCAGCAGAGCCCTCAGAGGGCAACTTGAGCCTGGGTCCACAGGAGTAAGAATGCCTCAGAACTGTCTGAAGCAAGGCAAAGATGCTCGGATTTGTACTCACTCACCTGTGGGTTTTCCTACTCACCCACCTGCCTGGTATTGGATAAGACTCAGCCAGGGTCCCTTCCACATCTCTGCACACACAGACAAAGCTGATGCCCAGAGCCCACAGGAATAATGCTGCTGCTGGAGCAAAACTCACACCCAAGGACATGCACACACAAGAAATCCACCCCTGTGGTCAGAGGAGAGCACCAGCGTCATCCCCTCTAAAGATCCATATGTGAGTCAATGTACTCAAATAAATGATGTGTGCAAAGAATACATCCAAGTCCAGCCATGGGTTTGTGTAACCCTTTTTTCCACGAATCTTCCAGAACACCTCCTATTTGCCAATTCCCACATGTGGCTCTCCCTCCCTCCCCTGATTCCAGGACCCCACGGGTCTCACAGCTCAGCTGCTTCTTGTCTGCAAGTAACAGGTGCAGAAAAGCCTGCCGGCCACATACTGGAGAGCCCAGGTCAGACCACATCGGTGAGTTACCAAGCGGTACCAATCCTCACTAAGCAGGGCACCAGCGTTAGTGATATCTGCCTGGGTCGGGGAGTTACAGGTGCCAGCTAGGAACTCGGATGCTGGAAGAGGCCTTCCAGCCTCTATAAGTAATCCAAAAAATACCCAGGAGGGACACTGGGAATTCCAGTTCACATTCATTTTTCATGTCGTTATTAAGCTTCTTTTAATGCCTTATTTTAATACATTTTTATGACAATGGTGGAAAGTACAAAGTACCTTTATTTTCTAGACTACTGGGAGTTGAAGGAATATGGAAAACGCTTTATGCCCTGGCACTGGCTCTAAAGGAGCCTCCTTGCTGGAGGGAAGAGGTGGGTTCCTCTCAAGAGCAATGTGTAATTTTGATCCCCACGTTTCTGTCTAGCCGATGCCAGAAGGCCGTCTACAAGCTAAACAGGTTACATCATCTCCATAAGCCTCAGTTTCTTCAGAGACCAGGCGCAGTGGCTCACAATAGAGGCAAAAACAGACAAGTCCTGGACATCGGCTGCAAAGAACTTTGTGTTTCACAGGAGAAAAAGGTTATGAACATAAAGAACCACAGTGCAAGGGAGACATTGCTCAGTGCCAGCCAGGGGGTGAAAAATCATAGTTTAAACATTCAAGAAAAGTAATGTCACTGCTCACCACAAAGCACATGCCCAATAACTAGATGAACTGGAATTCCAGCTGGAAAAGTCCAGGGTGAGTTACAGAAGGAAGTGGACTTTGACCTGGGCTCTAAAGAATGGTAGAGTTTGGGAGGCTGAGTCAGGAGAATCACTTGAACCCAGGAAGTAGAGGTTGCAGTGAGCTGAGATCCTGCCATTGCACTCCAGTCTGGGGACGGTGCAAGACTCCTTCTCAAAAAAAAAGAAAAAAGAATGAGATGGTTATTTAAATCAAAGAAAAGAGGATTTTATGGAGCACAAAATAAAGATGGAAACAGAAAAGAAGGACACAGAGCACATATAAGAAATGTGCACCAGAGGGCCAGCCATGGTGGCTCAGGCCTGTAATCTCAGCACTTTGGGGTGAGGAGGCAGGTGGATCACTTGAGGTCAAGAGCTCAAGACCAGCCTGGCCAACATGGCAAAACCCGGTCTCTACTAAAAATACAAAATTTAGCCGGGCATCGTGGCACATGCCTGTAATTCCAGCAACTTGGGAGGCTGAGGCAGGAGAACCATTTGAACCCAGGAGACAGAGGTTGCAGTGAGCCAAGATCGTGCCATTGCACTCCAGCCTGGGTAGCAGAGTAAAATTGTGTCTCAAAAAAAAAAAAAAAAATTGGCTTTAAAATTGGAAAGAAAGGAAAGAACTGTTAGAAGAGATCCAAGTAGGCGCCTAAAGGTCAAAGAGAAAAGCAGAATAAGAGTCTTTCACCCTGATCCTGGGACTTACAGGCTCCCCTCTTTTCCAAGATTCTCCCCGTAGGGTGGCAGTGCCCTCCTTATCCTTGAGAGCTTGCGCAGTGTGTTTAGGAAGTTGTGCACACGCCTATCGGAGGCTTTCTTCCCTTTTTCCAGTGGAGTGTACCCGGAAGGTCATATTTCTCCATTTTATCTCTTACTGCTCATACCTAGGAAGTTTCTTTTCCCTGGTATCTGCATTCAATTAACACTTTAATGTTACAGCTGCGGATCCTCAGGA
Source organism: Cebus imitator (assembly GCF_001604975.1). Lineage (NCBI taxonomy): Eukaryota > Metazoa > Chordata > Mammalia > Primates > Cebidae > Cebus > Cebus imitator. The sequence goes on from NW_016107838.1 coordinate 538,774, forward strand.
AATGGCCTCGCCCTGGTGCTCTGTGTGGGCTGCCAAATTATCATTTTTAGAGAGGCAGTGTGATAATTGTGAAATCATCACCTGATATTCCTAGTGGGTTGGGGGAGAGCCCTCTCCTGACCCACTAATTCCTATCTACCTGTAAAAGAAAGAAGAAAGGAAGGAGGGAGGGAGGGAGGAAGGGAGGAAGGGAAGTAAGGAAGGAGGGAAGGAAGGGTGGGCTCATTCAAGATGATAAATAGAAATTGCAAAACCAAGGGCCAGGTGTGGTGGCTCATGCCTGTAATCCTAGCACTTTGGAAGGCTGAGGCGGGCAGATCGTGAGGTTAAGAGATCCAGACCATCCTGGCCAACATGGTGAAACCCCATCTCTACTAAAAAATACAAAAATTAGCTGGGTATGGTGGCGCACACCTGTATTCCCCACTACTCAGAAGGCTGAGGCAGGAGAATCGTTTGAACCAGAAAGTGGAGGTTGCAGAGAGCCGAGATCACGCCACTGCACTACAGCCTGGTGACAGAGCAAGACTCCATCTCAAAAAGGAAAAAAAGAAGAAGAAGAAGAAGAAGGAGGAGGATGAGGAGGAGGAGAAATTGCAAAAACATGTACACTCTAGAAATACTACATCAAACATACACTCTTCAGAAGAACTTAGTGACCAACACAGCACAATCAATTTGGAAACCTGCCCCTAGAAGTACATGTCTGACTGCTAACAAAGTAACTCACTTTTACTAAGTGTTTGTCAGGGTCCAGACTCAATTCTAAGACCTTGTCACACATCAACCACTGGATGCCCTCAAAGTTCTAAGCAGCGAGCAGTCACCCTTAATTTTTCAGATGACCAAGCAAGGCACCAGAAGATCAAACAGGTACCAACTGCAGCACTCTGACGTCAGAGCCACAGTCAGTATCCAAGAGCAGCGGTGTCTGTCTCTGTGGCATCCGGCCACCTGATCCTGTTCTCTTCATTTGTCTATTCTATAGGCAGTTTTAAAAATAACACTCAACATTGATACATGAGCATGAAATTAAATATGTCATGTTTCGCTAGAGGGGCTCTAACTTGGTGGACACTTTTGGAGAAGCAATGTGGCAACTGGCTACAAAACTGTTGACAAAACTCATATTCTTTGACCTAGTCTATCAAATTTCTAAGAATTTGCCTCAAGAAAATAAGCAGAGATGCAAATGCCAGAATGACCATAATGGCATTTTTATAATAGCAAAAAAATTAAAATTAACCTATTATTCAACAGTAAGATGAGAAGAATTAAATAAATGATAGAACTCCATTTTTTTTTTTTTTTTGAGACGGAGTTTCGCTCATTACCCAGGCTGGAGTGCAATGGCGCAATCTCGATTCGCTGCAACCTCCGCCTCCTGGGTTCAGGCAATTCTCCTGCCTCAGCCTCCTGAGTAGCTGGGATTACAGGCACACGCCACCACGCCCAGCTAATTTTTTGTATTTTTAGTAGAGACGGGGTTTCACCATGTTGACCAGGATGGTCTCGATCTCTTGACCTCGTGATCCACCCGCCTCAGCCTCCCAAAGTGCTGGGATTACAGGTGTGAGCCACCTTACCTGGCCATGAATGACATGGGAAAGTGCTCACAAGTCACTTTTAAATGAGAAAGCCATATGCTGAGCCATGCAAACAATTCTCCAACTTCGAATTTTCAATATATGTGTGTACACAGACAAACTGTTAAATTATGTATATATGAAAAACAGAGACAGGGAGAATGTTCTATGAAGACTCACAAGATATGGATCTATACAGAATACAGGAAAGGAGAGGGGAGGGAGGGGAAGGAAGGGGAGGAAAGGAGAGATGGAGCCCTTTGTTTAGGACCCTTTGCATGGATCTCATTACTAATTATTTCAAGCACAGTGCCTGGCACATAAAGAATACTTAATATTGGGTATTTTCCCCTCTACTGGCTTCTGTTTCTTCCATTTTTCTCTTGAGTAAGAACATGATTTCTTTTACAGTTGGAAAATTAAATGATTATGAAAACATACCAGGAGATGCCTGTCAGTATCATATGTTCATTTCTACTCATCTCTGTCCTGTGCAAATGGGAGTTCTTCTAGAAGCGAGCTTCTGCTGCTGTTGAAATGAGTCCATCCCCAGGGGGCTGTAGCACTGGTGATCCTGCTAAAATAAAAGGAAAAAGCTAAGTGCCAGAGTCTGATCTTCCTCCACATCCCTGAAAGCCAAGTTCGCTTTGATGTAAGTGGCAGCTGTGTATTTGGGTCAGCCTGAGAGGCAGAGAGCAAGTGAGGCCTTGAACTCTTTGTTCTTTCTCCTGTGGTGCTGGAGACGTCCCGTCCTCAGGAGGTGGCCCAGCTTGGGGGAGACGCAGATGCTGGGGGAACTACACGCACTGTTGCTACGCAAATGGCTTCAGAATTACACGGGTCGAGGTCATAATCAAATTAGGTGGCTTCCCAACTTCAAATATTTCATTCTCAATATTGATCATTAAGTTTTTCACTTTTCTAGAACTCCTTTCCTAATAGTTTACCTTGCAAACGCGCAATATGCAGACACAAAGGATAAGAGAATCTTTCTCCCAGATTCTCCCCTTCAACAAAGAGGTCAGTAGGATCCCTGTTGCCCGCCCGAATTGGAGCCATGCTAGGATTTCGGCATAGCCAGTCTGAAAAGGGGCTTCACCTTCCCGTTGTTACAGAAGAGTGGCTCTCTTTGTCTGATGTCTCCAGCCATTTATATTTCTAATGCAATACAAAGCACACAGTTCAAGTAAATGTTCTTGTTGGAATGTAACTCACTTTGCTCTAACTTGAAAGCCAAGTAAAATATGGCCATGGGCATAGAGCTCCATCTCCCCTTCCCTCCCCTCCCCTCCCCTTCTCTTCTTTTTTGAGATGGACTCTCTCTCTGTTGCCAGGCTGCAGTGCAATGGCACAGTCTTGGCTCACTGCAACCTCCGCCTCCTGGGTTCAAGCAATTCTCTTGCCTCAGCTCCCTGAGTAGCTGGGACTATAGGTGTGCACCACCATGCCCAGCTAATTTTTATATTTTTAATAGAGATGGGGTTTCACTGTGTTGGCCAGGATGGTCTTGATCTCTTGACCTCATGATCCGCCCACCTCGGCCTCCCAAAGTGCTGGGATTACAGGCGTGATCCACTAGGCCCAGCTAGGCTTCATCTTTCAAAGTGTTAAAGATTTAAACATAAGACTTAACACCATAAAAATCCTAGAAGAAAACCTTGGCAATACCATTCAGGACATAGGCATAGGAAAAGACTTCATGACTAAAACACCAAAAGCAATGGAAACAAAAGCCAAAATAAACAAACTGGATCTAATTAAACTTAAGAGCTTGTGCACAGCAAAAGAAACTATCATTAGAGTGAGCCGACAACCAACAGAATGGGAAAAAAAATTTTGCTATCTACCCATCTGACAAAGGGCTAATATCCAGAATCTACAAAGAGCTTAAACACATTTACAAGAAAAGAAACAAACAACCCCACAAAAAAGTGGGCAGAGGATATGAACAGACACTTTTCAAAAGAAGACATTTATGCAGTCAACAAACATATGAAAAAAATGCTCAGCATCACCGATCATAGAGAAAAGCAAATCAAAATCACATTGAGATACAATCTCTCGGCAGTTAGAATGGTAATCATTAAAAAAAAATCTGGAGACAACAGATGCTGGAGAGGGTGTGGAGAAATAGGAATGCTTTTACACTGTTGATGGAAGTATAAATTAGTTCAACCATTGTGGAAGACAGTGTGGAGACTCCCCAAGGATCTAGAACTAGAAATACCATTTGACCCAGCAATCCCATTATTAGGCATACACTCAAAGGATTATAAATCATTCTATTATGAAGACAAATGCACATGTATGTTTATTGCAGCACTGTTTACAATAGCAAAGACTTGGAACCAACCCAAATGCCCACCAATGATAAACTGGATAAAGAAAATGTGGCACATATACACCATGGAAAACTATGCAGCCATAAAAAAGGATGAGTTCATGTCCTTTGCAGGGACATGGATGAAACTGGAAGCCATCATCTCAGCAAACTGACACAAGAACAGAAAACCAAACACCGAATGTTCTTACTCATAAGTGGGCATTGAACAATGAGAACACGTGGACACAGGGAGGGGAACATCACACACTGGGGCCTGTTAGGGGGTGGGTGGGCTAGTGGAGGGATAGCGGGGGGTGGGGGTGTTGGGGAGGGATAACATTAGGAGAAATACCTAATGTAGATGACAGGGGAATGGATGCAGCAAACCACCATGGCACGTGTATACCTATGCAACAATCCTGTACGATCTGCACATGTACCTCAGAACTTAAAGTATAATAAAAAAAAAAGCGTATTATCTGGACCTGTGTGATGGTTAATTTCCATGTCAATTTGGCTGGGCCACACTGCCCAAATAGTTGGTCAAAAATTATTCTGCGTGTTTATGTGAGGTTGCTTTTCAATGAGATTAACATTTAAATTGCTGGACTTTGAGTAAAGTAGATTGCCTTCCATAATGTGGGTGGGCCTCGTCCAATCATTTGGAGGCCTAATCGAACCAAATGACTGGCCCTCCCCAAGCAAGAAGGAATTCTCCAGCAGATTCTGACTGCGCCGTCCGCTCTTCTGGGTCTCCAACTCCCAGCCCACCCTGCAGAAACAGACTGCCAGCTCATTTCAACAGCAGCAGAAATTGTTTCTAGAAACACCCCCATAATTGTGTGAGCCAATTCCCAATAAAAAATATCTCTATAGATACAGAAGATTAGATGCAGATTAAAGAAGAGATATAGAAATCAATGATATGGATATAGGTATTGATAGATTTTATATCTATAATGATATACATATAGATACAGATATTAGATGTAGATGATATAGCTATGTTATACATAAAGATACAGATATATCTCCCATAGGTTGGGAAGAACCCTGATTAACACAGCCTGCCACACACGCTTTCTGGACTCCCTTGCTTTGTGTCCTTGGCAACGCCTGCACACCCCAATCTTAGCTGGTCATTCGACTCACATCTTTGCACAGACTCTGTCTGCTTTTTGTCTACCTTGTCTTCTGACCTACATTGGTCCCTGTCTGTGTTTGCCTTGGTGGCTGCCCCATCTCACATACCTGACCTCAGCTGTGCCCAGTTTTCTGCTCTAATACTTCATCTTGCATAAAATAGGGTAAACCAATAAGGTACATCAGAGAGATTACATTTCTAGGACCCCACATGCTGCTGTATATCATGTCCCTGTGGTGTTCAGACTTTCTATCTGCCATCAAATGAGAGTCTCATATCTGTTTCTTATTTGGATCCAAATACACTGTGGTAGTGGCTTGCAAGTGGATGGCTTTCTCAGCACAGAATCTGACTGCCCTTTTGTAGCATCCTGTGTAATGCAGTGTAGAAATGCAGCACATCCCAGAAAAGATGTGATAGTCCTGTCTTTAGATGAAGTCTCAGAGGGAAAGGACCTCTGTAATAATGACTTTAGATGCTGTTACACGGAATTTCAATGCTTCAAGGATTTTCCAATGCTGACATTTTCATCTTTATAACACAGAAGACTTTTCTGTTTTTGCTTTGTTTTGTTTGCACTTTGGTGCAATAGAAACAATTGTATAAATTTTCATTAGAATGAATAGGGTGTCAGGGTTATGCGCTTTAATTGTACAAAAAATTATGCATTGAGGCTAGGCACGGTGGCTCACGCTGCAATCCCAGCACTTTGGGAGGTTGAGGCAGGCAGATGACAAGGTCAGAAGATCAAGGCCATCCTAGCTAACACAGTGAAATCTCATCTCTAATAAAAATACAAAAAATTAGCTGGACATGGTGGCACACACCTGTAGTCCCAGCTACTTGGGAGGCTGAAAGAGGAGGCCTGAACCCAGGAGGCGGAGGTTGCAGTGAGCTGAGATCTCATCAGTGCACTCCAGCCTGGGTGACAGAGCAAGACTGCATCACCCCCCACCAAACACACACACACACACACACACATATATATATACACATACATACATATATATATATACGTATATATACATATATATATATATACACGTATATATACATACATATATATATATGCATTGATTACAGGAGGGATAAAATGCAAGCATAGGCCAGGTGCGGTGGCTTATGCCTATAATACCAGCACTTCAAGAGGTTGAGGCAGGCAGATCACTTGAGGTCAGGAGTTCAAGATCAGCCTGGGCAATATGGCGAAATCCTGTGTCTACTGAAAATACAAAAATTAGCCAGGCATGCTGGTGGGCTCCTAGCTACTCAGGAGGCTGAGGCAGGAGAATTGCTTGAACCCAGGAGGCAGAGTTTGCAGTAAGCACAGATCATGCCATTGTACTCCAGCCTAGAAAACAGAGCAAGACTCTGTCTCAATAATAAAAATAGTAACGATAATAAGTGAAGTTTTTGAGACTGGGAGTTTGAATCCAGCATGGGCAGCATAGTTAGACCCCATCTCTAATACACACACACACACACACACACACACACACACACACATACACACAGACATATATATATATAGTAAATGATGACACATTCACAAAAGCAATTTTTTTTAGGGCTTACATTTAGGGGAAAATACAGGGTCTCAATAAAACATTTTATTTTAAAAGTAATATGTGTGATTTTTTTGCTCAGTTAGCAAATACTTATTGAGTATCTTCTATATGTAACCAAAAATAAATGTACCTTTCCTAAGACTGGCTGAATGTACATTATACATGAAACCTAGTCTTAAATAATGTAATTAGACAATCCTCGTCATCATCTTAATCAACACCAGGTTACTTTGGCAAAAAAGGGAGGGGGAGGATTTATTGAAAGAATACTTGACTAACATTCTGATCCTGTCAAGTCCTTGCCTTTCAAGTAATCAAGCATATATATAAATCATAATATCATATTCACATGTACATCCTAACTTGGTCTCAATGGAAAATTTCATCAGAGCCATATATATACTAATCTATGCTACTTGGCTGAATTAAAGCAAAAAGAAAGGCTTCCCAGAATCTCAATATCTGCTGTGGATCTAAACTTGTAGTGGTACATACCACACAAATGCTATTCCTCAAGCCATACAGTCAATAGATCTAGAGGAGCCCATAGGATTCCTGTAATAACCTACAGATTCAATTAGGTAGCTCAGGTGTAAGATAAAGGGCAATAAAGATTCATGACCTGAGAGAATAGTTTTACCTGCAGATTCTGAAGGGCAGGTTTGCGCATAACTAAATATCAAGGAGAGCAGGGCATTCTGCATGCCTCCTCCTCCTCTGTGTCTTTCTCCACCTTACCACTGTTGGAATAAGATTATGTCTCAGAAGCAACCATCTATTCCATGTGAATTCTTTTCCCTCCAGCACAGTGAAGAAAAAAAAGAAAAAAAAAAACTGACATGGAAACCCAGATATAACAGGGCCGGGATTACCCGAGAGGGTTCAGCTTCTGAGTGTGCAGCTGGGTCCCAGTGGATAACATCACCTATTACTTAGCTAATCCAGCTTATAGCTCCACTCAGGCTGAGGCAAGAAGCTCCCAAAGTGCTCCCCGTCCCTCTCCATGGGCCCGGGACACCTTTTCCAGGTTCTCCTCCAGCACGGCTTCCTGACTGCTCAGCATTTTTTCTCTGATGTTGTTCTTATTCACTGCCTGCTCACTTAACTTTCCTGACTGACTGTACTTGCAAGCATGGCATCTAGATCAGATGTCATCTTCAGCACCCTTTGTTTTATGTCTGGTGATGGGCCAGCCTTTCCCATTTAAAGGCCCCTTCCTAAGCTCCAAAAACTCCATATTGCCTGTGAGGAAAAGCGGATAGCCAGGAGCAGGCGATGAATGATATGTCTGTTTAATACTGAAGCTCCATGTCCCAGGCCAGTATCATTAAACTGGGTTCCCACGGAGTCCTGGGGTTACATTTAGGTGTTTTAGGGCACTGAAAAAAGTCTCTTGACCTCTGTCTCACACCCTGTGTTACTCTCCAGAGTAACACAGCCAGTAGGATGCGTTTCTACATGGAAAGGCGTTGTTAGAAGGAATGGGCTCACGCAGTTCTGGAGGCTGGTAAGTAAATAATCCGCACTGTGGGCTGCAGGCTGGACACCCAGGAGATTCGAGGGTGCAGATGAAGCCGAAGGCAGCCTGCTGGAGAATTCACTCTTGCTCAAGGAGGCTAGACTTTTGGTTCTGTCTAGGCCTTCAGCTGATTGCATGAGGCCCGCCACATTTTAGAAGGCCATCTGCTGTACTCAGAGTCCACTGATTTAAATGCTCAACTCATCCCAAAACTTCCTGCAAGTTGACACATAAAACTAATCATCACACACCATAATACTGCAGATCTAAAATGAAAGGACAATAAAGCAGTTTTTTTCTTGAGGTGGAGACTTGCTCTGTTGCCCATGCTGGAGTGCAGTGGTGCAATCTCAGCTCACTACAACCTCTGCCTCCCGGGTTCAAGCAATTCTCTTGCCTCAGCCTCCCGAGTAGCTGGGATTACAGGCACCCACCTCCACACCAGGCTACTTTTTGTAATTTTAGTAGAGACAGGGTTTCACCATGTTGGCTAGGCTGGTCTCTAACTCCTGACCTCAGGCGATCCACCAGCCTCGGCCTCCCAAAGTGCTGGGATCACAGCATGAGCCACCGGGCCTGGCCAACATTTTTTAAAAATAGACTCTTTCCTTGCCTGTGAGATGGAGAAACATAATAAACAGAACACACACCAAAAAAGGTGCAGTGCAGAAAGAAAAAAATGGAAAACTGTATTACACTACAGTACATGAAAGTTAAGAATTTCTGTCCTTCAAAAAATACCATTAGGAGAGTGAGAAGGCAAGCCACTAGCTGGGATAATTTATTTTCCAATAAATATATCCAATAAAGTATTCACATCTAAGACATTTTTTAAATATCTGTGAATCTGTGAGGAAAAAAAAATAGCCCAATAGAAAAAGTGGGCAAATTACTTGAACGGGCATATCACAAAAGTGGTTACATAATTGGCAAATAAATACCATAATGTGCTCTTACTGCCCGCTGCCAGAGGGGTTAAAATGAAGAAGTCTGAAAATTTTAAGTCTGAAGAGCAAAGAAAACTCTTACACAGGGGGGAGAGTGTAAATTTACACAACTGCTTTTGGAAAAGTGTTGCTATGTACAAGTAAAGTAGCACGTGTGTATACCTGTGACACAGGAATTCAACTTCTCCATATAAATTCAACAGCTAGGCAGACACATCTGTATCAGAAGATTTGTATAAGAATGTTGATAGTAGCAGTTTCATGTTTACTGAAAAACTAGAAATAACCCAAATGCCCAACAGCAGAATGGAGAAATAGATGGTGGTATATTTCAAAGAGAATGAAATGACCTACAGCCACAGGCAGCACATGAATGAATCTCACAACCGCAAAGATGAGTGAAAGAAGCCAACACAAAAAAAGGAGCTTCTGCATGCTTACGTTTATAAATAAGTTCAACAGCAGGGAAAATGTATTCACGATATTAAAAGTCAAGAGTAAGGCTACCCTCTAGGGAGACGGATATTGACAACAGAGGCTCAGGAGGCTCCTGGGGTTCTGGAAGTGTTCTTTTTCCTGATACAATCACAGGTTTCATGGGTGTAATTTTTTAAATAAAACATGCAATAAACTCTGCATTTGTGATTTGTGCATTTTTCTCAAATTGTTTTTGTGAAATAATCCATTCAAGTATTATTATAGAATACGGGGCAATAAATGATACGTTACTAGGGGAAAAAAAGACAACAGAAAGTCTTCCTAAATTGAAGTTAGTTTACTACTATTGCTTCCTTAAACCCACAGAGCCTGTCATTCTGTCATAGAACAGCTACAATGCAAAGCAGAATTGAATTAATTTGCATGTGAACAGTAGAGAAGGTTGGTGAGGCATCCTGTGTTGATGCTGCTTATGGATGCTGACAGGTGAGTAAAAGTACTTCTTAGTAACTCTATTTTATTGTTTTATTTATTTTAATAAGGCAACAATAAAAAATAATAAAAGATCATTAATAATTCAGGAATACATTTTTCTGGGGAGAAGAAAGTCTTCAATGGACTTAATTTTTAAATGACATTCACAAATCACCTAATTGTTTTGTTCCAACTGATGCCAACAGTGAAAATGCCTATGCATCTACTGATTTCAGTGAGTCTAATTCATCCTAGACAAAAGGGAGAGCAGGTGAGATACTAAAATGTCAGAGGAAGGATAAGAGAATCTCAGAGCCCTTAAAGAAAACTCTGGAAACTTAGGCCTTAGGGAAAATCAGACATTAATAGAGATGAAAAAAATCAAATTCAGAGACCTACCACATTTTTAAAAACTGTAATATAATGCATTTTATTGTATTTTTATGATAAAATATGCATAAAATGTTCAATGTTACCCATATTTGGTACAGTCCAGTAACATTAGGTACACCAACATTGTACAGCTGTCTTCACCATCCATTTCCAGAACTTTTTTTTTTTAGAAATAGGGTCTTGCTCTGTTGCTCTGGCTGGAGTACAGTGGCATAATCATGGCTCACTGCAGCCTCTACCTCCTGGGCTCCAGAAATCCTCACACCTCAGCCACCTGAGTAGCTGAGACTACAGATGCATGCCACCGTGTCTGGCTATTTTTTTATTTTTTGCAGAGACAGGGTCTTGCTACATTGCCCAGCCTGGTCTTGAACTTCTGGGCTCAAAAGATCCTCCCATCTCGACCTCCCAAAATGCTGGGATTACAAGACATGAACCTCCGTGCCCAGCCTCCAGAATGTTTTTCATCTTGCAAAACTTAAATTCTATACCCATCAAACACTCACATTCCCTCCATCTTCCTCCAGCCCCTGGCAACCAGCATTTCCCTTTCTCTCTCTGAATGTGACTACTCTAGGTACCGTATAAGTGGAATCATACAGAAGTTATCTTTTTCACTGGCTTACTTCACATGTTCTCAAGGCTTATCCATGTTGTAGCACACGTCAGCATCCCGTGTCTTTTTAAGGCAGAATGATGTTCCATTGTGTGCACGGAGTACATTCTGTTTATGGTTTCATCAACTTATGAACACTTGGGTTGTTTCCACCTTTTAGCCATTGGGACACATCTTTCATTTGAGGGTTTTTGTGATCACATAAAGATAGCTGCATATTCTTTATCACTCCTCCCATCAAGAGGTAGGATTGGGCCAGGAGCGGTGGCTCACATCTATAATCCTGGGCTAGGAGCGATGGCTCATGCCTATAATCCCAGCACTTTGGGAAGCCAATGTGAGTGGATCACTTGAGGCCAGGAGTTCAAGGCTAGCCTGGCCAACATGGCACAACCCTGTCTCTACTGAAAAGAAAAAAACAAACAAACATTAGCCAGGCTTGGTGGTGGGTGCCTGTGATCCCAGCTACTCAGGAGGCTGAGGCAGGAGAATCGCTTGAATCCAGGAGACACAGATTGCAGTGAGCTGAGATCATGGCACTGCACTCAAGCCTGGGCAACATAACAAGACTCTGTCTCAAAAAAAATAATAATAATAATAAGGTGGGAGTGATGTTCTCTGCTCTGAAATCCAGGTAAGCTTTATGACTGTTTGGCCAATGTAGTAGAGCAGAAATAAAGTGGGCTAGTGTCTATGCCCAGGCTTAAAACTCTGACAGCCTCCTTCCTTCTCTCTCAAGACCAAGACACTGGAGAGATCACAGATGGGTGTCCCATCCTCTGAGCCAGCTGAGTCCTGCATTGCAGCCATCCCAGGCAAGATGCCAGACATAGTGAAGAAAGCCTGGGACCTGCTAGACCAGCCCTTCCACCAGATGTAGAAGAAAACTCAGTCACTGCCACCAGTAGCTGAAGAGTCACCAAGCTGACCCATGCTCAAATTTCTGTGCCACAGAATCCTCAGATATAATAAAATGGTTCTTTTAAGCTGGTAAGTTTTGGGGTAGTTTGTAATACAATAGTAGATAACCAGAACTACCTTATCTCTGAAACAAGAAAATCCCAGAAGGCTTACAGTGAAATCTCCCACTAAATTAGAGATATCAGATCTTTAAATACCTGAAGGAGTTCATGGCAGGACAACCCACTGCAGGGCCAGACTGTGAAATATCTAGTTATTCCCAGGAAGGTGTGGAGGAGCAGCCAGACCTCAAGAAACATTCTGAAATGTTGGCCCTATGATCCTGAATTCACTCACTCACTTAATTAAGTTTATGAAAGGTATGTTTTAGGCTAAGAATTGTGCTAGGCACCCCGGTGACCAAGGTGAGTAAGTCAGATAGCAGCTGTCCTCATCACTGATCTTCCAGTTCTTACTAATACCTTAACCTCAGCTATTTTCTCTGCCACTTCACCCTCCTCCATCCCCCAGCTCCTTATTTCAGAATCAACAGATACACTGGGCCAGGCATGGTGGCTCATGCCTGTAATCCCAGCACTTTGTGAGGCCAAGGCAGATCATGAGGTCAGGAGTTCAAGGCCAGCCTGGCCAAAATAGTGAAATCCCATCTCTACTAAAATTAAAAAAATTAGCCAGGTGTGGTAGCGGGCACCTGTAATCCCAGCTACTGGGGAGGCTGAGGCAGGAGAATTGCTTGAACCCGGGAGGTGGAGGTTGCAGTGAGCTGAGATAACACCACTACACTCCAGCCTGGGTGATGGAGGGAGACTTCATCAAAAAAAAAAAAAAAAAACATACACTGACAGATACAGTGATTTACTGAAGGCCAGGGGGACATTTTGTGAGCTCCTGTAATACACGAGTGTAGCTCTAAAATCACCTCTCCCAGGAAAGAGCCACTTGGCAAGCAAGAAGAGAGAGAGATAAAGAGGGAAGGAAGGAAGGAAAGAAGGGAGGGAGGGAGGGAGAAAGGATGGATAAGGGGAGGGAAGAGGAAGGGAGAGGAGGAGAGGGGAGGGGAGGGACGGATGGGTGAACAGGAAGGAAGGAAGGAAGGAAGGGAGGGAGGGAGGGAGGGAGGGAAGGAGGGAGGAAGGGAGGGAGGGAGGGGGGGGAAGGAAGGGTGGGCAGAAGGGAGGGAGGGAGGCATGGGTGAAGAGAAAGAAAAGAAGGAAGGAAGGAGGGAGGGAGAGAGGGAAGGAGGGAGAGGAAGTGAAGAGAAGGAAGGAAAGGAGGAGGGAGAGGAGAAGAAGGAAGGAAGGAAAGAAGGAAGGAAGGAAGGAAGGAAGGAAGGAAGGAAGGGAGGGAGGGAGGGAGGGAGGGAGGGAGGAAGGAAGGAAAGAAAAGGAAGAAAGGAGATCCAGCCAGGTACTGCTTAAAACTAGCACTTTCTGGTATTTTCTAATTAATTTTGTTTAGTTCATTTTGATTGTATGGTCTTCTAGAAGTTTTCCAGTGTGCATTTTACAATTCATGAGACAGAAACTCACTGTTAACTTCTTAGTCTAAGACAACACAGCGAATTCAAAGGGAAACCTGAGCAGAATACAAATCGCTCTTAGGGAAAAAATTTCTGACACTTTGTACAAGATATAGCAAATCAATTTTTTTCTAATAGGACTTTAACTGCTTCCTAGGTGTGGCATGATCAGTTTCCCACATTTAGATTTGTTTTATTTCAGAAGGAAGGCCAGTGAAGTCTTGCTCTAAAGAAGCTCACTCACCTGACAATGCAGAATGAGTTCGTTCTGAAGTCAGGAGGCAATTTTTACATCTCCTGGTTTTTTTCTGGGGCTGTCATTTTGCCATGGGCGGTAATGATCACTGTGTGTAGAGTCAGCATTTCTTGTTGCAGGGCCTCCAGGTGGAAGTTGGCATATGTGAGCAGACTCATCCTCATGGAAGAGAGTATCTAGAAGTAGCCTTGGTGACATTAGCAAGTGGGGAGCTGCCAGAGCACCCGCTGAGCACTGACACGCCTCCAGGTCTGCAGCCTACTCCTCTTTCCATCACACCTGCTGAGTTCTGACACAGGGGGTTCTCTCTTATTTCTCTTACTTACAAGGAATTGGTATAGAAGCCCTGGTATAAACTTAGTTCATTCTAGTGCATTCCACCCATGATTAACAGTGGCTTCATGTATTTGGAAAAGAATATACCCAGAACCTCTTTGATGCAAGTATGACAAATTTTAAACAAACAAAATGTTGCTAGGTACTTGTATTAGTCAGGATTCTCCAGGGGCACAGAATTCATAGAATACATACAGATATATGAACAGAGATTTATTATTAGAGATTGACTCACAGGATAATGGAAGCTGAGAAGTCCCACAGCCTTCCGTCTGCAAGGCAGAGAACCAGAAAGTCAGGCGGTGGAGTTCCAGTCCAACTTCAAAGACTGGAGAACCAGGACAGCCAAGAGTGTAAGTCCCAGCCTGAGTAAAAAGGCTCAAGAACCAGAAGCTCTGATATCCAAGGGCAAGCGAAGACAGATGTCCCAGCTCGAGCAAAGAGAGCAAACTCACCCCTCCATCTTTTTATTCTGTCCCAGTCTTCAACAGATTGGGTGATGCCCACGCACATTGGTGAAGGCACATCCATGTTACTCAGTCTACAGATTCAAATGCTAACCTCACTCAGAAGCACCATTGCGGACACGCCCTGAAATCATGGTTTACCAACCCCCTCGGCATCTCTTAGCCCAATCAAATTGACAATAAAATTAACTATCACAGCACTCCCACACCTGGCAGGACCCATACAACCACAGCAGTGAACTCTGGAGAACCAGCAAAGAACACGGCTGAGGAGCAAGGTGCTGGCGAGAACTGGAAGATCAATGGCAGTGAACATTGATCAATGCTTTCAGAATTGTGCTGCTGCACCAAACCCACCACATCAGGCCCCCTTGGAAGCGGACACAAGCCCATAATAAGTGTTAGCCCCCACGGCCTTTGAATATGGGTTTAGCCTACTGACTCAGGAGTCACATCTTAATCAAATTGCTTCCCCTACTGACTCACATGATAACCAAATTGCTTCCCCTACCTCCATTTGTATGGAATCCTATCTCCCTTTCACTTGCCATCACCCCACCAGTGGATTCCAGCACCCTTCCCAACAGAATCTCCCCAAGTTGTGATTGGCATATCTTTTTTTTTTTTTTTTTTTTTTTTTTTTTGAGATGGAGTCATGCTGTTGCCCAGGTTGGAGTGCAGTGGCACGATCTGAGCTCACTGCAACCTCTGCCTCCTGGGTTCAAGCGATTTTCATGCCTCAGCCTCCTGAGTAGCTGGGATTACTGACGACCATCACCTCAACTGGCTAATTTTTGGATTTTTAATAGAGTTGAGGTTTCACCATGTTGGCCAGGCTGGTCTCGAACTTCTGGCCTCAAGTGATCTGCCCACCTCGCCCTCCCAAAGTGCTGGGATTACAGGCATAAGCCACTGCGCCCAGCCAGTAACCAGTCTTCTCATCCTTAGACCTTCAAGTTTAGGAACCTGGCCAGAGACTCTTAATAAGAAGTTAAGGAAAAAAACATATTTATTACCAAGACAATGATTGTCAATGATCCTTTTCCTCTGCTGAATAGGTTAATTGCTCATGAGCTTATTTTTGGTTAGATATACCAATTATGGCTGGGTGTGGTGGCTCATGCCTGTAATTCCAGCACTTTGGGAGGCCAAGGCAGATGGATCACCTGAACTCAGGAGTTTGAGACGACCCTGGTCAACATGGTGAAACCCCATCTACTAAAAATACAAAAATTAACCAGGCACGATGGCAAGTGCCTATAATCCCAAGTACTCAGGAGGCTGAGGCAGGAGAATTGCTTGAACCTGAGAGGTGGAGGTTGCGGTGATCTGAGATACCACCACTGCACTCCAGCCTGGGCAACAAGAGCGAAACCCCATCTCAAAAAAACAAAGAAAGCTGCACGGTTTTAATAGCATAATGATGCCATTGGAATTTATAGAAGGAAAACAGGGGAAATGGAACCTGGGTTTCAAAAAAAATTATCATAAAATCCTCCATAATTAGGTGTGATAAGGGGATCCACAAGAAAATCTTTAATAAGTATTTGTTCATTTAAGGGCGTTCCACCTTAAGAAATGACTGTCAGGTTGTGGCAGAGAATGGGGAGAAGTCTGGGGGAGGAAAGAAGTCTGAAATTCAAATCTCTTCCTTTTCACCTGCATATTTCTCTTAACCTCTGTTTGAAAGGAACGTTTTATGATTACTAATAAACCTCTATGGTTCCAGGTTCAGATATAGCTCCATTGACGTGCCAATTCTGTAAGTAGGATGCATCTTTTTTCCTTGCCCCTGACTTATAAATGTCTGGGTTTTTTTTTACATAAACTCTCCCTCCCATTTCATCCCACACTTTAAGTAACAACTTGCCTTTACAGAAATATAAAGACCTCGAAAGTGCTTCTGATAAAAATTTTACTACAATGAAACATGGAGAATATTGATGGTCTACTTTTCATGATTTGTGATAAGCACCTCTGATTTCCTCTTCTAAAGAAATTTTAGACTGAAAAGGGGTAGCCTATGAGCCTCCTTCCTTTCTTTTTCTTATTTTATTTATTTAGCTAGTTATTTTTCAGATGGAGTCTTACTCTGTTGCCTAGGCTGGAGTTCAGTGGCGCTATCTCAGCTCACTGCAGCCTCCACCTCCCAGGTTCAAGCAATTCTCCTGCCTCAGCCTCTCAAGTAGCTGGGATTAGATGCCACCATGCCCAGCTAATTTTTTTGTATTGGTAGTAGAGACGGGGTTTTACCATATTGGCCAGGCTGGTCTCGAACTCCTGATCTTATGATCCACCCGCCTCAGCCTCCCAAAATGCTGGGATTACAGGTATGAGCCAACGCCACAGCTGACCCTCCTTCATTTCTTATTCCGCTGGAAGGAAAAACTATTGTAGGTCCCTCCAAACTCCTAGCACAAGAGGAAAGGAGAGTAGGAAAAATCATAGATTGCAAGTGGTAGAAACAACAGAAAGTACAAACAAAGAAAATGAGTCTAAAGCTAAGCCATCTACATCTACCAACAATCTCTGTACCTTTTTATTTTCAATGAGGACTTACTGGGCATCTTTAATGTTCAGATGTGTGTAAGGCCCTAGAAAAACCAGTATGAGTGACACACCGTTTCTGCATGCAAGCTCCTGCCACACCGGGGAAGGTGGTCTCTACATTTCAGCCCCCAGCAGTCCTACCATCATTCAATTGCACATGCCTGAATCACTTTTTGTGAGTCTACCTGAAAAAGGTCAGGAAGAGAAACAGCCTCCTTTAAAATATTGAATACACTGGAGAGTAAACAGTAGGTTTAATTGGTCTTGCAATATCAGCATTTCCAATTTTTGCCACTAAATGTTTATAAAGATTTTAGATTTCTGGTGACTGGTATTCTTTAACAAAGTCAATTATAATGAAAACTTGGGAATAGTTCCCGTCTCTTTTCCCAAATAAATGTTTGCCTTGATTTGTGCCCAAGTTAATGCAAAGATCATTTTCGTCACAGTCCTGAACACTATGACTTGCCTCAAACAAGAATTCTTGTTTTTATCAACTCAAGTCATCGAGAGGGAAATGTGTCTTTCTATGTAGTTTCTCAGGTGCTAATCAATTGCTAATTATCTTTAACCATATCGACCTTCTCCCACTGGTTTTGCCATATAGATTAATGAGTGACATTATAGGGAGCACAATTTCATGCTTTGAAAAGAATGGATTCATACATTATTCACTCCACGTAAATACATGCACTTTTATTTGGAACTTTAAAAGATCAGAGAAAGAAGCACCAAAGAGTTATAATCTGACCAAAGCAAGAACTGGGACAGGAAAATTATATACAATGGAAATGGAGAAAGTCAGACCGATCTGTGCCCAAATGAAGCTGCTGGGAAGGAAGCAAGAACAGTGCGGGAAGACAAAACAAATAAGCACCTCCAACTGTGTGCACATCCTCACAGTGTGCGGCAGAAGCCTAAGCCCTGGACTCTTTTTGAGTCCAGCATCACACATGCAGCCCCCTCTGCTGGCTCCCAACAGGTACATCTGCGAAGAGCAAGTCCAGGCAAATGAACACTCCACTATGATCATCCCATTGGCCCCATGCTTTCTGGCTTCCTATCCTATGAGTAGAGTCAAAAAAAATACTTTCTCTGGGCCAGGCTCGGTGGCTCGTGCCTGTAATCCCAGCATTTTGGGAGACCAACGTGGGCGGATCACTGGGTCAGGAGATCGAGACCAGCCTGGCTAACACGGTAAAACCCTGTCTCTACTAAAAATACAATAATTAGCTGGGCATGGTGGTGCACGCCTGTAGTCCCAACTACTTGGGAGGCTGAGGCAGGAGAACCGCTTAAACCCGGGAGGCAGAGATTGCAGTGAGCCGAGATAGCTCCATTGCACTCCAGCCTGGCAAAAGAGCAATACTCCAACTCAAAAAAAAAAAAAACTTTCTCCTGAACTAAAGGAAAGACAAATAAATGGCCTCCTGTAGGCTTCTTTCCCTTGAAATCTCTTTTGATTTCTAGTTACCCATCTAAAGAAGGAAGAGACGGTGCATCTTCCAGATGGAAGTAAGCTCTGGCTTCTTCTGGGTCATGAAGAAGACAGGGAATGGAAGCAATCTAAAATGAAAATCCGAAGACTCTCCTCCAGCAGAGCTAGTATTGTTCCCAGTTCTTGACACAGAGCTTCAAAAACTTACGGAAGTTTCTGAGCAGTACAAGTGCCTCTGTTAAGCTAATGAGGTCACTCAGTTTAGGCCCCCTTCATGATGGGGCTGTCACCAGGAAGACCAAGCAGGTAGATAAAGGTCCGACCTTCAGCTGCTGGACCTCTGGGAAGAGGCTGGAGACCAAGTTCAATCAGGCAGCCAATGATATACTCAGTCAATGAAGCCCCAGTAAAACCTTTGAACACCAACTCAGCGGAGCTTCCTCCTGGTCAGTGAACACATGGATGTGTCAGGAAGGAAACGTGCCCCAGCTCCCTGAGGAGGAGGTATGAAAGCTCTACTGGCCATGACTGGATTCCTGACCCACAGAAACTGCTAAATAATAAATGTGTGTTGTTTTAAGCCACTAAATTTTGGGGTAACTTGTTACACAGAAACAGATAGCTAATATGCATCCCAATAAGTAAAAACAAATATTAAATGAGACACTTCACTGTGAATTTTTAGTACAGCAAATGCAAAGATAATATGTTAAAAACAGAAAGGAAAATATGGAACATCTACAAAGAACAAAGATTAACATTCAAACATCAGATAATGACCAATCAATAAAACACTAAGAGACAATAAGTATCTGCCTAAAAAGTCAAGACCCAGAGTGAAGAGAAAATAAAGACGACACTTCAGAGCCAATCTACAACTCAGAGACCTTTTCTTTTTCTTTTCTTTTTTTTTTTTTTTTTTTTTTTTTTTTTTTTTTTTTTTTTGACACAGAGTTTTGCTCTTGTCACCCAGGCTGGAGTGCAAAGATGCAATCTCAGCTCCCTGCAACCTCCACCTCCCTGCAACCTCTGCCTCCCAGTTCAAGTAATTCTCCTGTCTCAGGAGAGAATACCCCCTCGTAGCTGGGATTACAGGTGCCTGCCACCATGCTCGGCTACTTTTTGTGTTTTTATTAGAGACAGGGTTTCGCCATGTTGGCCACACTGGTCTTGAACTCCTGCCCTCAGATGATACACCTGCCTTGGCCTCCCAAAGTGCTGGGACTATAGGTATGAGCCACTGCACCCAGCCTGAATAAACTCTTAAAAGATGCATCAGAAAGAATACCAAACCCAAAGAAAGGAGTAAAATAAGTAAGGGTGAGTTGGGAATTGGCATATATGAAGGCAAATTTAAACAAACACTGACTATATAAAGCAACAATAATAAAAAATTGGAGGCATTGGCAAGGCACAGTGGCTCATGCCTGTAATCCCAGCACTTTGGGAGGGCAAGGCAGGTGGATCATGAGGTCAAGAAATCAAGACCATCCTGGCCAACATGGTGAAACCTCATCTCTACTAAAAATACAAAAATTAGCTGGGCATGGTGGTATGCTCCTGTAGTCCTAGCTACTTGGGAGGCTGAGGCAGCAGACTCATTTAAACCTGGGAGGTGGAGGTTGCAATGAGCTGAGATCGTGCCGTTGCGCTCCAGCCTGGGCGACAGAGTGAGACTCTGTCTCAAAAAAAAAAAAGTGGAGGGGTGATTAAAAACATGTTGGAACCAAATATTGAAGAAAATAGCATGTAAGAAAAGAAGTTATTAATCAAAGTTAAATATTATTTTTTTTGAGACAGAGTCTCACTTTGTTGCCAGGCTTGTGTACAGTGATGCGATCTTGACTCACTGCAACCTCTGCCTCCTGGGTTCAAGCGATTCTCCTGCCTCAGCCTCCTGAGTAGCTGGTACAACAGGGGCA
The DNA here is from genome assembly GCF_001604975.1 of Cebus imitator. Taxonomy (NCBI): domain Eukaryota; kingdom Metazoa; phylum Chordata; class Mammalia; order Primates; family Cebidae; genus Cebus; species Cebus imitator. The sequence goes on from NW_016107838.1 coordinate 559,191, forward strand.
TGCCACCATGCCCAGCTAATTTTTGTGTTTTTAGTAGAGATGAGGTTTCGCCATATTGGCCAGGATGGTCTTGATCTCTTGACCAAGCTGGTTAGAAAAGTAGAGATACTGACTAACTTTAGACTTTAGGCTTTGTTAAATACACTATGCATATGATAAAATGAGGACAATCACTAAAAGAACAGACACAGAATAGTAAATTACAAATCAGCAGATAGAAAAGAGGTAACTAGAACTATAAAGATAACTCAAGTGACCCAATAGAAAAGAAAAATAGGCCGGGCGCGGTGTCTCACGCCTATAATCCCAGCACTTTGGGAGGCCGAGGTGGGTGGATCACGAGGTCAAGAGATCGAGACCATCCTGGTCAACATGGTGAAACCCCGTCTCTACTAAAACTACAAAAAATTAGCTGGGCATGGTGGCACATGCCTGTAATCCCAGCTACTCAGGAGGCTGAGGCAGGAGAATTGCCTGAACCCAGAAGGCGGAGGTTGCGGTGAGCCGAGATCGCGCCATTGCACTCCAGCCTGGGAAACAAGAGCAAAACTCCACCTCAAAAAAAAAAAAGAAAAAAGAAATAAATATACGAAGTAAAATAAAAGAATGATAAATAGAAAGTATACGTTGGCTGGGCACAGTGTCTTATGCCTGTAATCCCAGCACTTTGGAAGGTCAAGGCAGAAAGATTATGAGGTCAGGAGTTCGGGATCAGCCTGACCAACATGGTGAAACCCCATCTCTACTAAAAATACAAAAATTACTCAGGCGTGGTGGTGGGCACCTGTAATCCCAGCTACTCAGGAGGCTGAGGCAGGAGACTCGCTTGAACCTGAGAGGTGGAGGTTGCAGTGAGACGAGATTGTGCCACTGAACTCTAGCCTGTGTAACAGAGCAAGACTCCATCTCAAATAAAAATAAATAAATAAATAAATAAAAGGAAAAAAAGCATAAGTAAATCCAAACATACAAACATATTTATCATAGACATTTATCATAGAAATAAGACTATCCTTACAAGTTCAATGACAGAAACTCACCACTGAAATTAAGAAAAAATTAGTTTATAGTTACAGATATGACAGATAGTATAGATGTACAGATAGTTTTAAATATGTATCAGGAAAACACTAAGCAGAGAAATAGCTTTGTGAGTATCTCTCACCAATACGGCTCAACTTTTTTTTTTTTTTTTTTTTTTTTTTTTTTTTTTTTTTTTTTTTCGCTAGATGGACTTTCACTCTTGTCACCCAGGCTGGAGTACAATGGTGCGGACTTGGCTCACTGCAACCTCCACCTCCTGGGTTCAAGAGATTCTCCTGCCTCAGTCTCCTAAACAGCTGAGATTACAGGGGCCCGCCACCACACCCAGCTAATTTTTGTATTTTTAGTAGCAGTGGGGTTTTGCCATGTTGGCCAGGCGGGTCTCAAACTCTTGATCTCAGGTGATCTGTGCGCTTTGGCCTCCCAAAGTGCTGGGATTACAGGCATGAGCCATGGTGCCCGGCCCCAATCTGGTTCAACTTTTATGTAACAAAGTTATGAGTTGTTTTTCAGTTGCCATGGACCCCCAGGTTGAAGGTCACATAACCTGAGCAGGCCCAGATGAACCAAGTGTGCAACCACAGGGGGAACCTAGGTGCTCAGGTGGAAGAGTGGGGACTGGGTTAAGAAGTGGACACCACATGGCAGGATCCAGGATCCAATCAGATCAAGTTCTGACATTACCCCATGGAAAGATCCAATCAGATCATGATTCCGGTTATCCTCTCATTGCAACATCCAATCAGATCACACCTCATTACCCTATGCTTGTAAAGCCTGCCTCGGCCCCCAGCTTGGGGAGACAGATTTGAGCATTGCCTTTTGTTTCCTTGCCAGTCCACTCACAATAAAGCTTTTCTTTCTAAAAAGACAGTGCCATGCTATTTGCCTCTATGTGCACTGGGCAGCGAGCCCATTGATTGCTTGTAACAGCTTTAATGCTGAAAAGCAATAGTAGAGTTAAAGACAACCATATAAGGAGGAAAGGATCAATTCACACCAAGATGATCACAATCTGTGTGAACTTGTGTGGCCTTAACAATATAGCCTCAAAACATACCATTTTTTTTTTAACTTTCCAAGGAAAAATTGTCAAATCCAAAGTCATACTGAAAAGTTTAATATATATCTTCTTAGCAAGTTACCTAACTAGCAGAATAAAAGGATTCCAAAAATATAAACAAAACAATTAAAAGCCTAATCTAATGAGCATATGTAGAACCCAGCACCCAATAATTACAAATTTTCTTTTCAAGTACATTATACAGGGAACAATTACAAAAATTGATCATACTCCTAAGTTGTTCAGGAATTCTCAGCCAATGTAATTGAATCAATATCATACTGACCACATTCTTTGACCATTAAGCAATGAAATCAGAAGTAAATATCCAAAAGTTCAACAAAAATAAAGTTATACAGTTAGCACTTAAGAGCTTCTAAAATGTCATTGCAAACAGAGCTTTGTGAATCAGTATATTCCCCTTCTCCTGGAAATCATAAAGAACCAGCAAGGAAAACAAAAGCCACTTTTATAAACCCCGTTTTTTCAGTGAAACCAGGAGGCAGATCTAACCCACAGACTACAAATTGTCTACAGAAGCTGCCAAAAGCCACTGAAATGGCGCAAAAGCCACTCAAGAGGAATTGAGGAGAAGAAAGCACAATGGAAGTTAATCTGGTAAAACACCAGAAAAAACCTGTTCCCTGGGGATGAGGGAAAAACAAAAGGCAACAACTATTTCCTCTACTTGCAACAACTTATCCTCTATTCGCGACAGTGGGTGTGGAAATAGCAGAGGCCAGGTGTCCTGCGTGGTTCAGCGAAACCAAGGGCAGGGATAACACACGTGAGTCATGTTTGTCTCTGTGACCAACAGAATTCATCTTTCAAGTATAAAAATGAAAAACAACAATAAACATACAAGAACTCAGGGAACATTGTTCCCATGAGTCTCCCTGAGGAAATTAATAAAGGATGAATCTCATCCAACCAAGTTAGGGAAATAACAGAAAAAAAAATGGCTGACTACATATAGAACTAAAACATAAAGTTTAAAGAAGTAGGCTGCACTATGCATGTTATATTCCCTGACAGCGCAGGAAAGATTCAGTTCGTAGAAATGTGACGGAAAGTGAGAAGAAAGCATGGAAATTAGGGTAAATTCGTTGAATACTTAATCCAAAATAGCCAGGAGTTCCAAAATACAGCTTAGAGCTAATAAAGTAGTTAAAAGTATAAACACCATTAGAGTATTAAGACAATACAATGAATAATAATATTAATAAATGTAAAATAGGTGGTTGAGGAATGAAAATGGGGAGAAAAAGAAAAAAAGCTAATTTTATGACTGCTCTTAGAAAGAAACTAATTTTCTTGAAGGAAATAGAATTCTGAGGTAATTATATGATTATATAAAAGCAACCTTGAAATAAAAATAACAACTTTACTAATTACCCAAAACATTAAGCAAAGAAGCAGAGAGTTAACAATTAATACATTTTTAATATACTTTATTTATTTATTTATTTGAGATGGAGTCACACTCTTGTCGCTCAGGCTGGAGTGCAATAGCGTGATCTTGGCTCACTGCAACCTCTGCCTCCCAGGTTCAGGTGATTCTCCTGCCCCAGCCTCCTGAGTACCTGGGATTGCAGGTACGTGCCACCACACCCAGCTAATTTTTATACTTTTAGTAGAGACGGGGTTTCACCATGTTGGCCAGGCTGGTCTTAAACTCCTGACCTCAGGTGATCTGCCGACCTCAGTCTCCAGAAGTGGCGGGATTAACAGGCATGAGCCACCACGCCCGGCCAACAAACTTTATTTTTTAGAACAATTTTAGGTCCACAGCAAAACTGAATGGAACATAGAGAGTTCCCACATACCTGCGTCCACATGCTCACAGCCTCTCCCTTCAAAATCCCTACACAGAGTGCTATGTTTGTTACAATTGATAAAGCTACACTGAAATGTCATTATTGCCCAGACCCACAGATTACATTTGGGTTCACTCTTGTATCATACAAAGCCGTTTCATTGCCCCTCAGAATCCTCTGGGTTCTGCCTGTCCATCCCTCCCTTCCCACTAAGCTCTGGCAACCACTGCTTTTTTTCCCTGTCTCCTTAGCTTTGCCTTTTCCAGAATGCCATAGAGTTGAAACTATACAGGACGTAGTCTTTTTTTTTTTGAGACGGAGTTTCACTCTTGTTACCCAGGCTGGAGTGCAGTGGCACCATCTTGCCTCACTGAAACCTCCGCCTCCCAGGTTCAAGCGATTCTCCTGACTCAACCTCCAGAGTAGCTGGGATTACAGGCCTATGCCACCATGCCTGGCTAACTTTCGTATTTTTAGTAGAGACGGGGTTTCACCATATTGGTCAGGCTGATCTCAAACGCCTGACCCTCTGATTCGCCTGCCTCGGCCTCCCAGCGTGCTGGGATTACAGGAGTGAACCACCGTGCCTGGCCACGTCCCTTAATTTTCAGTTATCATCCTCCACTCAAGCTAATGATCCTGTCTTCCAACTCTGAACCCAACCTTTTCATGTCCTGCCAGCTCCCTTCATGAAGCCAACTGCCAGCTCAATAGGCAAAGTGTTGGCCCAAATCCAAACTCCCATCTGTGCTGGGGTCTCCGGTTCACTGTGGCCAGGCCCCGGTACTGAGGTCTGTGACCCTGGTTTTCCAGTTATTGTCCTATCTTTCCTGCAGACTTCCTGTTTGCTGACCCTCTGACTGAATTTTGATTCAGAACACACGTTTTCCTAACAGGGTCAGCCTGCTCTGATAGGAATGTTTGTTAACATTATAGCAATAAGTGACTAAGTCATGGTCAACTGATTAACCTGATTAAGTAGTTTTCCATTGCAAGAGTAATCAGCCAAATAAATCTGGCCCATTTCTCTCATATTCTTGCTACATTAAAACAGCTGTTGGCAAATTTCTGTAAGGAACCAGGTAGTAAATATTTTAGACTCTGCAGGCCAAGTGGTATAATCAAGGATATTTTGTAGGTATTATATAACAAGAAATAAACCAAATTTCTACAAATTTTTAATCATGAAATTAAAATGTATTTATGTTTCTAATATAGATCTACTATGAAGAAGAATAAAATTCTTTTTTGAAGACTAGGTAATGCTTTACTTAACTGGGAACCAAAGTTAGTGACCCCTATCACCAAAGTCAAGTACAAATGATCACTTGTTTATATTTACGGCCAGGCCTGGTGACTCATGCCTGTAATCCCAGCACTCTGGGAGGCTGAGGTGGGTGGATTACCTGAGGTCAGGAGTTCAAGGCCAGCCTGGTCAACATGGTGAAACCGTTTCTACTAAAAATACAAAAATCAGCCAGGCATGGCACACGTGCCTGTAGTCCCAGTTATTCTGGAGGCTGAGACAGGAGAATTGCTTAAACCTGGGAGGTGGAGGTTGCAGTGAGCTGAGATGGCACCACTGCCCTCCAGCCTGATTGCCAGAGTGAGACTCTATCTCAAAAAAAAAACTTCATTTATCTGTAATTAGATTTGGAGTATTTCATTTTTGAAAATGTCTTTTCACATGAATAGGAGTGACCAAGTATGGACATAATCCATGAACATATGATTTTAATGGAGAATATTCATCAAAAGGATATTTTAGAATTCTATTAGACTCTTCTCTTGATAGTTTTAGCATGTTGCTACACAGCAGATTAATCACTTCTAGTTGAAAGCTAGGTAGACGTTCCTCAATTCCACAGATTAATGCATTTTGAAGTATGAAATTTCAATCCATACTTTCATTGAGGTTAAAACTATAGTTTGAGTTTAGAAATTATACCCACTACAAAATTGTGTAAGAATGAAGGTTTTGGCTGGACGTGCTGGCTCACACCTGTAATCCCAGCACTTTGGGAGGCTAAGGCAGGTGGATCACACGGTCAGGAGATCAAGACCATCATGGCCAACATGGTAAAACCCTGTCTTTACTAAACTACAAAAAAATTAGCTGAGCATGGTGGTGCACGCCTGTAGTCCCAGCTACTCAGGAGGCTGAGGCCGGGGAATCACTTGAACCTGGGTGGTGGAGGATACCATGAGCCAAGATCATGCCACTGCACTACAGTCTGGGTGACAGAGCAAGACTCTGGAAAAAAGAAAGAAAGAAAAAAGAATGAAGATCTTATTCCTTGCTTTAAGTTTTCACATTACTTCAAGTGTATAAAGTAGCTTGACATCATTTGTGATCCAAATAACGTGATTGTCAAAAATGACTTCCTTGCAATGTAAATTTTATACACAAGTACTATTTTGCCTTCAAATTTCAGGTTTATTTTAAAATATTAACAAGTCTAAAACAAAGTTTTCAGAGCAATGTAGCATTGAAAGGAGTTCATTCTTCTCATTCAAAAAAAAATTTTATTTTTTGAGACAAATTTTCACTCTGTTGCCTAAGGTGGAGTGCAGTGGTGCGATCTCAGCTCACTGCAAACTCCAGCTCCCAGGTTCAAGCCATTCTCCTGCCTTAGCCTCCTGAGTCGCCGAGACTACGGGCATGCACCGCCACATCCGGCTAATTTTTGTATTTTTAGTAGAGGCGGGGTTTCACTATGTTGGCCAGGTTGGTTTCGAACTCCTGACCTCAGGTGATCCACCTGCCTCGGCTTCCCAAAGTGCTGGGATTACAGGCGTGAGACACCACGCCTGGCCAAAAATTTAATCTTGACCATAGAACTTTACCACTGTTGAGCCACTGAAAACAAGTCAGGACATTCAGCTTTTATATCTGACAACATTTTACAGAAGTGACAATGGTTAACTCTACTAAGAACAATGAGAGTTAACACTGAAACTACTGATTCAATAACATATAATATATTCAAATATTTTCTGCATACTGCCTGCTGATGATAAATAACCATAGGCTTTAAACACTTTGTATTTTCACAAGCTTTGTAAATTTGTCCAAGACTTTTTCTGCTCCACACATACTTTACCATCATCAGCTGTATCACATCTTATCAGATCCCACTTCATGTGGTACTTGTGTTTTCCCAACTTCTGTGACCCTATTCCATTCAGAAGTGCTCTCAGTAGACTGTTCATCGAGGCTAACCTTTCCTCATTTTAAACTCAGCAGTGACTCCTTAACTGAAAAGCATTAGTAACATCTGTCAACTCATTAAGAACAAAGAGAAATCACTTACTTTGCAAAGTCATTTACTTTGTTTTGATACTGGTATTTATCCCAAATTCCCCAACTCCTTGAGCAACTGTTCTTGCTGAAAGGCTGATGTTCTTATTTTCTTTGGACACATTCCTTTGGCTGCTAATCAAACATGGTATAATTAACTTACCGTCAATAAATAGCTCTCCTTCCTGGGTTAACAAATGAGCCTCATGGAAAATCGCTTGGCTTGCAGCATCTTTTTTCTCTTTCTTTTTTTTTTCTTTTTGAGAGGAAGTTTCTCCCTAGTCACCCAGGCTGGAGTGCAATGGCATGATCTTGGCTTCCTGCAACCTCCACGTCCCAGGTTCAACCAATTCTCCTTTCTCAGGCTTCCGAGTAACTAGGATTACAAGTGCCCGCCATCAAGCCCAGCTAATTTTTGTATTTTTTAGTAGAGACGAGGTTTCACCATGTTGGCCAGGCTGGTCCTGAACTCTTGACCTTAGGTAATCCACCAGCCCCGGCCTGCCAGAGTGCTGGGATTATAGATGCGAGACACCACAACCAGCCAGAGCATCATTTTCACAGTTTATTTTTGTGAAGAAATTCCGCTATATTAAAATATTCTATTTTAAATTAATTTTTGAGACCATTGCCTTTCTATAAATTAGGAAGATTATGATAAGTGCTTAGTCTGGTTACGATGAAGCATATTCTATTTTTAGCACAACTATAGTGTCATTCTATCATAAACATGATTCTTTGTCATCTAATTCAATAACAGAATAATCAACACTGCTATGCCTTAAAAGTGTGACATTCAAAGTCCTCTTTTTGGCCAAGCGCAGTGGCTCACACCTGTAATCCCAGCACTTTGGGAGGCCAAGGTGGGTGGATCACTAGAGGTCAGGAGCTCGAGACTAGCCTGGCCAACTTGGTGAAACCCCATCTCTACTAAAAATACAAAAATTAGCCAGGCATGATGGCAGACGCCTGTAATCCCAGTTTCTAAGGAGGCTGAAGCAGGAGAAGTGCTTGAACCCGGGAGGCAAAGGTTGCAGAGAGCCAAGGTCGCACCACTGCACTCCAGCCTGGGCCACATAGCAAGACTCCATCTCACAAATAAAAAAATAAAAATAAAGCCCTCTTTTTCTTTTCCTTTCCTTTTTTGTTTTGTTTTCACACAATGGGTATGCACTGGGTAATAAAATAAATAAAATATCACAGGGTGGAGATATGTATGGCCTTGAAATAATGTCAAGTTTGGAGTTCACTGTGATTTGTAACGTGCTGAGGAGCATAGTTAACGAGTTCCCCACTCAGGTGTATGGTGGCTACATAATTCCACCACTGTAGCCCAAGAGCGACCACAGACCGCTCAGAAGCTCAGAAATGAACAAGCGTGGATATTTCCAACAAAACCTTAAGTATGGATACTGGAATTTGAAGTTCATATAATTTTCATGTGTCACAAAATGTTATTTAAAAAGCAAATTATTTTCAGCCACTTAAAAGCGTAAAAACCATTCTTAGCTCATGGGCCATACGAAAACAGATGGTCAGCTGGGTTTAATCCACAAGCTGTAATTTACTGACCCCTGTATTAAAACAGCAGGGAAGCCAAAGTTAAAAGTTATACTGTCTGGTGACGTTATGTCTTTGCCAAACTCAGTTTGTGATAGTTACTCTGATAAAAAGCAATAGCACATGAAAATCAAGATGGAACAGAAAAAGAGGGTGGTGGCTGAGCGTGGTGACTGAACACCTATAATCCCAGCACTTTGGGAGGCCAAGGTGAGTGGATCATGAGGTCAGCAGTTTGAGATCAGCCTGACCAACATAGCGAAACCCGAACTCTACTAAAAATACAAAAATTAACCGGGCACGGTGGCAGGTGCCTATATCAGCCAGTTGGAAGGCTGAGGCAAGAGAATCACTTGAACTGGGGAGGCAGAGGTTTTACAGAGCCAAGATTGCACACCACTGCACTCCAGCCTGGGTGGCAAGAAAGAAAAAAAAAAAAACCAGAAAATGAGGATGGTGGTATCTAATCTGATTCCAGCATCTGAGAAATGATGCAGGGGCAGTACCTGATAGGCTCTCACATCCCACTAGCAAGTAATTTTAAAAATGAAATATGTGTTTTTTAATTATGCATTTCTTCAAATGGCTGCTAAATTGGTAGGCCAAACTACTTGATAGTTTATTATAACTTCTTTACTTAATAAGCAGGACTCTTAGATATATTTTTGAGCCTAGGAATAGTGTGAAAACATTTTTAAGACACTAAGGGATCTATGTATCCAACAAATTTGAAAACCTCTCATCTAGACTATGACTTAAGTCAGGGCCAGCTCCCTCTGAAACAGGTGGGGCCTCTCTGGGGAAGAGAGCAATTCTCCCACCCAAGCCAAAATCCTCCGCTGAGGAGATAAGAGTAAGGATCCGGGTGCCTGGGATTCTTCTTTCCTAATAACTTGGAGCCTATGTGGGGAAAAGTATAAAATGGAAATAACCCAAAGAAAGTTCGTAAGAACTGAAAGACAAGCAAATAGGAAAATGACGACGGGGAGTCCGTGTTTCTACGCTGCTGCTTTTTCTTTTTCCTTTCTCCAGATTCCCATGCCTTCTCGACACTGTGTTTCCCCATCATTTCTAATCCCAGGCTTGTTTGTTGATTTGCCTGGGCTGTTACAGTGGAATTTGGTTTTATTGAATTCTCAGCATGAAAACAATCCTTGCTGAAAGCAAAATTGTGTGTAAAAGTATCTCTTCCTTCTAGACAGTGAGCTGAGCGACCTCCCTGAGCGAGCCTAATCCCTACCGAGAGGTCTACTGGAAGGAAGTCATGGAAGGGACACCCACCCACCCCTCCCCTGTGGAGTCGTTCACAACGCCTAAACACACCCACAGCCACAGAGCTGCAAAGAGGGAGAGCTGTAAGAGAATTCACCCACTCACTTAACTGTGCCGGGTCCACTTCTCCCTTTTTCCAAGAAGACCTGACCCCCTGTGCCACCTGAGTTGTCAAAGAGTCCTGAGAGCCTCTCTCCTTCCAGCACCTCAATGTGCATTACACTTCAGCCACCTGGCTTACCATGTGTCCCTGCAGGCAGCCTGTCCAGCCGTTCCGTCTGCCTATACCTCCATCTCTCCTGTCCATCTGACGAAAGCCTACTCTTCCAAGAGCAAGCACCCTCTTAAGCCAAATAAATGATTCCTTCTTTCATGCCTCCGATGAAGCTGCCGCTCACTGCCCGCCTTTGGCTTCGACCTAGTCACGGTGAATTGCAATAGTCCTCTGCGCTCCTGTCTGCTGTCTATCAGGCCTTGACCTTTGGAAAGACGAGGCTCTGTCTCTTTTATCTTTGTCTCACAATCGCCTAGAACTGTTACTGGCACATAGGAGAAGTGGATGAATATCTGTTGGTTTAGAAACGAATAATTGAGGGCTGTCAGCGTCTTTCCTCCGTGCTGTTGAGGAAAGCAGAAGAGATGGCCGGCCCTCCAGCTCTATGATGACAGGTAGCTTTGATTTAGCACTTTAAAGATTTTTCATGCACATGAATCCACTAGTTTTTCTAACAACCCAAAGGAAGTATTATTTTGGTCACTTATGTGTAACTTCTAAAATGAAGTTTGGAAACATTACAAGACCTCACCAAAGACACGCCGTTGTTAATTGGCAGGTACAGAACTCAGCCTTAGCGAACACCAGCCCACAGTCCTTTATTGAATCATAGCATTTGCTCTGCGAAGCCATGAGTGCCATGCTAAACAGCTCTTCCTCCTACCTTGCATCTGAGTTGCATAGGTGGTGTTTGAGCTAGGGGTCCTTGGTTAGAAACAGTAGAAACTGATCTAGACTAACCTAAGCAAGGGCATTTATTATAATCATGTTGGGGGTCCATAAAATCTATGAGAGGCTAAAGAAATGGTCAGCCTACTATGGGAAGTGAGATGCTACAGCCACAACAACTGCTTTGCTGCAAAAACAGATCTAGCAGCACGCCCAGACTGGGAAGAATCCATTGCAGTGGCTTCTTGCATCTCTGAGCCACTGAAGAGTGGTCAAAGTTCTGGCAGATGGTTTAATTGGCCAAGCATTGGTCACTTGCACCTCTATAGCTGTACCTGGTGAGAGAAAAAGGACCCAGCTCCTTCAGCTTCAACAGTAGGAGAAAGGCGCTCATACTTACCATCCCCTCCATGACTGCACAAAATGTGGGATAATTCCCCCAAAGGGAATTGAGTGTGGTTGGGTAATGAAAAACATGTTGGATAATAATAAAAACAAACAAACAAATGCAACACTCAAGAACAGCGTTACTGATTTTGGAGCATTTTACATAGAAAAGAAACAGAAAAGAGGGGCCAGGTGCAGTGGTTCATGCCTGTAATCCTAGCACTTCGGGAGGCCAAGGCAGGCAAATCATGAGGTCAAGAGATCAAGGCCATCCTGGCCAACATGGTGAAACCCCATCTCTACTAAAAATACAAAAATTAGCCAGGCATGGTAGTGTGCACCTATAGTCCCAGCTACTCAGTAGGCTGAGGCAGGAGAATTGCTTGAACCCAGGAGGCAGAGACTGCACTGAGCCGAGATCCTGCCACTGCACTCCAGCCTGGGCAACAGAGTGAGACTCTGTCAAAAAAAAAAAAAAAAAAAAAAAAGAAGAAGAAGAAGAAAAATAGCAAAGAAACAGAAAAGGAATGTGTTTATGTTGATCATTTTCCTGAATGGAACTATAATAATCGTAATAACCAACATAGTCATCTCCATTTAAAAGTCAAGTAACAGTGCTTTCAACTCACACATAAAATGTCAAAATGTGGAAGATCTCAGGCGGCTATACCATAGAAGTTTAATGAAATTTTTTTCTCTTCCTTTCTTTCCTTGTTTCTCCTGGCTTTATTAAAGTATAATTGACAGATACATATTTATTTTAGATGTGTCTACCTTCCATTATGTGGTGTGATTACATACCTTTGAGGGCTTATGGATCTAAAAAATATTTCCTAATTTGATAATATCTTGTTATCAGTAACACTGTCTGGTTATATTTGCTTGACTTCAGCAAGTTAGCCTCCAAAATATCAGGACGCTGTGGAGGTTAGCTTTCTTCCCATATCGTTGTTTTTTCCCCAAAATCATCAGGCAACCTGAGCTTTGCAGTACCGAGAATTGACTGCAGTCCCAGGCCCGTTTGCAATCATGATTACGTCTCCATTTCTCATGTGTCTGTAACCTCGTTGTGACCTTCAATAATTTCTCATTTGAGGTTATTTCTTCCTGGTTTGAGGCATGATTGTGGCACTCACCTTGCTGAATGACGCTTGTTGGGACTGGCCACAGCAAAAGAGTGAACGCTGGCTATCACTCAAGTTTCTATTGATCAGTGGAATTTCAGGGGGAAAATCAATAATTAGCAATTTATTTTTCTTTCCAAAATATTGAAGGAAACAAAGACATGTGATCAGTTATTTACTACTCCAGTTGGTGCAGAGAAGTTAGGAGCTTACCCACAGCCACTTAATCTTTCTCTGCTTTAATGAAGCTCCAGGCTGACTTCAGCATCAGGTCAATTTGACTGATTGCCGTGGGACTTGCCAAAATTGCCTACTACCCTTAGTTGTTTAATTCCAGAAACTGAAAAATGACTTTGGAAGGCAGCTTTAGGAGGAAGACTATTGTCCTCTATAGTCTAACCACCGCCACAAGACACCCTGCCCTCCTCCTTAAGAAACAGGAGACAGGACTGGAGGCAGGTGGGCTAAAATCTAAAATGGGTTGCAGTGAATATTCCTACAATCATCAAATACACATAAAGCACCCTTCAAATGTTAGGTATTTTTGGCCGGGCACGGGGGCTCACGCCTGTAATTCCAGCACTTTGGGAGGCTGAGGCGGGTGGATCATGAGGTCAAGAGATCGAGACCATCCTCGCCAACATGGTGAAACCCCGTCTCTACTAAAACCACAAAAAATTAGCCGAGCATGGTAGCACGCGCCTGATCACTTGAACCTGGGAGGTGGAGGTTGCAGTGAGCTGAGATCAGACCACTGCACTCCAGCCTAGGCAACAGAGTGAGACTACATCTCAAACAAAAAAAAAAAAAGGAAAGAAAAACATATATTAACCTAATTAAAGCTTTCCAGGCTCTGGGGTTATAGCCAGGAGTGAGGCAGATGTAGCCTTTGCCCTTATGGCAGGAAAAATGATAGTAAGCTTTGCCACATTATATGTTGCTGATTATATCATGGGCTCTGCCACGGAGCAGATAACAGATCAACTTTCCACTAGGGGTCGTCCTGGGATGGCTTATCTGCAGAGGTGACTTGCGGGGTTTCATGCTGTATGATGAGCACAGCTGATAAGCAGAGGCCAGAGGCGGCGGGGACATTTCAGGCTGAGGGGACCACCCCGGGAAGAACTTGGGGAGCCGTGCAGTGACTACAAATACAAAGATGGGATTCATCAGAGCATCACACAGGTCCCTGGGAGGCAATAGCCCTCAAGTGAAGCTCCCAATGAGATATTTTAGAATTCTGAATATTTTATAATGGCATTTATGTCTAGAAGCAAGAAAAGTGTTATGGTTGATGGAAAGACCAAATAGAATTGGATTCGACGACAATAACTCTGCACGGTACGAAAGTGTCTTACGGAATTAATTCAGAGTTTACAAAATGGAGATTTCAGTTCCACCTGATTTAGGAATTTTACCATTTATAGATGAGATTGTAGTGATTATTCAGGTGTAATGAACAGAAGAGGAAGAAGCCAAAATCAATCTTTCTAACAAGATTCACTACGCTGCTTGCAAGCTTTTGTGTTTCATCAAATACGTGTTTGAAGTTATTTTCCCCCCAGATGAATTAATTCTCCATTCCCGGTTTAAAACATTTCCTTTCCTGCTCAGTTGCCTCATCTCTGAGAGTGTTTTTATTTTTCGCCTGCAACATCAAGGATGTTCACCTAAAATGGGCCCTCTGACAGAAATTTACACATACCTCCTCCAAAATTCAGGTTTATTTTGGGGGTCAGAAGCTTTTCTTCTTTAGGAAGGCCACATGGCAAAGTGGTTAAATATAAAAAGTAACAAACAAAAAAGCTGGGCTTTGGAATCAACAGCCCTTGTTCTGATTCCCACTGCTGTGTACTGTGCCTTTGTACAAGGCATTTGATCTCTCTGAGCCACAGCTTTTGTTTATTTTAAAAAAAAGAAGATAATAAAAATTATCTACATAATAGAGTTTTTATGAACAGTAAATGTGATAGTGCATATATTCACTTAACAGAAAGCTTGGGAAGGATTTTGCTTAATAAACAGCAATCATCACTTTGTCAAATATTATGCGTCACTTCATGATTTTTCTGAATAATAATTACTTTTACTGATCATACTCTTTTAGGCTAGGCACTGCTCTGTAAATTTAACATATATCATCTTAGTATTTTAAACTCTTCAAAGTTGATTTTATTTTTATCAGTTTGGGGAATGCAGCAGTATAATGCAGTCCTCAGAGTACGGTTTTCAGAGCCAGAAACACCTGAGTTCCATTACTAATTCTTTAATGTATTAGTAGCAAGACCTTGGGACAGTCGTTTAGTTTCTCTGGGTCTTTGTTTCCTAATCTGAAAAATGGGCTACATTCATCACAAGCTTATACGTACTCTGTGGGAACTGAATCTGATATATATGAGGATTACGAAGCACAGCTCCTTGTGCAGAATGAGCATCAAACAATCTTAGCCCTTTTTATTATTTTCACAAGGAAATTGAGGCTCTGAGAGAATGAGAAGTTTATTAAAGGCCACAAGTGGCCAGGCACGGTGGCTCACACCTGTAATCCTAGCACTTTGGGAGGCCAGTGAGGGTGGATCACGAGGTCAGGAGTTCAAGACCAGCCTGACCAAAACGTTAAATCCCCATCTCTACTAAAAATACACACACACACACACACACACACACACACACACACACACACACACACACACACACACACACTGGCCAGGTGCAGTGGCCGGTGCCTTTAATACCAGCTACACAGGAGGCTGAGGCAGGAGAATGGATTGAATCCTGAGGACAGAGGTTGCAGTGAGCCAAGACCGTGCCATTGCACTCCAACCGGTGACAAGTGAGACTGTCTCAAAAATAAATAAATGCCTCACGTGTCAAATACAAGATCTCAGCCAAGCACAGTGGCTCATGCCTGTAATCACAGCATTTTGGGAGGCTGAGGCAGGAGAATGGATTGAATCCTGAGGACAGAGGTTGCAGTGAGCCAAGACCGTGCCATTGCACTCCAACCGGTGACAAGTGAGACTGTCTCAAAAATAAATAAATGCCTCACGTGTCAAATACAAGATCTCAGCCAAGCACAGTGGCTCATGCCTGTAATCACAGCATTTTGGGAGGCTGAGGCAGGAGAATCGCTTGAACCCAGGAGGCAGAGGTTGCAATGAGCCAAGATCATGCCACTGCACTCCAGCCTGGGAGATAGAGAGAGACTGAGTGTCAAAAGAAAAAAAAAAAAAAAGGAAAAAAACAGGACCTCAGGACAGCTCTAAGTCCAAAGTCTGTGTCCTTTCCACGATACAACTTGAAGTAACCTTAACCCGTGTTACTCTAGACACTGTAAAGCTTGTCTACTTGCCCCTACTGTTGAATATGAGTTGGCCAACAGCTTGTGGTCTTTCAGCTCCTGTATTCACTGCATTTATCAGTTGCCTTGTTTCCCTAATCATCCATCTGAACTCCAGGACTTTGCAATAGCATCTGGATGAGGAATGCAACCGTGGAGATAAATATGCAAAGAACTGGCTGCCCTCACATGAATCCAACATCTTTATAAAAGTAACATGAACATGCTGAAAAAATAAGGTCTTTTCTGCTTATAAGAAGATACATTACCTTCCAAATAAGGTTTTACTCCTTCTTACTATTTTAATGCATTAATTAAAGGCAGGTCATTATTAAACACATTATCATTAGTTATTTATTTCAAGTATGCATATCTGTGGGGAGGTTTTGTGGTTCATAGTAAGATTCCCTCAAATATGAACTTGAGCTTAAAAGCTATTTTCCTAATAAAATTAAAAGGAAGAGTTTGTAATAAATAAGCCAGTCATCTGGAGAAGGAATTACCTGCTCTAATTGATCACATGTAGTCAGTGGAAAGTGTTACTTATTATTCAAGAAAAACTAGGTCAGGTACAGTGGCTCTTGCCTGTAATCCCAGCACTTTGGGAGTCTGAGGTGGGAGGATCACTTGAGCTCAGGAGTTTGAAGCCAGCCTGGGCAACATGGCAAGATCCCATCTCTACAAAAATTAGCCAGGCGTGGTGCCACATGCCTGTGGTCCCAGCTACTTGGGAGGCTGAGGTGGAAGGATAGCTTGAGCCTAGGAGGTTGAGGCTGCAGCGAGCCATGATTGCACCACTGCACTCCAGCCTTGGCAACAGAGTGAGACCTTGTCTCAAAGAAAACGGGGGAGGGGGTGAATTATAGCTACCTTATCAGTTTGAAGAACAATATTAGGAGATGAAGACTTAGAGTAATTTAGGAATTAGCCACCATGCTACATTCATTCACGTATCTTTGTTCATTAAATTTCCCCAACCATTTGAGAAGCGTCTTACTCTCACAGTAAAACCATATACCACATACAGGTGAGAAGACCAAAGTGCAGGAGGCTATGTCATTTGCCCAAGGGCACAGGGGTGAAATTTGAGTGTGATGTCAAATCCCATATCCTCGAAATAGAAAAGTAAGAATTTGAATGTTTCCAGTGCTACTCAGAGAAAGTATGCCTATGAGAACTTCTCTACAGCAGCTCTCTCTTATCACCCTCAGCAGATTTCAGTTCTGGTGACAAAGAAATTCCAGCTTCCTATTGTCTGGATCAGTCTCTGTAAGACATGTCTAGTTAATCACTGTAAAGTCAGACATACAGAATGTTCCAGAAATACTTATGTTTTCAACAATTCCATCAAGAATTCAACCCATATCTATCAAGTCCCTGTATGCCCAGACACTACACTAAATGCTATGGGTTGTTTAGACTCAAATAATTCGTCCTTCATGAATACAAAGATAAACTAGAGTCCTTCTCAGCCCTTAAGTTTAGCACAGAAACTCACAACTTCTCATCACAAGATCAAAAATCAACTGAAGAAATCCTGGGAGGTGAGTTTTGTGTGGCACAGAACAGAGGGCCCTCTGGTTCAATAGCCATAAGATGATCTAAGGCTGTCACAGGGAGCAAATGGAAAACCCTGTGTCAAGGGAAGGGGAACATCACCTTGTTACTGTAGGTGAAGGCAGAAGTCTGGGCCCCACACTCAGTCTCTGTTGACATCCCCCAGCGTGAGGGACCCTCATTACTCCTGCAGGGAGGAGTGGGAGGTTCTGCCCTTCCCATCGGGCTCCCGCCAATGACAGCCCGAAAGCATGATGCTCCTCCGGCCCCTAGGTCATTGGCCAGCCCTCAGCTTTCTTCTGCCCTCCGAGAACATCTTTTGTTTTCTTTATGTATAATGTCCAGGGTTTTTAGTTGATTTAGCAGAAGAATAAAGAAAAGTACTTTTTTTTTTTTTTTTCTTTTTTTTTGAGACGGAGTCTCGATCTTTCACCTGGGCTGGAGTGCAGTGGCATGATCTCGGCTCACAGCTATCTCCACCTCCCAGGTTCAAGCACTTCTCCTGCCTCAGCCTCCTGAGTAGCTGAGACTACAGGCATGCACCACCATGCCCAGCTAATTCTTGTATTTTTAGTAGAGATGGGGTTTAATCATGTTGGCCAGGCTGGTCTTGAAATCCTGACCTCGTGATCCACCCGCTTCAGCCTCCCTAAGTGCTGGGATTACAGGCGTGAGCCA
>NW_016107838.1:579262-580944 GCF_001604975.1 Cebus imitator
TTTTTGAGACAGAGTTTCGCTCTTATTGCCCATGCTGGAAAGCAATGGCATGATCTTGGCTCACCACCCTCCACCTCCCAGATTTTTCAAGTGATTCTCCTGCCTCAGCCTCTTGAGTAGCTGGGATTACAGGCACCTGTCACCATGCCCGGCTAATTTTGTATGTTTAGTAGAGACGGTGTTTCTCCATGTGGTCAGGCTGGTCTCAAACTCCTGACCTCAGGTGATCGACCCACCTCGGCCTCCCAAAGTGCTGGAATTACAGGCATGAGCCACGGTGCCTGGCACTCCAATGCCTTTTCTTATCATTTGCTGCCTTTCCTAATGCCACCCACCAACTGACCCATATCAAGCCTCTTCTGTAGACAAGCCCATCCATGGGTTCCTGCCCCTTCCACATGTCATTTGCATGCTCACCTTCACCCAGCCACACTTGCTCGTCTGTTTTCCACAAGTCTATGTGAATCATCTGCTCTATGTCAGACACCATGCTAATGGATACAATGCAACCCTGAAACTGCGGGCCTTTGTTCACGCTCCTTTATTCTCAGAGTTTGTACAAACCTGCTCCGTGCCCAAACTCCACTCTTTCCCAAAAGTCCTACTTCTCCCATGAATACCATGCTCTGGCCCCTCATCCCACTTCCACACGTGAAGGAGCTGAGACCACACATGTTCATAGGATGCTCCTGAATAGTATCAAGTGCGTCTATCCACTCACCCCTACTAAAAGCTGCAAGGGGCTTTCAGGAGAATATTCACGTTCCACAGCAGGCGGCAGAGTAAAAGTTCAAATCCCAACTTTAGTGTGGCTGTGTGGCCGGGTGTGGTGGCTCATGCCTGTCATCCCAGAACTTTCGGAGGCCAAGGCAGGTGGATCACCTGAGGTCGGGAGTTCAAGACCAGCCTGACCAACATGGAGAAACCTCATCTGTACTAAAAATACGAAATTAGCCAGACATGGTGGTGGGTGCCTGTAATCCCAGAACTTTGGGAGGCCGAGGTGGGTGGATCACAAGGTCAGGAGTTCGAGACCAGCCTGACCAACATGGTGAAACTCTGACTCTACTAAAAATACAAAAAAAAAAAAAAAAAGGAGGAAGTCTGACACATGCCATACATGGTTGGTCCCTGAGGGTGTCATGCTAAGTGAAATGAGCCAGTCTTGCAAGGACAAAAGCTGCCCAGTTCCACTGATACGCTTCCTAAGGTGGAGAGGGAGGCACTCTTGTGGCCTCATTTTTGTTCCTGAAAAATGAGAATAATACTATCTACCATCAGGAGAGCTGAAAGGACTAAATGAGATATTGACTTAAGGGGTTTAGCAGTTGCTGGAAAGATAAAGTCAAATTCCTAGAGGCAGAAAGTAGAATGGGAGTTTTCAGGGGCTGGAGGAGGGGGCACGGGGAGTTACCATTTAATGGGTGCTCTGGAGATGGGTGTGTGATGGTTGCACAACAGTGGGAATGTACTTAATGCCACTACACTCTACATTTCAACATGGTTAAGATGTTGTGTTGTATGTGTTTTACCACAATAAAACACTTTAAAAATTGCAGGCCGGGCGCAGTGGCTCACACTTGTAATCCCAGCACTTTGGGAGGCCGAGGCGGGTGGATCACGAGGTCAAGAGATCGAGACCATCCTGGTCAACATGGTGAAACCCCGTCTCTACTAAAAAT
>NW_016107838.1:581732-586425 GCF_001604975.1 Cebus imitator
AAGCAGGTGAGAAGCCATCCTAGTTTCATTGATGTGCTGTATTTAGAGGCTGGGGGTGGAGGCATTTCATTTCATGAATAGATAAAGAAAACACAGCCTCACTGTTTTCTTTATTCATCCCTCCGTGGACCCCTGGGTTGCTTTCAGCTCTTTTTGTTTGTTTGTCTTGTTTTGTTTGTTTTGTCTTGTTTTGTTTTTGAGACAGAGTCTCACTCTATAGACAGGCTGCAGTGCAGTGGCGCAATCCTGGCTCACTGCAACTTCCGTTTTCTGGTTTCAAGCAATTCTCCTGCTTCATCCTCCCGAGTAGCTGGGACCACAGGCACGCGCCACCATGCCCGGCTAATTTTTTATATTTTTAGTAGAGATAGGATTTCACCATGTTAGCCAGGATGGTCTTGATCTCTTGACCTCGTGATCCACTCGCCTCAGCCTCCCAAAGTGCTGGGTTTACAGGCGTGAGCCGCTGCACCCAGCCACTTTCATCTCTTGATTACTGTGAATAGTGCTGCTGTGCATGTGGGTGTACCATTATCCCCATTTTACATTGTAGAAAATATAGAAAATGGGATTTCTTACCACACCACTGGGGCTGGAATTCAAACCTAGGAGAGTCAGACTCTAAAAGACACATGATGCTCTCACCCACGCTGCTTCCCTTGCATGTGTGCAGAAGAATTGATCAATACTGTCCTGACCAGGCCTGTGCAGGACAGGAGATGCCAGCATCACCTGCAAGTTTGCACATGAACTCTTCTACTTGCAAGACCTCCTCCTGCATGTCTCCCAAACTCGAATCAAAGGAGCACGCTGGGCATCTGGTGAGGGGAAAAGATCAGTGCTTGGCCAGGTATGGAGGGAAGTCCTTCGGTTGTCCGACAGGCAGAGGCCCCACAGGCCTCAGCTGCAGCGTGTGCCTTCAGGGCTGGGCACAAGGATTGCCTGAGTGGAGAAAGCGGGACTTTGACTCTGTGCAGATCCAGACTGAGGTGACCTAGAACTGTGTAAGCTTGACCCACACTTAGAAAAGCCCCAACTGTTTCATCTATGAAATGAGATTACGATTCCCAGTGCCTCTGGCTCGCCCAGTTATCAGGGAGGGGTCAAATAAGATGGTAGAAAGAGGGTGCTTTGCAAACTCCAGAAGTTCTAATCAAATTATCAGTGGCCGCTGGGCACGGGGGCTCATGCCTGTAAGCTCAGCACTTTGGGAGGCCAAGGTGGACAAATCATGAGGTCAGGAGTTTGAGACCAGCCTGGCCAACATGGTGAAAGCTCCTCTCTACTGAAAAATACAAAAAATTGGCTGGGCGTGGTGGTGGGCGCCTGTGATCTCAGCTACTTGGGAGGTTGAGGCAGAAGAAGAATCACTTGAGCTCAGGAGGCAGAGATTGCAGTGAGCTGAGATTGCACCACTGGACTCCAGCCCGCAGCCCGGGCAGCAGTGCAAGACTCCCACAAAAAAAAAAAAAAAATTATCAGTCGCTGCGGCCACTGCTGTCATCTTCTGTACTTTCTCCTCTCCACTTCAACATTCCCCACACCCTGCCACCCTCTGCTTGTGTCTTTCTCTGCAGCCTAGCATCAGGCCCAATTTCTACTCTTCATCTCTGGGGCAGTAGAACATAACCATAGGTGCCCAGGACCTGCAGCCAGACGAGCTGTATTTGAGTTACCCAGAGTACAACTCCAAATACATCACTAAGCCGTGCAGTGCCTCTGTCTGCTAAATTACAAGATGGAGGAACAGTGGCACCAACTTGTAGGAATCTTGTGAGGAAGAAATGAACAGCAAGTGCTTGGAAGAGCACCTGGCTCCTGCGGGACTTTCCTCTCAGTGCTTGTGGGCTTCTCCCAAGGCCACTCCTGTGCACGGCCATCTCTCGCCATCATATCTGAGGTCAGCCCAGATGGCAACTCCCTCCTTACACCCGTTCTTTCCCTCCTCCTCTGCCTTTAGGTTCGATATTCTTTTCTTCCATTTTCCTGTGGGCTCCTTAAGAGCAGAGGCGATGTCTTTGTCATCCACAGAGCCTAGTTCTGGGACGAGCACATAGCACAGTGCTCAGAGAGTGCTCAATCAATGAACTGAATAATTGGTGAACAGGTAAATGAATACAACCATCCTTGTTCTTCACACCTCAGCCCAACTCCCCTAGTTTGTTTGTTTTGAGATGGAATCTCACTCTGTCACCAGGCTGGAATGCAGTGGCGCAATCTCGGCTCACGAAACCTTCCGCCTCCTGAGTTCAAGCGATTCTCCTGCCTCAGCCTCCCGAGTAGCTGGGACTACCTACAGGCACGCGCCACCACGCCAAGCTTATTTTTATATTTTTAATGGAGACAGGGTTTCACCATGTTGGCCAGGATGGTCTCAATCTCTTGACCTGGAGATCCACCCACCTTGGACTCCCAAAGTGCTGGGATTACAGGCGTAAGCCACCACACCCACCCAACTGTCCCAGTTTAAGCAAATTTAGAACAAAGACTGTATTTATTCCTGGATGTGTCCTTATAGCAAGCAGAACAGATGCTTATATTGAGACCCTATGTACTGTCACCCAAGTGCTCTCCATCAAAATATTCCTTCTCATAAAGAGCCTGGTTGCTATAACTACTAATGTGATACACTTGGAAACGTATCCCTCCCAGATCATATTCTGATTTAATGGCTGCCTTTAGCCCCAGGAGTGGGGTGCCATGGAGTGGCTTCATACTCAGCTGTAAGCCTGCATGGGATCATGTTGGCTTGACGTGGGCTCTTCGGATGCAGTACAGCCTTCAACTATGGGGTAGGCCAATGCTGTTATAGATCCCATTCTTTTATTTTTTTATTTTTTTTTTCTGAGACGGAGTCTTACTCTGTCGCCAGGCTGTAGTGCAGTGGCGTGATCTCAGCTCACTGCAACCTCTGCCTCCCCAGTTGAAGCAATTCTCCTGCCTCGTCTCCTGAGTAGCTGGGACTACAGGTGCGTGCCACCATGCTCAGCTAATTCTTTTTTGTATTTTTAGTAGAGACAGGGTTTCACCATGCTGGCCAGGATGGTCTTAATCTCCTGACCTCATGATCTGACCGCCTTGGCCCCCCAAAGTGCTATGATTACAGGCGTGAGCCATAGCACCTGACCTCATTCTTTTGCCTAAAGCTTACAACTCAACTCAAAATGGATGAAGGCAAAATATCTGCTTTGTTGGAAGCAGGAGAAAATCTTGCAGAACATAAATAGGATCAATCTCTCTGCAGCTGGTGCTGAGTACACTTGAAGTGCATGTGCCCACGTGTATTCCTGCACACACACATACACTCATGCACACACACACTCATGCACACACAACGATCACACAAATCCATCGTCTCCAGAGCAGAACATAGACCTGACTACTACTATTCCTGCGGTCTCCCCACTCCTTCTCAGTAGCACTCAAGATGATGTACAGCCTCAGACGCCAGTAAAGGGTCCTACCACCGTCTCCATCAGCCATCCTAAGTCAGCCTCAAAAGGTATAATAATAATATTATTTGAGAGGCCAATTAAAATCTTGTCAATTTCACATGGTAAGAATAAAAAAACTTAATATTTGCTCTTTTCTCCAATCTGTACCAAGCAATCTGAGTAAAATCAGTTTCTTGCACTACAAATGCAGCTTTCAGACACATCTACTGTCCCCTCTCTCCATAATCTTCCAGCCAGACTGCCCTGTCACCCCACCAAGCCCGAGTGAAGGCTGCCCAGGGCCAGGGACAGGCACAGAGAGCATGGCAAGGACACAGTCTAAAGCAGGAGTTAGCTCTTGGTAGAAGCAGCTGACAGCAGAAGCTAGGCTGGCTGGAGAGGCAAGGAAAGCCAGACAGAGAGGGAGAAAGCCCCACAACACCAGAGATGCTACAGTGGAAGAAGTGAAAGGCAAAGACTTCTATCAGATGGGAAACGTCTGCACATGAGCCCTGGAAGGAGAGCCATGTAAAACTCTATGTCTGGCAACGAGAAGGCTGAATACACAGAGAGAAGAAACAATGAGGTGACTCTATACTGCATGTTGGGGTGGGGAGGAAACGAACACAGCTGGACCTGAAGAAGTCTGAGAACTGTAACTGCAGCCCAGCAAAGGCTCATAGACAGGGAGGCTGGGAACTCCAGAGGACGGGCCCAGAGTTAACTGGAAGATGGTTTTCTGGGGTGAAACTCAACGCTGAAAACTTTATCAAAGATGAAAAAACTTTTATTTATATACACTTTTCTACGAAGAATCTAGTTCTATTTGCATATTTTATTCCTATCTCCAAAATATTTTCTAGTCATGCTGCTTTGTGCTCAGACGAGAAAGACCTTGATGATTACAATTCGAAGAAAGAATAGCTAAAAGTCGACCACTGTATGGTGAAAAATAAAGTCAAATGAGATGCGATGGATAGAAAGAAAAAAATTAATTATATGTAACTAAATAGCAATAAAATTATAGCATGAGTAAAGTATTCCGAGTGCAAAGTTTTTTTTAAAAAAAGCAATTCAAGTGGTTCTTTTACATCCTCCCAAACAATATTTTTAAGAAAAGAGAGTGCTTTCTTTGTGATTCATTTTGGTTTAAATATTGAAAAGAGTCCATAATAGAGAGAAAATTAGTTTTATTCCTTTGCTCACAATAAGGATACAGCTTGAGCAATAGTAATACTTTCTTTTTTTTTTTTTTTTTT
>NW_016107838.1:586512-608458 GCF_001604975.1 Cebus imitator
GCCTCCTTGGTTCAAGCAATTCTCCTGCCTCAGCCTCCTGAGTAGCTGTGACTACAGGCGCATGCCACCATGCCCAGCTAATTTTTGTATTTTTAGTAGAGACGGGGTGTCACCATGTTGACCAGGATGGTCTCGATCTCTTGACCTCGTGATCCACCCGCCTCGGCCTCCCAAAGTGCTGGGATTACAGGCGTGAGCCACCATGTCCGGCCTTTCTTGTCTTTATATACAGATCCTCTGCCCTGTGAGGAGATGCCACTCACGACTTCCAAACACAATCTACTTGTTTTCCTTCCTTGCAATAAAAGTGAGTTTCCCTTCCTATCATATTACACACAAAATACTGAAGAAATGGGAATCCTAGTTAGACCAAGGATCACTCTACATATGACAGAGCTTCATCTATATATATTTACAATTTAAAAAAATTGCAAATAATTTCAGTTCCCTTTACGAAAGCTAAAAATTCAATCTTTCCTTCCTTCCGTCCGTCCGTCTGTCCTTCCTTCCTTCCTTTCCTCCCTCCCTTCCTTCCCTCCCTCCCTCTCTCCTTCTCTCTCTCTCTCTCTCTCTCTCTCTCTTTCTTTTTGAGACAGAGTCTCACCCTGTTGCCTAGCCTGGAGTGCAATGGCACTATCTTGGCTCACTGCAACCTCCACCTCCCAGTTTCAAACTATTCTCCTGACTCAGCCTCCTAAATAGCTGGGATTACAGGTGTCCACCACCACACTTGGCTAATTTCTTTGTATTTTTAGTAGAGGTGGGGTTTCCCCATGTTGGCCAGGCTTGTCTTGAATGCCTGAGCTCATGATCCACCCACCTCAGCCTCCCCAAGTGCTGAGATTACAGGCGTGAGCCCCCAAGTGTGGCCAAAACTAAATCACTTAAGGTTAACTGGGCTGGGCACAGTGGTTCACTTCTGTAATCCCAGCACTTTGGGAGGGCAAGGTGGGCAGATCACCTGAGGTTAAGGGTTCAAGACCAGCCTGACCAACATGGTGAAACCTCATCTCTAATAACACAAAAAAAATTAGCCAGGCATAGTGGCACACACCTGTAGCCACAACTACTCAGGAGGCTGAAGCATGTGAATCACCTGGGCAACAGAGTGAGACTCCATCTCAAACCAATAAACAAAAAGGTTAACTGATAAAGACACCATGAACCTTTCTAGTTATACAAAGGTGACAAATGGACAGGTATAAACTAAGTGGTCCCAACCTGTTGAGTCCAGGAGGAAAAAATGGAATTCTACTCTGTCAATGACTTTTGAGTAAAGACAGAAAGGTACTTTGCAATGTGTCTCCTTTACCTGTCAACTTCTGACATAGAGGCTGGAAAAAAGTTTTTATTTAGTAGCCAATGGCATAGCCAAGGCTCAGTCAAGCTAAATTAGAGACTTCACACATGAATACAGCAGCCATGTGTCGGCACATCCACAACCTTTTCTGCTTTGTGCAACTCTTATACCAGAGCCTGACTCCCTGGGGAAGCCAAGTGATCCAGGGGAAGATGCAGGAGAAATGAAGACACCCACGTTGGTTCACTGTGTACTGTGAACCAAGCTGTTTCTATGGTCTCTGATTCTCAAAAAAGAAAAATAAAAAGAGTCCTTCAAGATGAATCATGTGACTCCCATTTGAAAGATTCGGAGACAGAAAAGTTGAGTAACTTGGCCAAGACCAACACTATGACGCTACCAGTCAACAGCAGAGAAGACTGCAATCGAGCGGCTCTGGCCCTCCAGCCACCGTCCACCTGCACTCATTTCCCCGCCGTGAACAGAGGCGTCACGTAGGTGCCGTTCTCAAAGCCATTAAGCTAAAAGAAACTTCTGGGAAGTAAATTCGTCAAGGAATATCATTAAGGCCACTGCAGAGAGATGGACACTTTACACATTGCATAAAGTATGTGTTTATGTAAATGGAAATAAACAAGCCTGATTTACATCAGTATCTCCAATATAGTTTCACTTGACTTTGCATAATGAATTCTAACCTTTGACTTTGGGTGGGTGAAATTTAGATACAGAAGTCAAACCAGTGGTGGAACGCATACATTAAGAAAAGGGAAACAGCAGCAGGCATGGTGGCTCACACCTGTAATCCCAGCACTTTGGGAAAGTTAGGCGGGTGGATCACCTGAGGTCAGGAGTTCGAGACCAGCCTGGCCAGCATGGTGAAACCCCGTCTGTACTAAAAATACAAAAATTAGCTGGGCATGGTAGTGAGCACCTGTAATCCCAGCTACCCGGGAGGCTGAAACAGGAGAATTGTTTGAATCTGGTAGGTGGAGGTTGTGGTGAGCCAATACTGTGCCACTGCACTCCATCCTGGGCAAGAAGAGCTAAACTCCATCTCAAATTTAAAAAAAAAAGAAAAGGGAAACACCAACAAATAAGCCATTGCCAGACTCCTGGAAGACTTGAAGAAAAGGGAGCAAGATTCTTTAGATCCCAGGGAGGTGCAGATGAGAAAACAAGTCAGAGACAATGGCAATGGTGAGGCAACTGAAGGTGAACTTGATAGTTTCCAAGGTTTCTTCCCACTTAACCTACGATTCGATTCTATCAGAGGGAAAACAGTGAGTGAGAAAGGGGAACTTTGCAGTGAGACTAAGTGAGCCCCTCAATATTAACATCATATCTCTTTCCGGAGCTCACAAAGCCAAGCTGACTCCCTGGAACCCTCACCACAAATAATGAGCAATGTTGGCCCTTTGCCCAGTGAACGTTCATCTTCCAGAACCCAAGGCCACCTCCTTACACCTCATCAGAGTGAAAGTCAATTAACGTGACTGCTCTGTCCAAAAGGAGAGAAAGCATCGGCTCAGTTAGCTTCACATTCAGCTTCATTTATCACACATTTTAAAATGCCAGATTCTTACAGATGTTCTCCTGATAATTCTGTATGAATATACCCTATTTTTTCTTTGTAAATTATCTCTATTGAGGTATAATTTGCACACAAAAACAACTATTTTAAGTGTCCAGTTTGTTGGGTTCTGACAAATGCATACACCTGTGTAAACATCAACCCAATCACGATGTAGAATATTTTCATCAACCCATGAGGTTCTCTCCTTCCCCAGACCCACTCAGCCACTGATACGCTTTCTGTAGTTAAAAATTTTTTACTTTTCTATAAACAAAACTACATATATGTGCATATTTGTATCCACTTTCTTAAGCTCAATATAATGTTTTCAAGGTTCATCTATGTTGTTGCAAGTATCAGTAGTTCTTTTCCTTTTTCTTTTTTTTTTTTTTTTTGAGACAGAATCTCACTCTGTCACCCAGGCTGAAGTGTAATGGCATGATATCAGCTCACTGCACCCTCCACCTCCCGGGCTCAAGCAATTCTCCTGCCTCAGCTTCCCGAGTAGCTGGGATTACAGGCACACGCCACTGCACCCTGCTAATTTTTGTATTTTTAGTAGATTTGGGATTTCACCATGCTGTTGAGGCTGGCCTCAAACTCCTGACCTCATGATCCACCTGCCTGAGCCTCCCAAAGTGTTGGGATTACAGGCGTGAGCCACGGCACTCGGCCAGTTCATCTCTTTATATTGATGAACAGTATTCCATTATATGGATAACTATAGTTTATTCATACTACACTCACCTGTTGATAAACATTTAGGTTGTTTGTAGTTTGGGACTCTTATGAATTAATATACAATAAACATTCACGAAAAATTATTTGTGTGAATACAGGTTTTGACGTATCTTGAATAAATAGCCAGGAGTGAATTTTCTGAGCTGATGACATGTGAATGTTAACTTTATAATAAACTGTTTTCCATAGCAGTTGTGCCACTTTACACTCCTATCAGAAGTGGGTAAGAGTTCTAATTGCTCTGCATCCTCATCAGCCCTCTGCATTTAGTCTCCCATTTCAGCCACCACGGCATGTGTGAAGTGGTATCACATTGTGGTTCCAGTCTGCATTTTTCCCCAATGACTAATGATGCTAAGCATTTTCACGGCCATGTACTTCTCTTCCATTCAAATCTTTAGCCCAGTTCTCCTTATGGTGTTCTTTTCATTAAAGAATTTAAATTATTTAAATATCTTTAAATATTTAAAGATATTAGATATTTAAAGATAGACTGGCCATGGTGGCTCATACCTGTAATCCTAGCACTTTGGGAGGCCAAGGCAGGACGATTGTTTGAGACCAGCCTGAGCAACACAGTGAGACCTTGTCTCTACAAAAAAATAAATAAATAAAAACAGAAATTAGCCAAGCATGGTGGTATGTACCTATAGTCCCCGCTACTCCAGAGGCTGAGTGGAGGATCACTTGAGCCCAGGAGTTTGAGGCTGCAGTGAGCCATAATCACACTACTGCACTCCAGCCTGGGTGACAGAATGAAAGAAACCCTGTCTCAAAAAAAAGAAAAAAATTCATAAAAGTCCTTTGTCTGATATTCTCTCTCAGCCTATGGCTTGCCTATTTATTTTCTCTTTCTTTCTCTTCCCTCCCTCCCACCCTCCCTCTCTTTCTCTTTCTTTCTCTTCTTCTTGAAATGGAGTCTCACTCTGTCACCCAGGCTACAGTGAAATGGCGCAATCTTGACTCACTACAGCCTCCATCTCCTGGGTTCAAGTGATTCTCCTGCTTCAGTCTCCCGAGTAGTTGGGATTACAGACACCTGCAGTGGGGGAAAGCAGGCATTCCAGACCCTGTTTCTGAGGAAAAATAATTAAAGACTTTAAAGAGGAAGAGTGAAGAAAGGAGAGCGTGTGCCCTTAAGGAGTACATATTTGAGTAAAAGACAGGAAATAAACACAATGGATAGATGAACACAGAGCTAGAAAAAAAATAATAATAAAACAGAGATGGGTAAAAATGTCAAGCACCAACAAATTCTCTGAAAAAGATAAAACAATGTAATATGGTAGAAGAATGGCTTTTTAAAAAAAGGTTTATCACGTCTTTATGAAAATGTGACCTAACTGAAATGACCAAAATGATATGAATATGAACCAAAGGACAAAGAGAACAACAGAAAGTGTGAGCCTGAGGCAGGACGAGCATGGCACATTTAGGATGCAGAAAGGAGGCAAGAAAATACGGTAAATGAGGGAAACACAGAGGCGATGCTGGAGAGGGTGCTGGTGAGGTGGGCCTCACCGCCCATGGAGAGGCCTTTGAACTTTATTCTGAGAATAATGAGAAGCCACTGGAGGATTCAAACCAGGCAAACACGATCCGTTTTAGACTTTGGCCAGATCCCTTCGGGCTGCTCTGTGGCTATGAAACAAGCTAAGGAGGCCACACAGGCGCTGCTGAGGCCTGCAGGTAAGGGAGTGCTGGTGGACACCCTGAGAAGTGCTGAGAGCCAGTGTGTGTTTAGAAGGTAGAGCTATCAAGATGCACTGCCATGGCCAGGCACAGTGGCACATGCCTGTAATCCCAGCTACTAGGGAGGCTGAGGCATGAAAGAATCACTTGAACCCAGGAGGTGGAGACTGCAGTGAGCTGAGATGGCGCCACTGCACTCCGGCCTGAGTGACAGAGCGAGACTCATCATAAAAAAATAAATAAATAAAAATAAAATTAGGCCAGGCATGGAGGCTCATGCCTGTAATCCCAGCACTTGGAGAGGCCAAGGCAGATGGATTACCCAGGGTCAGAAGTTCGAGATCAGCCTGCTCAACATGATGAACTCCATCTCTACTAAAATACAAAAAATAGCCGGGCATGCTGAAGCATACCTGTAGTCCCAGCTACTTGGGAGGCTGAGGCAGGAGAATCACTTGAACCCAGGAGGTGGAGATTGCAATAAGCCGAGAGCACGCTATTGCCCTCCACCTTGGGCTACAGAGCAAGACTCCATCTTGGGAAAAAAAAAAAAAAAGAAAAGAAATAAAAGAAATGTAACAATGCGTAAGAAAACAGAAACTAAGAAGGGGCAAGGAAGCAATCATGATGAATGAGAGGTCCAGCATCTCATTGTCAGGATGTTGTGATCTGGTCAGTTTCAGTTCTTCCATACTTTTTTTGAGAGCCCTGAAGGTCATTTCCTGAGGAGGGATCTCAGATAAAACCAATGTAAAGTTCAAGCTCTAAGACCAGAAAGGTCAATTTCTATGTTCATTCAAAAAATTATCTATGGGACTATGGGGTCGGTTTCATAAGCAGTTTGATGTGTCAGTAAGAAGTCCTCCATAGAGATACACTCTTGAGGTTTTCAGCTAGTGATGGCACCTGAGGCTGTGGAAGTAGATGAGATCACTTAGGATGAGAATGTCTAGAGAGGACATGAGGATCTGGGGAAGAGAAACAAGATTTTTACATAAGAAAACTATGGATACGTTATGGAGTAAAGTTCACAAATTTTTAGCATAAATTCTGACTTTGCATGATGTCCACTTACTATGTCTATAACTGTTACTGCAAGGAAGGCCTTGAGTGTAAGTTGTCCAGGTCCTTGATGTTTTGAACAAAGAATTGGATAAAATGACACAAACAAAGCAACAAAGGAACAAAACACCCCGGCAAACGCAGGGATTTATTTATTGAAATGGAGTCTTGCTCTGGCACCAGATTTTAGTTCAGTGGCACAGTCTTGGCTCACTGCAACTTCTGCCCCCCAGGTTCAAGCTATTCTCCTGCCTCAGCTTCCCCAGTAGCTGGGATTGTAGGTGCCTGCCACCATGCCTGGTTAATTTTTGAATTTTTAGTAGAGACAGCGTTTCACCATGTTGGCCAGGCTGGTCTCCATCTCCTGACCTCAAGATCAGCCCGTCTTGGCCTCCCAAAGTGTTGGGATTATAGGTGTGAGCTACTGTGCCTGGCCAGCAGGGATTTATTACAGTGAGAAAGCACTCCTCAGGGTGGCAGTGAGCCTAAGCAACCTGCTCAAGGGTCCCATTACAAAGTTTTCTGGGTTTTAAGTCCTTCTTTTAAGGTCCCTGTCAGTTACCCCTTATCTGGATGAAGGCTTTGGTCTGTCGTTAAAGGCTGTGGTGAATTGGTGTCCTATGCAGATGACGGTGCTTGGCCCACTTTTTGTCTCAGAGATATCAATATCAACCTTTACAAACAAACAAAAAAAAAATGAGAAGTGGGCCGGGCATGGTGGCTCATGCCTGTAATCCCAGCACTTTGAGAGGTCAAGGCTGGCAGATCACAAGGTCAGGAGTTCAAGACCAGACTGGCCAACACAGTGAAACCCCATCTCTACTAAAAAATATAAAAATTAGCTGGGCATGGTGGCTCATGCCTGTAATCCCAGCTACTTGGGAGGCTGAGGTAGGAGAATTGCTTGGACTGGGACCCAGGAGGCAGAGGTTGCAGTGAGCCAAGATTGTGCCACTGCACTCCATCCTGGGCTACAGAGCGAGACTCCATCTCAAAAAAAAACAAAACAAACAAACAAAAAAAACTAGAATCATTCTTTCCATCATTTAAACTGTTGGCAATGATGCATTTAAGAGAATCCATAATTCAACTAAAAGCTATTATTGCTGAGCTTTTAAATCTGTTTTGCAATTATGAAGTGTTGGTCTACTTTTGGTTCTGCCTCAGGAATATTGGTATATACACTAGGCTCGCCACCTTTCCCACCTTTTTCCAGAACCATTTGTTTTCTAGGAATTAGAAAAGCATAGAGAGGCCAGGCACGATGGCTCACACCTGCAATCAACACTTTGGGAGGCTGAAGTAGGTGAACTGCTTGAGCCCAGGAGTATGAGACCAGGCTGGGCAACATGGTGAAATCTCTATCTCTACAAAACAAAGGAAAAAAAATTATCAAGACATGGTGGTGTGTGCCTATAGTCCCAGCAATTCGGGAGGCTGAGGTGGGAGGATTGCTTGAGCTGGGGAGATGGAGGCTGAAGTGAGCTGTGATCCAAGCTGAGACCAAGAACGCCTTGTTTTTTGATTTTTTTTTTTTNAGACAGAGTCTTGTTCTGTCACCAGGTGCCAGGCTGGAGTGCAATGGCGTGATCTCGGCTCACTGCAACCTCCGCCTCCTGGGTTCAAGGAATTCTCCTGCCTTAGCCTCCGGAGTGGCTGGGACTACAGGCGTGCGCCACCACGCCCAGCTAATTTTTGTATTTTTTTAGTAGACATGGGATTTCACCATGTTCGCCAGGATGGTCTCGATCTCTTGACCTCGTGATCCGTCTGCCTTGGCCTCCCAAAGTGCTGGGATTACAGACTTGAGCCACTGCACCCGGCCTGTTTTTTAATTTTTTTAAATATTTATTTATGTGAAGACAGGGTGTCATTCAGGATGACAAAGACCCTGTCTTCACATAAATAAATATTTTAAAAAATTAAAAAACAAGGCGTGGTCGGTCTCAGATTTTTTTTCCAGCAAATGTTGCCAATGCTCTCCCACGCTCAGGCAATGACAACCACACCATGACCGCCACCTGGCCCTCAGAGGTGGTAAGACAGCAGCAATAGCAGAATATCCCAACTTCAGTGATTTAAAATGTGAAACACGTGTGCATCATGGCACTGGTGCAATTCAGTACTGAAGGCAGAGGGAAGGAGGAAAAATTAGGAAGAGCAGTGCCGCCACAGAGTCCACGGTACTGCCGCAGTATGAAGGAGTAACAAGGTTAAGAACATACTGCATTGATGTCCCTTTCGGTATTCTAGATTGTCAATATCACCGAGGCTAGCCGGTCTTGCTGCTTTAAAAGCTATGTTGAAAGACTGTAGGTAGTTTTACTGTCATTTTGGTGATCTGAATTTCCTAACTCCCCTAAATTGTATCTAGAGTGTGTCTGTAATATGTTTATAGCAATAATGGGTGATTGGATGTTTTCTTGTTTCATCTAGGTAAATTTTACTATTTTGTGTACATGTCCTGACGTCGGTATCCCAGGAGGAGCATCCACATACAATAGATAGGATAACTACACTGGAGAGGTTGAAATATGTGTTTGTGAGACACTTTTGCGCAAGGATCACCTGAACTGTAACATGCACACTGCTGGCAAGCAACAGTTGGCCAGCAAGGGCTTCGCAGATAAAAGGTGCTAGTTACATGGCTGTTTTCAGGAGAACTCTGGATGTTTTAAGGATTTTGCAGTTCTTCCCATATGAAAGCAGAGCAGCACCATCTAGTTGTGAAAACCAAAACTGCTGGCTCTATCTTTCCTTCTAGTGCGGGTCTTGGCAACACTTCCCATGATTATACAATTGATTCTCAGTTCTGCTTTTGTTTTATTAATAAGACAATTACATAGTCAAATTTCTGTGGCTGTTAGTGATACATGTCTTATAAACAATCACAAAAATGTCAAAACCTCAAAATTCTTTATAAGTAGTGGTTGTACATCTCCAGTATCTCCTGTAAAGGTTCATAACTTTTCAAACACTTGTATAAATTTTGTATTATGTTGGCAATTATCAGACACATTTTGCCTACAGATTTGTTTTAATGATCAAAGTATTGTTTCTGTTATAGAATGTCATCATCACAGAGTGTGAACCCTAGTCTATAATTCACTTGTCCTTATTAAATTATTTTACAAATTACATACTATGCACACCCTATCACTAGATTGGGTTTATTGTCTTATTACTTGTCTCTTGATGAATTTTTAACTGGGTAGTCTCTATGAAGAAAATACTTACTTTAATTCTTTGTTAAGATAGACGTTTTCTGGTAGTTTAACAAGTGCCATTTCTGGGTAATTGGTAAAATGTGACAGATAACCAGTTCTATATGGCAGGGGTCCCCAACCACAGACTGGTACCAATTCATGACCTGTGAGGAACCAGGCTGCACAGCAGGAGGCGAGCTGAGCGTGAGCCAGCGTTACTTTTTGAGCTATGCCTGCCATTATATCATCGGAATTAGGTTCTCATAGGAGTGTGACCCCACTGTGACCTGCAGGTGTGAGGGAGAGAATCTAGCTAATGCCTGATGATCTGAAGTGGAACAGTTTCATCCCGAAACCATCCTCCAGTCACTGTCCATGGAAACACTGTCTGCCACGAAACCGGTCCCTGGTGCCAATAAGGTTGGGGACCACTGCTATGTGGGCTACTAAACTCCTATATGTAAAGTTAGACTACATGCCAAGAATACTGGCTTTATTTTGATATTCAGCTTCCTGATTCTTTTGGATTCTTAGCCACAATTTTGTAGTCTTTTATTCTTTTTCTATCTTGTTTCTGCAATGTATAGCAGCAACAGTATAATGGGTTTCACCTAGAATTCTATTTGTTCAGACTATCTCTTCACTGTTATTTCCCTATTTCCAGAGTGTATTGACAGACAAGTGATATTCATGGGCATGTCTTATGCCAGCAGGATGCCACACCACTCTGCTTGCCACATTGAACCATAATTACTTTTTCTCTATATTTCCACCTGGATTAAGATCTGAAAGTTGTCAGACTGAGGATTGTGCTAAGGAAAAGTATTCAAAATCGGGATACAAAGCAACAAGGTGAGTAGCACATCCTTTCCTTGTCACGTGGGAATGAAGGCTTAAAAGAAGATTGTAAGCTGCTTGGCTGAGTGTTGAAAGCATGCCCCCAAGATGCACTCAGAGTTTCTTGAGAAAGACTACGGGTATTTAAGAAAAAATCCGCCCTGGCCAGATGCTGTGACTCATGCCTGTAATCCCAGCGCCTCAGGAAGCTGAGGCTGGCAAGATCACTTGAGGTCAGGAGTTTGAGACCAGCCTGACCAACATAGCAAAACCCCATCTCTACTAAAAATACAAAAACTATCCAGGTGTCGTGGCACGTGCCTGTAAACCCAGCCACTCGGGAGGCTGAGGCATGACAATCGCTTGAACCCAGGAGGTGGAGGATGTAGTGAGCCTAGATCACGCCATTGCACTCCAGGCTGGGCGACAAAGTGAGAGTCCGTCTCAAATTAACAACAACAATAATAATAATCTTAAGCACATGGGATCAAAAGTGAACATCTACCTTGACTCTCCACTACAAAGTCATTTCTCTCCCCAGAAGTGAGAGTTGACCTGGACCCTTTACCACACATTTCCTTGTGAAAGGTGCAAAAGTGAACATACCAGCAACAGGGTGTTTTAAACCACTGATTTCCATATCATGATGCTGTTGTAAACATAAATCCATCACTACCAAGGGCAATGGTAGCAGTCCTAGTGGATTCTTACTAAAAAATTACAGTACTTTTTGTGGCCAGGCTTAGTGGCCCATGCTTGTAATCGTAGCACTTTGAGAGGCCAAGGTGGGCGGATCACGAGGTCAGGAGTTCAAGACCAGCCTGGCCAAGATGGTGAAACTCCATCTATATTACTAAAAATACAAAAATTATCTGGGCATGGTGGCACCGACCTGTAGTCCCATCTACTTAGGTGGCTGAGGCAGGAGAACCACTTGAACCCAGGAGGTGCAAGTTGCAGTGAGCTGAAATTGTGCCAATGCAGTCCACAATGGTGACAGAGCAAGACTCCGTCTCAAAAAAAAAAAAAAAAAATTACAATACTTTTTGTTGAATGGGTCCCAAGTACTTAAAGAATCACCTGCTTTCAATATTTTGCAGATGTTGTAAAAAAAAAAAAAATGGTATGGATCAGTTCACCTGCTATATTGGTCTGCCTAGGCTGCCATAACAAAATAGCATAGGCTAGGTGGCTTAAACAACAAACACTTATTTTCTTACAGTTATGGAGGCTGGTAAGTCCAAGATCTAGGTGCCAATAGCTTCAGTTCCCGATCAGGCCCCTCTTCCTGGCCTGCAAACAGCCAGGAAGACGGACCTCATCGGGAACTGAAGCTATTGGCACCTTGCTGTCAATCACACGGCCTTTTTTTGTGTATGAGTTTAGTAAAGAGAAATCTCTAACATCTCTTCCCCTTCTTATGAGAGTATCAGTCACATTGGATTAGAGCCCACCCTTACGACCTCATTTAACCTTAATTACCCCTTAAAGGTTCCGTTTCTAAGCCGTCACAGTGGGGTTAGGTCTTCAACATATAAGATTTGGGAGGAGACACATACCAGTCCCTAACACCCGCCCATTAGTATTTTGACTTATTTAAGACCTTGGCGTCATAGTTATGACCTGGAGTGCCACTGCACTCCAGCCTGGGCAACGAGAGCAAGACTCTGTCTCAAGAAAAGAGAGTGAGAGTTCTCTTTTTGTGCCACAAGACTAACATGTGAAATATTCAGTGTTCAGTGGCTACCATCCTTCAATATACATTTTATATATAGAGAGAGAGAGAGTCTCGCTCTGTTGCCCAGACGGGAGTGAAGTGGTACGATCTCAGCTCACGCAGCCTCCACCTCCAGGGTTCAAGTGATTCTCCTGCCTCAGCCTCCCGGGTAGCTGGGACTACAGGCTCATGCTGCCACGCCCGGCTAATTTTTTGTAGAGATGGGGTTTCACTGTGTTAGCCAGGATGGTCTCAATCTCCTGACTTCATGAGTCATCCGCCTCTGCCTCCCAAAGTGCTGGGATTACAGGCGTGAGACACTGCACCCAGCCCCTTCAACATACTTTCACACAAACAGCTATCTGGGGAAACAGTTTGTTGGCAGCAAGCTGGATATTAAAAACTCAACTTGCTCCTTACCTGAGCATAACCCTCAATCCCACCATCAGCCATTCTGCTGAGTCTGGTTGCCCCTACAATCAGCCTCCACCTACTTAGAGTAGTGTAACTTTGCAGGCTGAGAGAAGGTTTCCATCACAAGTAGCTCCAGGATCCCACACCATTGCCTGATCTGACACTATAGGAACCTCAGCTTTCACTCCTGGATAGTTTTCAATTCAACACAACGAATGGGATGCCAAAGTTCTGATAAGATCACTTAGATCAGTACTCAAATCATGCATTTTGTCTTCAATCTAATACTCCACTCAAGGTGGCTTCCAGTGGCAGAGCCCTGAACAGTCCTGTGGGGTTGACAGGCATCTCTAGTCGTCTCAGGACCTGATTAGCTTGAATTTTCACAGTCTCCATTCTAATAATTTCCTCATTCATTTTATAACTAGTCAGCAATTTTTGAATACAGTTTACTAAAACCAATAAAATTTTTGCTGCCCTGATTCTTTGATTAGAATTTAAAGGGGGTTGTTATTAGCCTATCAGTCATCTAGGCAATTTCTCTTCTAAAAATATAAATGAAACATACCATCAAATAAAAATGAAATTAAAAGAAAAAAAACAGCCAGTCACAGTGGCTCACACCTATAATCCCAGCACTTTGGGAGGCTGAGGCGGGCAGATCATGAGGTCAGAAGTTCGAGATCGCCTGGCCAGTATGGTGAAACCCTGTTCTCTACTAAAAGTACAAAAATTAGCCGGGCATGGTGGCACCCGTAATCCCAGCTACTTAGGAGGCTGAGGCAGGAGAATCACTTGAACCTGGGAGGTAGAGTTTGCAGTGAGCCAAGATCACACCATTGCACTCCAGCATGGGCAACAAGAGCAAGACTCCATCTCAAAAAACAAAACAAAACAAAACAAAACAAAAATTTGAAAAACACAGCCAAAGTGTTCAGTGTTTCTGCCCCAAAAGAGACAATGAAGATGGCCTTTTATCCCACAGGCACTCCAGCAAGGGTTTCAGGCAAGAGCTCTATCCATGGTGCTCTATCCAATAGCACTTTTATAGTACATTTTTCATTCAGATTTTATATTTAAAAAGTTACGTAAAATTTTTAAATGAGATTACAAATACTTTCCTCCAAAATTTCAAGGTAGTGTTTTTATTTTCTCTCAATTTTTTTTCTTTCAAATCTTTCCATTTTCTACCTACTTTTTGTCTGGCCATGTTGAGTCCTTCAGAGTTGTGAGCTTTAATACTGCTCTCTGAGGTGCCATGTTTATGCTACTCTTACCTGGTTGACTTGTTATACCCCCTTTTTACTACT
Source organism: Cebus imitator (assembly GCF_001604975.1). Lineage (NCBI taxonomy): Eukaryota > Metazoa > Chordata > Mammalia > Primates > Cebidae > Cebus > Cebus imitator. Next base: position 600,368 of record NW_016107838.1, read on the forward strand.
GAATTGTTAAGGAGTAAAGAGGCCAAGGAGACTACCAAAATACAACAAAGGTATTTGTTTTTGCATGTGATAACAGCATCCAGGGTTCTGTTTTATCCAGAAGATCCTTTCATTATTGTCTATGGAGACATGTAGAGAGCACATCTCCTCTTAAGAAATATTTTAAACTATTAACTGACAAATTATCATATACCATTTCCGGGTATGCATTCAAAATGACTGAAAGCAGGATTTTGAAGAGATGTTCACACCCATGTTCACAGTATCATTAAATACAACAGCCAAGAGCCGGAAGCAACCAAAGTGTCCACCCACGGATAAACGGATAAACAAAATGTAGTCTCTACATACAATAGAGTATTATTCAGCCCTAAAAAGGAAGGATATTCTGACATATGCTACAAAGTAAATGAACCTTGAGGACATTATATCAAGTGAAATAAGCCAGTCACAAATAAGCCAGTCTGCTTATCTGAGGTACCTAGAGTAGTTAAATTCTTAGACACAGTAAAATGGCAGTAACCAGGGGCTGGAGAGAGGGGGCAGTGGAGTGTTATTTAAGGATACACAGTTTCAGTTTTGTAAGATGAAAAAGCTCTGGAGATCTATTGTACAGTAAGGTGCACGGTGTTAACACTACTGAACTGTACCCTTAAAATGGTAAAATGATAAATTTTGTTTTGTGTTACTTACAATTAAAATTGTTCTAATTAAAAAAACAGGCTGGGGCTGGGCATGGTATCTCATGCCTCTAATCCCAGCACTTTGGGAGGAGGAGGCAGGCGATCATCTGAGGTCAGGAGTTCAAGACCAGCCTGGCCAACATGGTAAAACCCCGTCTCTACTAAAAACACAAAAATTATCTGGGCGTGGCAGTGGGCGACTGTAATCCCAGCTACTCTGGAGGCTGAGGCAAGAGAATGGCTTGAGCCTAGGAGGCGGAGGTTGCAGTAAGCCTAGATCATGCCACTGCACTCCAGCCTGGGTGACTGAGCGAAAAGTCAGGCCCGTGGGAAAAGTAACGTCCCATGTCTTCTGAGACTATAGACTGCAGGTCATAAAGTACCCTGCAGTACTGCCTGAATTTCTTGCAACACTTGCCCAAGGGGAAGCCAGCAATCCTTAAGAAATCTAACTGGCCGGGCGCGGTGGCTCACGCCTGTAATCCCAGCACTTTGGGAGGTCGAGGCGGGTGAATCACGAGGTCAAGAGATCGAGACCATCCTGGTCAACGTGGTGAAACCCCGTCTCTACTAAAAATACAAAAAATTAGCTGGGCATGGTGGCGCGTGCCTGTAATCCCAGCTACTCAGGAGGCTGAGGCAGGAGAATTGCCTGAACCCAGGAGGCGGAGGTTGCGGTGAGCTGAGATCGCGCCATTGCACTCCAGCCTGGGTAACAAGAGCGAAACTCCATCCAAAAAAAAAAAAAAAGAAAGAAATCTAACTACCCTGAGACCACCACGCTGTGAGAAAGCTCAAACATCATCAGCTCTTGCCTTTGTCACGTAAGTAACATCTACGTTGTCTTTCCTGTTTGCAACTCCATCCCTAAGGCCTTTCAAACTCTACACAGCATCCAGAATGATCTGTTCCCATGAGTTTAATCTGGACCACCAGCTTCCTTAGAATGAAGTCCAGACTCCATGAGGAGCTGATGACCTGGCCCCACCCACTCTTCACCCTCTGCCTGCATTCCTCCCTACTGGACTTCCTTTTAGCTTCTCACTCTCCAGGCCCTGTGCTGGCATCCAGCCTGGCAGGTGTTGTTGCCCTTCCTGGAGAGTCCTCCTTCCAGTGTCTCTGCATGAATGAGTGGGAAAATGAGGAGAGGAGGGGAGAATAAATAAAAGCATTTTTACCCTGGAGCAAAAAAAAATTTTTTTTGAGACAGAGTCTCGCTCTGTCACCCAGGCTGGAGTGCAATGGTACGATCTTGGCTCACTGCAACCTCCACCTCCTGGGTTCAAGCGATTCTCCTGCCTCAGCCTCCCAAGTAGCTGGAACTACAGGTCTGAGCCACCATGCCCTGCTAAACTTTGTATTTTTAGTAGAGATGGTGTTTTACCATATTGGTCAGGCTGGTCTTTAACTCCTAACCTTGTGATCCACCCCTTCAGCCTCCCAAAGTGCTGGGATTACAGGTGAGCCACCTCACCTGGCCTGGAGCAAAATTTAAAATCTGTCTTAGGAGACGAGGAATTTTTAAAACCTGTCTTAGGAGACAGGAGGAATTGCAGTCAGTTTTGGTATTAGGAAAACGTTATTTCTGTATTTAAACTCAGGGATGGAAAACCAGACATCATATTGAGAAGGGAGACTCCCTCACCTCCTTCCCTTTCCCAGTCTCCACCTCCTCCCTTTCCCTCCAGATGAGAAGGAGGGTATAAAAAGGGAAAAAATAAAATAAAATAGCAAAGAGCTGGGAAGATGACTCCCTTTTTGGTTTCCAGCATCTGTACTATCTATAAGCCTTGAAAGAGTTGCAAATGAATGTTATCACTACTGGCCAGGGCTCAGCACTGTGTCATGTCCCCCATGTTTGCACGACCCAGGTTCCCTCCTGGAAATTCCTCTGCCAGCTAATAATTTGCTGCCTTTGTTTTGTCTCTGTAAGCCCCCTCCCCTGCCTGTTCCTGCTCACACTGTATATGAACTAGCAAATCAATGAAGCCAAAAGATTGTAAGGTCGGACATCTAGCCAATGGGCAATGGCATAGTTTCACCTCAGTTTCCCCTTTGGCATTGTAAGCCTATAAAAGGGGAAAGAAGCTGCTTCTTGGGGTGCTCGGTGAATGAGGCTGTAGCCCCCCGCAGCTCCTGGCTGAATAAAAAGCCACTTCTTTCTTCACTTTGGTGTTCGAGAGGTTTGTTTCTCACCATTCCTGCTTCACTATGTTCTCACTCATAAGTGGGAGCTAAGCTATGAGGATACAGAAGCATAAGAATAACACAATGGACTTTGGGACTCAGGGGGAAAGGGTGGAAAGGGGGTGAGGGTTAAAAGGCTACAAATTGTGTGCAGTCTGTCCTGCTCGGGTGATGGGTGCACCAAAATCTCACAAATCACCGCTAAAGAATTTACCCATGTACAGGAGGCTGAGGCAGGAGAATTGCTTGAACCCAGGAGGCGGAGGCTGCGGCGAGCCAAGATCGCTCCATTGCACTCCAGCCTGGGTAACAAGAGCGAAACTCCGTCTCAAAAAAAAAAAAAAAAAAAAATTTACCCATGTAACCAAACACGACCGTTTCCTCAATAACCTATGGAAATAAAAATTAAGTTAAAAAAAGAAAAAAATTATTTCTGTATTTAAATAGAGGTAATAAATTTTTAAAAAATTTAACAGTGAGTATGGCACAGGCAGCCAATAATGAGAACAGATCTCAGCTGAGTGTGGAGATGAGTCCTGCAGGTCCCCACTGGGCCCCGTGTTAACCCTTCCGTCGCTGGATGCCTGGGAAGCCAGCTGGAGACCAGAAGAAAGGTAAAGCTAGCTGGGACGGCAAATCCTAAGTTGGTTCAAGACAGCAGCATCTTCAAGTGACCCAGGAATATTCCTGTATTTTAGCAATGAGCACAGCTGTGCCAGTGTGTCCCAGCTTGAATATGGGCCCTGAACAGTAAATTTTTAACACATCTGAGATAACTGGACCTACAATTTGAGGCTCTACTTCTGTTTTTTTTTTTTTTTTTTTTTTTTTTTATGCCTAGCTACTTAGTTTTCTATTAATTACACCTCTGGGTCTATTTTTTACCTTTCTAATATGCTTTGAATAAAACTCGCTTTTTAAGTTTTCTTTTTTTTCAGTTTAACAGTATATTCTGACCATTTTCCCAAAATGGGCACTTTCCGTGTTTATCGCTTTGCTTCCAGAAAAAAATGGAGGCAATTTACCTTTAAATCAGAATAAGAGTGCTGAAGAACAACTGCTTTCGTCCACAGAAAATTCTTTTGAACAACCTGCTTCTTGATGGTGTATTCTTCTCCCGTTCCTGAGGAAGGGACCCTGTCTACTTGGTTCACTGCAGTATCTGTGTGGATCCTTCTGTACACTGTGGCAGGGTCATAGGAGGTGGTCAGTAAGCATCTGTGGAATGAATGAAGGAAGAGGCACACACATTAAATGCTGTAAGAATGATAACAAGGGGAAAGGGTACATTTACATTTTCAAAATTATAATTACTCAGGTAACTGAAAACAACGTTAAAAAAAAAAAAAAAAAAAAAAAAAAAAAAAAAAAAAAAAAAAAAACTAGCATTTAAACCAGAAGGAATTCCCTGGCAATCTGCATTAAATTTTCATCAGTTCAGCATGTAAAAGGGTGATAGTTTCCGGTTTTCTGACCGAGTTTTCCATAGATCCAAGTAAAAATAAAGACAACCGGTTATATATTTCTTGGCACTTCAGTGAAATGGCTAGTCAGGTCCCAAGAAATCCTTATTTAAGTTCGTATTTGAATTCATTCGGCAAAGAACTCTACTATCTCGGCTTCTTCAGTCAGCCACAAAGTTCCATTTTTATTGCTCAAAAGCATTGACAATAGGCAATAACTGACCAAGGCATAAAACTAAGATGAATCATTATTTTTATGGCAAATAATTTGTGTCCTTTGGCTTGTCATTCCCTCTGCTCCTCATCCTCTTCCAGTCACTCACTTATCTCAGTCCAGTGCTCGTGATTTTTAGAAATATTTCCTGTTTGTGAGCAAGCATAAAAAGTATTCTACCTGTCAGATAATCTCATTGTAGAACATATAATGCTTTTAAAAAAATTTACTTTAAAGAGAAGGGTATTTTGTGATTATTAATCAAGAAAACAGTCACACTAGTTTCTAATATCAATAGAACTATATTTTCACTTGAAAAATAGTTTCCTGCTAGATTTAACAGAAAATTTAAAAGAAAAACAAAAGTTTTTCTTTTGTTTTTTATTTTTATTTTTTGGTTTTATAGAAACACCATAAAGGAAAATGTACCTGAATGATCTGTGCTTCACCTTTGAAATTCATGAACTCCTAGGAAACCCAGATCCACAGATGCCGTAAATGTTTATGCTGTGCACCTGAGAAGGGAAGACTCACGGGTAACTTCAGACTCCAGGGCGCCAGGATATTCCTTCTGAAGTGCGCGGACCTTTCATCTGACTTGTTTGCTGGGACTTCGCAGAGAGGTTCACGTCCTGAATCCTGTCCAAGTGTTGTCAGTGTGTTAGAAAGAAATCTCTGAGATGCCCACCACCTGCTGAGCCCAAGTGTGGGTCTCACAAAAAATCAGCATCTTCAGCTTTGCCTTTGCCCTGGGTGTGTTTAATGGGGCTTTCTAGTACAGATCCCTTTTATTGCAGGTGAGTGTTGGTAGAGAAAAAATAGCTTTCATCTTTTATCCTTCTGTGGAGAATAAAAATGAAGAAGCAGAGCTGCCCTGTTTTAGGCTTTATGAGATCTGCTTTTTAGATGGAATTATCTTATTAAAAATCTTGAATAGTAATGCTATGATAAGAAAAAATACTAGAGCATATTAGTGCAAACGTCAGGTCTCCTTGAACTCATTAATTTTAATTCACTTTGTTCTTCATAATGAGATTTTTAGTCCTTAGGCTTTCGTGATAGGCAGTCCTTGTACTATGAAGAGGGAGTAAGTCAAGTGAGAAGAGGTTCATTACCATCTGGAGCCTAACACAGCTCCTGGGACATAGAAGATGCTCGATAAATATCTATGGAAATAATAGCAAATGAAAAATGAACAGATCGGGCTAGATGGCAAGAGGTCCAAGTTCTAGAATGGATACTAATTTAAGTGGTTTTCTTTCTGAGTTGCTAGCCTGATTTCTCTAATCTGTGAAACAAATAGATTGCATTGGATGATAGCATCATTTAAATTTAGTATTTTCTTGTGTCAGGGAGAGGTCTTTTTCAATATGCTATTGCTTAGTCAAGTCTTAAATTTTTTTTTTTTTTTTTTTTTTTACAAAGCTTTTTGCAACCGCTCTAAAACTGCCCTTGAAACAGCACTAAATCAAAAACTTGAGACTATATTCTGGACAGAGTAAATAGCTTTCCAAAGTTTATATGAGGAATAACTTTCTTTTAATATTGTATTTTATACCAGTATTTTCCTAGACATCAGAATTTCTATACTAAATTCTTCCTACCCTGAACAAAAATGTTTAAATAGGATAGCAAGAACTGCCTGTCTATTGATAGGGTGAGTTGTTGCTATGGTTTGAATGTTTGTGCCCGCCCCCAAACTCATATATTGAAATCCTAACTCTCAATGCGCTGGTACTTTAGAAAGGTGATTAGGTTATGAGCTCTCATGGGTGGGATAAGTGCCCTTATAAAAGAGGCCCTAGGGAGCTAGCAAGCCCCTTCCACCACATTTAGACACATCAAGGAACTGGATCTCTGAAGTCAATAGCAACCTTCACCAGACTCCAAATCAGCCAGCACAGTCATCTTAGATATCCAGCCTCCAGACTGTGAGCAATACATTTCTGTTGTTTATAAGCCACTTGTTTATTTATTTATGAGACAAAGTCTTGCTCTGCGCCAAGCTGGAGTGCAGTGGCTCACTGCAACTTACAGCTCACTGCAACCTCCGCCTCCCAGCTTCAAGCAATTCTCCTGCCTCAGGCTCCTGAGTAGCTGGGATTACAGGCGCCTGCCACCATGCCTAGCTAGTTTTTGTACTTTTAGTAGAGATGGGGTTTCACCATGTTGGCCAGGATGGTCTCTATCTCTTGACCTCATGATCCGCCTGCCTCAGCCTCCCAAAGTTCTGGGATTACAGGTGTGAGCCACTGCACCCAGCCAAGCCACCCATTTTATGATATTTTGTTAGAGTAGCCCTGATCCGACTAAGCCAGCTCTATTCAATGGTTCAGTTTGATTTCTGGGTTGCATTCTTGGACTCCTTATTTTCTGTCGCCATGTGCAAGCACAGTCCAGTTGGTTACAATCACACTGGGCGCATGAGGCTGGGACTCGACGGTCACCAGTATTTGCCTTCTACCCTGACAGTTGAGGACCGTTAGGGCTAATAATAATGTGGCCCAGTCAGCTATTTGCCTGCCATAATTATAATGCCTTCTTATTTTAAAAGAATTTCAGGCTTATAGCAAAAGCACAAGAATAAAAAATGTACAAAAATAGGACAAAAATGAATTCCCATAAGCCATTCACCCAGATCCCCAAATGTTAACATTGCTTTTTCATGATCATTCTGCATATATGAAGGTATGTGTGCTGCATGCATATATTTTTCCTTAAAATGTTTGGGAGGAAGTTATAAGTATGAAGCCACCTACCCTTAAATACTTCAGTGTGTATTATCCTAAAATAAGGCATTCTGGTAAGTAACCACAATATAGTGATCAAAATCAGAGAACTGACATTTATACAACCCTGGTGTCTAATATACATAACGTTTCCACATTTTGCTAAATTGTCTCATTACTATTCGTCATAGAAATTACTTTTTAATTGTTTTGTTCTGGTTCAAGATTCAGTCCAGAATCACACATTGCACTTAGTTGCTATGCCTCTTTAGTTTCCTGTAAGCTGCCACATTTACTCATATTTGTTTTTTATGACCTTGACGTTTTTGAAGGATGCAGGCCAGTTATTTTGTAAAAAGCCCCTTGATTTGGAATTGTGTGATGATTTCTCAGAATTCCATCTGGGTTATGCATTCTTGGCAGGAACCCCCTGGAAGTGATGTATGCTTCTCACTGCTTCACATCGTGAGACACCTGGTATCTGTTTGTCCCTTTACTAGTGATGTTTGATTGCTTTAGAAAGGTGGTATCTGCTATGTCTCTCCATTGTGAAGTGGCTGGGTTTTTTTCTTCATAATTAATATAAAGAATTGATTATTAATTCTGTATGTAATCTGACTCCCTCCTGGTAGTTTACTATAGACAATCAGGAGAAGCCATGCTGTACTTAAAGATTTCTTCCACCAAATATCCTGCTTCATTGCTCATAAGTTCTTTCTTTCACAAAACATTAGGACTCAACCCAATTTAGCCGAGTTATTTCCCACTTTATAGCAAGGATGGCTTTTCTGCCTGTTTCTTTTTTTTTTTTTTTT
>NW_016107838.1:608889-629279 GCF_001604975.1 Cebus imitator
TTCCTACACAACACTTTCTCTTTTTTTTTGAGATAGAGTCTCGCCTTGTCACCAGGCTGGAGTATACTGGCATGATCTTGGCTCACTGCAACCTCTGCCTCCTGAGTTCAAGTGATTCTCCTGCCTCAGCCTCCTGAGTAGCTGGGACTACAGCCATGCGCTACCATACCCAGCTAATTTTTGTATTTTTAGTAAAGATGGGGTTTCACCATGTTGGCCAGGATGGTCTCAATCTCTCGCTCTCTCTCTCTTTTTTTTTTTGAGACAGAGTTTCGCTCTTGTTGCCCAGGCTGGAGTGCAATGGCATGATCTCAGCTCACCACAACCTCTGCCTGCAGGGTTCAGGTGATTCTCCTGCCCCAGCCTCCCAAGTAGCTAGGATTACAGGTGTGTGCCACCACACCTGCCTAATTTTATTTGTATTTTTAGTAGAGATGGGGTTTCTCCATGTTGATCAAGTTGGTCTCGAACTCCCAACTTCAGGTGATCCATGTGCCTTGGCCTCCCAAAATGCTGGGATTACAGGTGTGAGCCACTGTACCCAGCCAATATAGGCCTTTTCTAATATGCATCTCAATGCTCTTCCTGCTTCTGCTAATTAAACAACTCCAAAGCCACTTCTACATTTTTTAGTATGGTTTTACAGCAGCACCCCACTTGTTGCTCTCAATTTCCATCTAAGTCCATTCAGGCTGCTATAATAAAATATGTTAGATTGAGAAATTTATGAACAACAGAAATTATTTCTCACAATTCTAGAGGCTAGGAAGTCTAAGAGCAAAGCACCAGCAGACTCGGTGTCTGGTGAAGGCCTGTTGTTCATAGATGGTACCTTCTATGTGTCCTTACATGGGCAAAGGGGTCAACTCTGTATCCTCACATGGCAGAAGGGACAAGGACTGCTCCTTTCAACTTCTTTTTTAAGGGCAAAAATCACATTCATTAGGTAAGAGCCCTCATTACTTAATCACTTCCCACCTCTTAACACTACTGAGGCCCTAACTCTTTTTTTTTTGTTTTTTTTTTTTTTTGAGACGAGGTCTCACACTGTCGCCCAGACTATAGTGCAGTGGCACAACCTCAGCTCAATGGAATCTCCGCTTCCTGAATTCAAGCAATTCTCCTCCCTCAGCCTCCCAAGTAGCTGGAAGTACAGGTGTGTGCCACCACACCCAGCTAATTTTTTTTGTATTTTTTGGTAGAGATGGGGTTTCACCATGTTGAACAGGGTCTCAATCTCCTGACCTTGTGAACCACCCGCTTCAGCATCCCAAAGTGCTGGGATTACAGGTGTGAGCCACTGCACCCAGCCAGCCCTACCTCTTAATACTATTGCATTGGGGGTTAGGTTTCAACATCTGAATTTGTGGGGGACACCAACATTCAGACTATAGCAGTTGGTTTAGCAAGAATCCCCCTACCCTTGATGTCTCTTTTTTGTAATTTTCCATCGACTGACCTCTCACTTGGTTCAATGGCCAGACATCCTCAGCTGTCTTTGCCAAATTCAGAGTTGAACCCAATCTCTCTTCCCTATCTCAACAGTCTTTAATAAAGTCTTCCTTCAGTCAGCCTCAGGCTATCATCATTGGGTCTGGTTGTTTGGAAAGCTAAGTCTCTTAGCAGAATAACGGTTTTTCTTTTTTTTCTTTTTTGTCACTTCGCAATTCTTTTATGACTGAATTTTTTTTTCTTGTTTTCTAGGTTTTTCTTTTTTAAAATTTTAGAGTTATCATTTTTGGCTAATGAATAACTTATGATGACCTGGGATTCTATTTTGTGATATCCAGTGTTTTAAACCTTTGATATTTGACAAACCTCCCAAGATCAGATTCTAAGTTAAAAAAAAAAAAAATTAAGTCACCTAAAGTCCAAAAAGACATTTTCAGCTTATTTAATGTATTAAAATCATGCAGGAACCACTGTCAAATTTAAAATAAGTGTTATTTTCTTTGGGTTATATTCATATAAATATGTTATTAGTATGTATTACAAAATTGTATAAGAGTCCTATAAATCTGATATGCCTCAGTATATGTTATCAGTAATAATTATAATTGTTATGTTAAATTATTGTGTGCCACAGAGGTAACAAATTTCCCTGTCAATTTTGTCTTTTACTGTGGCTGCCCTAAAATGTTTTTGTCATACACAATTATCTCGTTTTGATCCTCTTTAGAAGGTGGTTTTATAATCAGCTATAAAACTTTGAGAGGTGCTCTTGAATGCAAGGTTCTGATAACTTTGGAGATTATGACATTAGTGTAAGGGGAAAACACTTTCGGCACTCTCATGGAGAGCTGAAATGTTCATGAATATCAAGTAGAACAGAAGTTAACTGAATGGACTGAACTAAAAGAAGACTGAGGTAGCCTTTTTTTTTTTCCTTAACTTTTTTGCTTTAAATGTTGTTAATTCTTTTTGTTTTCCAGAGGTAAGAAAACTTTTTTTTTTTTTAGCTATTTTACAGCCTTTAACAACTGAGTAAAAGACACTCCTATGAACAAAATTTGGAGCATATTTGTTTCTTTCTACCTGATTTCTCCAGAATTTGAGAATTATTTGCGAGTATTCTCAATTTATGGTAGTATGGTTATTTGCATAAGTGTGATCAGTATCTGTTATCTTTTGTAACAGGGCATAATTGGAGAAACTGGTTAAAAAGATTTCATTTAGAATTCATTTAGAATTCAGGAAGCTGTCAAAAATGCCAAAAGCTTTGAACACTTGATTAAATAGGATCATAGTTCACTGTGAAACAACACTTTAACAAATTCTTGAATTGCTTGAACCCGGAGGCAGAGGTTGCAATGAGCCAAGACCACATCATCATACTCCAGTCTGGGCAAGAAGAGCTAAACTGTCTCAAAACAAACAAACAAAAAACCAAAGTGAAGGATTGAAACCACCACTGTAAAATTGTAAACTGAGACAGTGAAAGAGAGCTGTCCTTGTTCATTCCTGGGCACAGCCTGAGCTAACTTTGGGAGGAACTTAGCTTAGAGTTTGTAGTTAAAAACAAACAGAAAAACAGTCCCTTCCCAAAACAAACTTCCTTCTTGCCTAGGGACTAAACTTTTTATGATTAACAAATTAGCCACAAGATTAGAAATTATGGTTTAGAAGTCATACAGTTGGAGGCTACAAGATTTGGACTCTCCTTAAACTGTTTCTAAGATCATGCTTGAGATATTTTGCAGACCCTGCACTTGATGGATCAGCTGGCACCACCCAGATGGATAAACTGGCTCATCTGATCTGTGGCCCCCACCCAGGAACTTACTCAACACATGAAGACAGCTTTAATTCCCTAGGATTTCAACTCCAACCCAACCAATCAGCACTCCTGACTCACTGGCTGTCCCTGACCCACCAAGTTATCCTTAACAAGTCTGATCCCTGGGCTGGGTATGGTGGCTCAGGCCTGTAATCCCAGCACTTTGGGAGGCCCAGGAGGGCGGATCACCTGAGGAGTTCCAGAACAGCCTGGTCAACATGGCGAAACCTCGTCTCTACTAAAAGTACAAAAACTAGCCAGGTGTGGTGAGGGGTGCCTGTAATCCCAGCTACTCAGGAGGCTGAGGCAGGAAAATCACTTGAACCCAGGAGGCACAGGTTGCAGTGAGCTGTGATTATGCCACTGCACTCCAACTCTAATCCCTGAATGCTCCTTGGGGAGACTGAGTAACAATAAACCTCCAGTCTTCAAAAAAAAAAAAAAAAAAAGGCTGCCTTACTATTTCAATAACTTTCAGAATTTTTTTTTTCATTAATACCACCTAGGAATCAGTGACTGTGTTTTATTAGAATAATTTCTAGTGCTTTATCATATCCTTGATTATTTAAGGGAACTAAATCTTTTCACCTTAAAAAATGCTATCTTTTTCTTACAATCATAGAATCTCCTATGCCTTTTGTTGTTGTTGTTGTTGAGATTGTCACTCTGTCACCAGGCAGTTAATTATCCATTTAATTAAAGTAACAATAAAAATAGCCATAGGAAGCTGGGCCAGGTGGGTCACGCCTGTAATCCCAGTACTTTGGGAAGCCCAGGAGGGTGGATCACAAGGTCAAGAAATTGAGACCATTCTGGCCAACATAGTGAAACCCCATCTCTACTTAAAAAAAAAAAGAAAAATTAGCTGGGTATGGTGGCATGTGCCTGTTGTCCTAGCTACTCAGGAGGCTGAGGCAGAATTGCTTGAACCTTGAAGGCAGAGGTTGCAGTGAGCTGAGATTGTGCCAGTGTGGGACCCTGTCTCTACAAAAAATTTAAAAAATTAACTTGGCATGGTGGTGTGCACTTGCAGTCCCAGTTACTCAGGAGGCTGAGGTGGGAGGATGGCTTGAGCCCAGGAGGGTCAAGGCTGCAGTGAGCCATGATCACAGCATTATGCTCCAGCCTGGGTGACAGAGTAAGATCCTGTCTCAAAATAAATAAATAAATAAATAAATAAATAAAAATACTTAGGTTAAAATCTAACAAAAGTTATAAAAGACCTATCTTGTGAAAAGTACAAAACATTACTAAGGTAAATTTTAAAAGACCTAAATAAAAGTTAATGGGTTAGAAGACTGAATATGGTCAAAATGTCAATTCTCCCCAAATTGACCTGTAGAGTCAACACAATCTCAATCAAAATCCCAGCAGTCTTATTTTTTTATGCAAAATGACAAGTTGACTCTTAAGATTTATTAGGAAATCTGGGCCGGGAGTGGTGGCTTACGCCTATAATCCAAGCACGTTGGAGGCCAAGGCAGGTGGATCACCTGAGGTCGGGAGTTCAAGACCAGCCTGACCAACAAGGTGAAACCCCCATCTTTATTCAAAAAAAAAAAAAAAGGAAATTTGAAGAATCTAGAAGATACAAAGCAACCTTGAAAAATAAAGTTGTAGGACATAAACTACCAGATTTCATCACTTATTTATATAGCTATAATAATCAAAACAGCATGGTACTGGTGGCAAAAAGACAAATAGCTCAATGGAACAGAAGAGGAAGCCTAATGAACACATATATGCAACACAGATTTTGACAAAAGCACAAAGAAAATGCAGTGGAGACAAAAATAACTTTTCAACAAATGCTGGAATATTTGCATATATATACATGCAAAAAATGAACCTTGGCCCCTATCTCACATTGTGTACAAAAGTTAATTAAAAGTCGATCCTATCCTATGAGCCCAGGAGGCTAAGGCTGCAGTCAGCTGTGATCACACCACTGCACTCCAGCCGGGGCAACAGAGTGAGACTCTACCTCAGAAAAAAAAAAAAAAAAAAAAGTAGATCCTAGACCTACCTGATACAACTCCCTGGTTAAAGCAGTAATATTTCTAGAAGAAATCATAGGAGAAAATATTCAAAATTGTGGAGCTGAAGACTCTATCAAATACTAAACTTATTTTTAACCACCTCGACCAAAAGTAATTGGTTTATATACTTCATCATGTCATCATTTAATTCTAAACCAACAGAGATCAATATCACTTTCTCAGTAAGAAAGTACTTGGGTCTTCAATAAGCTGAACTCTCTGAAGTAAATCATAACGCTGTATCTCCAGGGTAGAGTTTATTAGAGGAATAACTTGTGATAATGATACATATTGACCAAAGATTCAGCCTAGGAAGTGGCATTTTGAGGCTGCATATACTCAAGGCAATTCTTCAGAATCACAGATCCAACTGACATCTGAAAGAACAGCTGAGAGTGAATGAATAAATACATGAAACAGAGACCTGAGTCGATGGTAGTTGATACTGTTGTACATATATTCTACCTTTAGGTTCAATAAAAAGAACTAAAAGTAGATAGGTTTAATACCAACATCTCCATCAGTTACCAGCCGTAACACCTTGGACTAGGCAGGTAACTTGTCCTGAATCGGGTTGCTTCCGGGGCGGGCCTCCGCGGGCGGGAAGTTTGAGCCTGGGGGCCCGAAGTGCAGAGCAGCTGGAGGACCGAGCCCTTGAGCTCCGAGCCCTTGAGGGGACTCGCCGGGATAGTCGGGAGTCCCCGGCGGATCGGCGGCCTGAATGTGAGGTCTGGGGCCACCCCGCGGTGATCTCAGGTCCTGGGGTGCCCCCACAGGAATTTGCTGCCTCAGGGATCCGAAGTCTCATTCACTCCCTTACTGAGGATCTAAGGTCTCGAGGTCCTCCCGCGGAGGTCTGAGGTCTCCGGGTCCCCCCGGTGGGGTCTGAGGTCTCCGGGTTCCCCATCCCCTGGATCGGAGGTCCAGGTCCCCCGAGACGGCAGGGCGGTGGGTTAGGCCCGGAGCTGTAACGTGGCGCGCCGGCCCCAGGGGTGTCAGGCTGGAGGGGGACGGAAGGTGCGGAAAGTCCGCACAAAGTCGTCCGCTGGGGTCCAGCCGCGCCCGCAAGGCAGTGACTGTGCCCCCTCCGCTTCCTGACCCTCGGCTCAGGTGAGCGCAGGTGAGGGGCCGGGAACCTTCTAAGTCACTAATGGAAACAGAAGGCTAATTCCGGGGCTAGGGACCGTCGTCCTCGTTACCCGCAAGAGGAGAGAAAAACCCGCGCACCCGCAGCCCCGCAGCCCCGCAGCCCCGCAGCCCGAAGCGCGGCGAGGCGGGGCCGGGCCCTCTCCCCCGGGTCTGAGCTCCCGCCAATCTCCCGCCCTGGCCGGAGACATCCCGGAAGAGCGGATCCCGCGGAGCGCAGAGAGGGCGGGGCGCTCGCCGTGCGCATGCCCAGTGACCGCCCGCGCCTGCAGGCTCGCTGGCGTCGCGCTGTCCGGTGCGTCAGACTCCGCGGTCCGTCATGGCGGCCCCCATCCTGAAAGGTGAGTGACTTCCTGCTCCCTGCGCCAGCAGCGGGGGAGTTTGAGGACCGGCACTCTTGGTGGCAGGAGCACTCAGGGGGGGGTCCCATGAGAGCAGCCCGCTGGCCCCTCCCTCGCTGACTGTCGCCCCCCGACCTCCTGCCGCCTGCTCCCTCCCCCACTGCCTGTTCCCCAAAACCCCGGCTGCCTGCTTCCTTCCCCATGCTCCCTGTCCCTCCAAAACCCCCGGCTGCCTGCTCTCTCCCCCGCTGCCTGGTCCCCCAAAACCCCCGACTGCTTGCTTACTCCGCCGTGCTCCCTGTCTCCCCAAAAGTTCCAGCTGCCTGCTTCCTCCCCCATGCTCCCAAAACCCGCCTCTCACTACCTGCTGTCACCCCTGCTGCCTTAGTCTCTGGACCCGGGGCTCACGGGCAGGCAGAGTCCTGCCCTCGGGAAGTTCGTGTGGGGCCCTCCTGGGTCTGGTCGTGTTCAATCCCCCCACTGAGGCCCACCTGGAGGGGCGGCAGTTGTGTTTCTATGCGAATTGTTCCAAGAATTGGAGCCGCCTTTTACTGCGGAGTCCTTGTGTGCCAGGCGCTGTGCACAGGCTAGTATGGTGGTGTCTGATTTTTAACCGCCCCACCAATTCTGTTACCTCAATTTACAGGTGGGAAAACTAAGGCCTGGGGCAAACGTTTGGGTGCCTCTCCCACTGTGTGTGGCCAGTCAGTGTTACAGGGCTTTAGACCGGAGCTGCTGTCCTAACCAGCATAGGATACCGTACCCAGTCCCGCCCTCTGTGCACCTGGAAGAGCCCAGGGGAGGGGAACAGCGGACACAGGTCTTTTAGAGTTTGGCCATGGGATAAAGAGGGGCCTGGAGTCATAAAACCTCATAGCGAAAAGAAAAGGTTTATACAAACTCTGTAATCAGATGTGGCTATTTTTCTAATGTTAGCATTTTGTTATATTAACCTGGTTTTCCTTTAGGGTTGTCCACAATCTTTGACCGATGGTATGCCTCGAAAACTCTTTTAAACATCAGGTTTTGAGAAGAGGATATCCACTAGAACAGGGGTCCACAGACTATGCACCCCAGGCCAAATCTGGCCTGCTGCCTGTTTTTGTAGGATCTATAAGCTGAAAATGTCTTTTAGATTTTTAAGTGATTTTAAAAAAAGAAGGACAAATGAAAAATTATATTACATTCGCATTTCCTTCTCCACAAAGAAAGTTTTATTGGAACACAGGCTGGCTCATTAATATATTGTCTGTGCTGCAACCATGAAGTTGAGTAGTTGTGACAAATACTGTTTGGCCATAAAGCCTAAAATATTTACTGTCTGTCCCTTTACAGAAAACAGATTTCTGCATTCGAAAAATTAAGCCTAAGAATTTGGGGAAAGCATCTAAATTTAGGAATGATGGATGTATGGGTACATTTTTTTTGCTAAAAATTTTAATAAATTGCACTGAAGCTATTTTCAATAAGCTTTTAGTAGAAATTTATGAGACAGTCCCACTCTGTTGTCCAGGTTAGAGTGCAGTGATATGATCATATAATAGCTCACTGCAGCCTCAAACTCCCAGGCTTAAGCAATTCTACTGCTTCAGCCTCTGAATAACTTGGGACTACAGACACTCCCATGCCTGGTTATTTTTATTTTAAATTTATTTTTATTATTTTTTTTTTTCTGTAGAGCCAGGGTCTCATGATGTTGCCTAGGCTGGTCTTGAATTCCTAGCCTCAAGCAATCCTCCCGCCTCTACCTTCCAAAGTGCTGGGATAATAGGCATGAGCTAGTTTGCTCAGCCTTTAGGAGAAACTTGATTTATTTTTCTTATTTTTGGGCAAGTTCTCGCTCTGTTGCCGAGGCTGGAGTGCAATGATGCGATCATAACTCAGCTTCTCCACCCTCTCTACCCCGTCTTCCCACCCAGTAGCTGGAAATACAGCTGCTCAAAGCTATTCCTGGCTAATTAAAGAAAAAAAAAAAATGTAGAGACAGGGTTTCACTGTGTTGCCCAAGCTGGTCTCAAACTTCTGGGCTCAAGTGATCCCACTGTCTTGGCCTTCCAAAGTGCTGGAATTACACCATGAGCCACTATGCCTGGCCAGTAGAAGAAATTTTCCATTTACTCTTAAATAAAACAAAATCTATTGGGCAGGGGATGCTGGAATTACAAATGTATATTTCATGCTCATATATTGTTTTCAGATGTAGTGGCCTATGTTGAAGTGTGGTCATCCAATGGAACAGAAAATTATTCAAAGACATTTACAACACAGCTTATGGATATGGGGGCAAAGGTAAGACATTTATTTTGCTGTTGATTCATATGACTGTCTTCTGATAGGTAAAAAGTTACATTTGCATTTTCTTATTTTGGGAGTTATTACTTTAAATATGAAGGACAGAGCAGTGGAAAGCAGTAGGAGAAAAAAGGGCCAAAGTGTGAAGAATTTAGAACAGTAGAACTTACAGAACAGTTGGGCCTATGGACATTGAGTAAGGAGGAGGAACCTAGGATAAAAATCTGGATTCTTACACTGATTGCATGGGTACATTAAGCAAAGTGAGGAATACAGGAAAAGGATTAAGTTTCTAAGGGAAAAGTTGTAAATTTGGGCATATTGAAAATATCTGCTAGCCATATGGATATACAAGTCTGGAACTTGAAGTGTTCAAAGCTAGAGGTGATGATTTGGGGGGGTCAAGACCATAGGGGTCATGTGAAGTCACAGGCGTGGATGCCATCCCAGGTCTGGCATGGTTAGCATGAAGAATGGTGATGGAGGAGCCTTGTTCAGTGTTGAAGAACAGGCAATGGGAGCAGGGACCTAGTGACAGAGGGAGAGAAGAATGTCAGGAGAAAGAACATGTGTGGAAGTCAAAGGAGGGAGTCATTTTTTAATTGTCTTTCAGAGCTAGGCAGGAGTAATTTTAAAGATAGAATTTTTTAAAGCTACAGAAACTTCAAGAAAGATAGGACTGTCAAATGTACTTTGGATTTGAACACTCTAAGGTCATTGCTGAACTTAGTGCAGTTTTCAATGAAATGGGCAAGAATCATTGAGGTATGAGGAAATGGAGATAGCAAAACAATTTGCCTTATTCAAGGTTTCTTAACATAGCCATTGCTGTTATCAGATTTACTATCACATAGTGCTTGTGTTCAAGTAACATTTATTTGACATAATAATATCCTTGATACCGAATAGGTATGTTTTGCCCACACACATTAAACCAATCACTGTGATGATGGGTTTTGCAAAAGGAAAAAGATTCATTCACCGGGAAGCCCAGCCAGGAGGCAAAAGAGTACTCACATCTTCATTCTCAAAGATAAGGCTTAGGGATATTTATCAGTTAGGGAAGTGAGGTAATCTAAGCTGTGGGGAGAAATGAAGTAATCACTCAGTGATCTGCATGAGCGTAGTTGGGTTCGTGGGATGCATGTTTAGAAAACAGGCGCAGTTGGGAGGCCAAGGCTGACAGATCACCTGAGGTCAGGAGTTCAAGTTCAGCCTTGCCAACAGGAAACCCTGTCTCTACTAAAAATACAAAAAATTAGCCGGGTGTGGTGGCACATGCCTGTAGTCCTAGCTACTTGGGAGGCTGAGGCAGAAAAATAACTTGAATCCAGGAGGCATAGGTTGCAGTGAGCTGAGATCACGCCACTACACTCCAGCCTGTGGACAGAGCAAGACTTCATCTCAAAAACAAAAACAAAAAACAGGCTCTAGTAGGATCTGTTGGTGGAAATTTTGGTCTGATGTCAAAAAGTTACTTCTTGGCATGTGCACAGGTATAGTTGAAGGGTTGGTGATTGCAGCCTGTTTGAACTGTACAGGTGCTGCCTCAAGTTCCTGAAAAATAGCTTAAGCAACTGTTACCATGGTGGCACGTCCACCAGAAGTGTTAAAAGGAAGCCAATGAAGGTCGTTACAGCATTTAGCAGCATGACTTGCAGCTAGCTATATAGGAATAAGTAAATAAATGACAAAAAGCAAGTGACCAAAAGCAAGCAAAGCAGGTTAAATTTGACAGACCTAATTTTCAGCCCTAAAGTGTAAGAGTGGTGATGCTGGCAATTCATATATGCCAGAGAAGCCTTTAGGTGCTTCCTTTAAGTGAAAAGGTGAAAGTTCTCCACTTTAAAGAAAGGAAAAAAATTGTATGCTGAAGTTGCTCAGATCTACAGTGAGAACAAGTCTTCTAATCTTGAAACGGTGAAGATGGAAAACTATGCTAGTGTTGCAGTCACACCAAACTGCAAAAGTTACAGTCACGTGGGTGATAATTTTTCTTATAATACATTGTTACAATTGCCCTATTTTGTTATTCTTATTGTTAATCTGTGCCTAATTTGTAAATAAAACTCTTATTGTATATGTATGTATAGGAAAAAACAGTATATAACCCATTCAGTACTAGTCAAGGATTCAGGCATCCACTGGGGGTGGGGTGGGGGGTGTCTTAGAACTTAACCCCCATGGTTAAGGAGGAACTAATATACTCTTGTAGGGAGTTTAGCTGTGAACAAAGTCTCTTTCTGACATTTGGGAGGGGCTGACTGATAGGCTGAGTAAAAGAGATCCATTAAAATGGGTGAAAAGATTAGTGGGGGGTGGGCAGTGGCTCAGGCCTGTAACCCCAGAACTCTGGGAGACTGAGGTGGGTGGATCACGAGGTCAGGAGATCAAGACCATCCTGGCCAACATAATGAAACCCTATCTCTACTAAAAATACAAAAAAATTAGCCGGGTTTGGTGGGGCATGCCTGTAGCCCCAGCTACTCTGGAGGCTGAGGCAGGAGAATTGTTTGAACTCGGGAGGCGGACGCTACAGTGAGCCGAGATCATGCCACTGTACTCCAGCCTGGCGACAGAGGAAACTCAAAANAAAAAAAAAAAAAAAAAAAAAAAAAAAAAAAAAAAAAAAAAACATGAGATGGAAAGATAATTGAAGGTAGAGAGATAATTGAAGGTAGAGTTGGGTTAGGGTGTAACTGGGTATAAAACTGCCTGGGTGTAAAACTTAAGAGGCACTCACCACCAGGCAAAGAGTGGGTGCTACTAAATTTTTCACCCTAACGGCCTTGTTTGGCCTCCCTAGTGTCTGTCTACCTTGAGTAAAAGGTCAGTGGAGAGGAATCAGATTATAGGAGCAGGACCCACAATGCAGGAGGGGAGACACGCCTATTGTGATACATTGGAATGTAGGAACCTGAGGGAGTGTGCATGTTCTGCTGCCTAAAATTTACTTGGGATTAAGACAAGTTAATTGTGCATGAGAAAAAAGCCTTGAGACAAGTGAGCTGACAAGATGGTTTTTCAGGGTAACATTAAGATCTTAGCTCTTTTGCATCTTTTTGGTTTTCATCTTTTATTTCAAAAATTTGCAAACAAAATTGAAAGAATAGTGAATATAGATTTAACAGTCGTTAACATCTGAACATACTTGCTTTATCTCTATTTCTGTGTACGATGTATTTAGATGTGTACTTGTATTTTTCTTCTGAACCATTTGAAGGTAAGTTGCAGACCTCTTAATTTGCCCATAAATACTCATTATGCATCATCTGAAAACGAAGACATTTTCCTGTATAACAAAAATACCATGATCACATCTAAGGAAATTAGCAATGATTTCTTAACAGTCTTCTGAAGTGGTTGGATCAGTTTATACTTATATAAATGTATGAAAGTTCCCATTGCTGAATATGCTTGGTTTTGTCAACCTTTATTTTCAGCCATTCTGGTGTGTTTGTATATCATTGTGCTTTGAATTTGCATTTATTTTGGAGTATATATTCAAGCCTTCAGCTTATATTTCGATTGGGTTTATCTCTTCTTCTTGATTTGTAGGTATTCTCTATGATTTAGAATTGACTCTTTTATCACCCAAATGAATTGCAGTATTTTTGTCATTCTGGCTTGTTTTTCGTCTTCAAAATGGTATCTTTTGGTGACAATTTTAATGTAGTTAAATTTATTTTTTTATTTTATGGTAAACTTTTTTGTGTGTCTTGGTTTAAAAAAAACCTGTTGCTATACGAAGGTTATAAAGATTTTCTCTTGTTATTTTCTGGAAGCTTTCATCATTTTGCCTTTCATACTTAACGTATACCTGGAATTGATTTTTTTCACATGCCATAAAGTAGTTGTCTCATTTTTCCTACATGAATATTTCTCTCAACATAATTTATTGAAAAAAACCTTTAATCAAGGCCTGAACTACTACTTCTGTTTTAAATCAGGGATCCGTATATGTCCCGTCTGTTCAGCAGCTCTCTGTTTGTAACCACCCAGTGGATTCATCTTGCCTGCTGCCTAGACAGAGCCGATTTATCAAGACAGAAATTACATTAGAGAAAGAGTAATTCACACAGAGCTGGCTGAGTGGGCTACCGAGATTTATTATTACTCAAATCAGTCTCCCTGAGCATTTGGGAATCAGAGCTCTTAAGGACACCTCGGTGGGTGGGGGGAAGCCAGAGAGCCAGGAGTGCTGATTGGTCAGGTCAGAGATGAAATCAAAGGAGGAAAGCTGTCTTCTTGCACTGAGTCCTGGGTGGGAGCCATGAGATCAGATGAGCCAGTTTATCCCTATGAGTGGCGCCAGCTGATCCTCTGAGCGCAGGGTCTGCAAAATATCTCAAGCATTGATATTAGGAGCGGTTTAGGGAGGGTCAGAAATTGTAACCTCCAGCTTCGTGACTCCTAAACTGTAATTTCTTTTTCTCTTTATTTTTTCTTGAGACAGAGTCTCACTCTGTTGCCAGGCGCCAGTGGCAAGATCTCGGCCCTCTACAACATGTGCCTCCCGGGTTTAAGCAGTTCTCCTGCTTCAGCCTCCCGCAAGTAGCTGGGACTACAAGTGCACACCACCACACCCAGCTTATTTTTGTATTTTAGTAGAGACAGTGTTTCACTGTGTTGGCCAGGATGGTCTCGATCTCTTGACTTCATGATCTGCCTGCCTCGGCCTCCAAAAATGTTGGTATTACAGGTGTGAGCCACCACGCACAGCCCTAAACCGTAATTTCTAATCTTGTGGCATTAGTCCTACAAAGGCAGTCTACTTCCCAGGCAATAAGGAGGTTTGGGGAAAGGACTCTTATGTTCTTTGTTTTAAACTCTAAACTAAGTTCTTCCCAGAGTTAGTTCAGCCTATGCCCAGGAATGAACAAGATCTCATCTTGGAGGTTAGAAGCAAGATGGAGCTGGTCAGGACTGACAGCCTTGTGATGGTGGTTTCATGTTCATTGGTCTCTTTCTCTGATCTCATGACAAAACTGTTAGCGGTGAAGAGATCTGAGTTACTCCGAGTTACTGGCAGCATATCTGTGAGGGTTGGTCCATAGCAACTGCAGTCCTTGCCTCCTCAGAAGAAAGAATTAGACTGAGGGACATAAAGCAGAAAAAACAGCCGGACGCGGTGGCTCACGTCTTTAATGCCAGCACTTTGGGAGGCCGAGGCGGGCAGATCACGAAGTCAGGAGATCTAGACCATCCTGGCCAACATGGTGAAACCCCTCTGTCTACTAAAATACAAAAAATTAGCTGGGCACAGTGGTGGGCACCTATAGTCCCAGCTACTCGGGAGGCTGAGGCAGGAGAATCGCTTGAACCCGGGAGGCGGAGGCTGCAGTGAGCCGAGGTCACGCCAGCTTGGAGACAAAGCAAGACTCCATCTCAAAAAAAGAGAAAAAAAAAAGGCTTAAAAAAGAGCAGGAATGGAAGCTTATTTTAAAAGGCATTAGAACAAGAAAGGAAAGAATTGAAAGACAGTCAAGTGGGCTCACAAAGGCCAAAGAGAAAAGTGGGAGAAGAGGCGAGCACCTGATCCTGGGACTGTATAAGCTCGCTTCCTTACCTTTGGAAGTGAGCATGCGCAGCGTGTTTAGGGGGTTACACGCATACGCTTCTGAGCCCCGCCCCCTTGTCTTTGATATTTGTATTTGTATTTGTATTTTTTGAGATGGAGTCTCACACTGTTGCCCAGGCTGGAGTGCGATGGCTCAATCTCTGCTCACTGCAACCTCCGCCTTCTAGGTTCAAGTGATTCTCCTGCCTCAACCTCCCCAGTAGCTGAGCTTACAGGCACGCACCACCACACCTGGCTAAGTTTTGTGTTTTTAGCAGAGACCGGCTTTTGCCATGTTGTCCAGGATGGTCTCGAACTCTTGACCTCATGTGATCTGCCCGCCTCAGCCTCCCAAAGTGCTGAGATTACAGGTGTGAACCGCCACACCCAGCCTCCTTTGGTTTTAATTGAATGACTTTTTCTAATTTTTTGGATGACTGCACTGATTTTCAACCTTACTTTGCATTTATGCATTTAAGATACACGTTTTTCTCTAAGTGGGGTTTCAGCTGCATTCCGCGGGAAGTCTTCATCTGGTACATTGCAGCATGTACCTGTTTTTATTTTTTGTTTTATCCAGTGGTTTCTGTTCTTCTGTTCCTCCTATGCTTGTTTTTTTATTTGTTGTTCACATTTGAAAAATTTTAAGCATCTATTTAAAATTATTTGTAAATAATTTGAGGCCTAGAATTGTATTATCTTTTTTCAAAAGAGATTTAGATTTATTTCCAGTACGGTATTTATAGTACTCATAATCCAGGGTTATCTTAAGCCAGTTTCAGGATTTGAGATGATATAAAACTACACTGCAGGCCTGTGAGGGTCGTTATAATTTCTGCTTCACCCTTATCTAGATGCAGCCTTTTGAGTCTAAACCCAAGGTGTACGGGTTTTTTCAGACCACCTTCTCTCTTTGAGGCTTGTTTATCAATTTTTGTCCCGTTTAGTATTAGCTACATTTGATAAAAACCTTGAGGTAAAATGGCCTCAAATGCTAGACTCATCTCTCTAGGCGTCTTCTGTTTTTTTCTTTTTTCTTTTTACTTGACAGTTGCAATGAAGCAGGTGTCAGTCTTGATCTAGAATCTCAGTTGGGTAATTCTTGACTGCCTTGATAGCTTCCATGGGCTTGGCAGGGGTGCAGAGATTGAGAGAGAGAGAGAGTCATGAAAGTAATAACTATTCGTTGTTTAAAAAGACTAATGGGCAGTGCCATGAAGTTCACAATGAAAGCAAAGAGAAACCAGCAACCCTTTCCCATACATTTCCTTTTCTATTTTTCAAAGACAGCTGCTTTCAGACCATCTGTTTGTTTTGGTATTTGCCTTCATACTTCCAAACCGTGTACATATATTCTTTCAGTATAATTGAATGCTATAAAAAATTATGTGAATGAGTTCTACTTCTGGAAAGGATACATAAAAGGTAAAATTTTTGACACCATGAATGTCTGAATATGCCTTTATTATACTGTTAACTTTTACTAATATTTTAGCTGATTGTAAAATGCTAGCACAAATATTATTTTTTCTTGAAGGTAGTTCCCATTGTTTACTCACTTCCAGACTGTTGTTAATAAGACTAAGTTGTCACTTATCATTGTTTGCATGTGACGTGTCTCCATCCTCTTCACCTTGATTTCCCACTCTTTAAATATTTTTCTCCTTTGCCAACCATGCTGGAATTCTGTGATAAGCTTGATGTAGTGCTGTTTTCATTCTTATGCTGGCATTTTACGGAGCATCCTTTTGATCTAAAATGCTTGTCATTTAGTTCGAGAAACTTTTATTATTTCTTTAATAGTATCTTCTCCATTTTTTGTATTTCTGTATTTCTTTAACTCCTGTTGATTGGCTGTTGGATCTCCTGGACTGAGCTCCTGATGTTTTTGCCTTTTGTCTCCTGTTGTGTCCATCTTCCGGTCCTTTTGTTATACTACCGTGGAGCTTTTCTCAACTTCATTGTCTAAAATTTCTGTAGAAATTTTTTTTACTTATGTCATCTTTTTTTTAATTTCCAAGAGTCTTTGGGATCCCATTTAAAAATTATCTTCAGATCATGTTGCATGAATACAGTATCTTAAGATACTGAGTGTTTTTAATTTTGGTTAAATATGTGTTCTGTTTTCTCTGTTGTCTCTGAGTTTCATTTGGTTTTATTTTCTTTCATGTAGAAAACTTTTCTGAAATGTCCATAATTATCTGACTCTTTCCATCTTCTAAAAATGTGGTACCTTCTCATGGCCACGTTTTCTCTTCTGTTCTCTTTATTCTTGCAGGGTTCCAACTCTTTATTCTTTCAGTGACACTTCAGAGGATTTTTAGAGGGAGAAGATGTGAACTTGTGTGTATAATTCACCATTCTAGCTGAAACAGTTATGTTTTAAGCAGCGTTATGCATTCCTTCGAGTGTTTCTGTCAGATTCTGAGAAACAGAATTGTTGGGGTCTGATTTTTTGATCAGTTGTACTTAAGAAGTTGTGAATGAACAGTAATGTACATTTTGTTTTCTGCATTTTGTCTACAGGTTTCAAAAACTTTTAATAAACAAGTAACACATGTTATCTTCAAAGATGGCTACCGGAGCACTTGGGACAAAGCTCAGAAGAGAGGCGTAAAGCTCGTTTCAGTGCTCTGGGTTGAAAAGTAAGCAGTTTCTCTCTTTTTCGTATCTAGCATTGAAAAAGTGTGGAGATACTTTGCACAGATCACAGAACTAGTTAAAGTTTGATTTTCATATTTTCTGTGCCTCTTACCTCACCAAGTAAGGACATCCTCTAGCCTCAATTTCTGCAGTACAAAAATGGGTATACTATAATGCCTAACTTTGCCTAGAGGGAAAAGGAGCCTGCAGGTCCTAAAGCTGGGGTATACAAGGTGGATTTAGGAAGCAGGAGGGAATGTGATGAAGCAGGTTATGTTAGTCAGCGAGCACTACTGTAACAAAGGACCACAGACTGGGTAGCTTGAACAACAGAAATTACTTTCTCACAACCCTGGAAGCTGGAAGTCCAATATCAAGGTGTCCACAGGATTGGTATCTTTTTATTTATTTATTTTTGAGATTGAGTCTTGCTCTGTCGTCAGGCTGGAGTGCAGTGGCTGGATCTTGGCTCACTGCAGCCTCTGCCTCCCAGGCTCAAATGATTCTTTTTTTTTTTTTTTTTTTTTTTTGAGACAGAGTTTCGCTCTTGTTACCCAGGCTGGAGTGCAATGGCGCGATCTCGGCTCACCGCAACCTCCGCCTCCTGGGTTCAGACAATTCTCCTGCCTCAGCCTCCTGAGTAGCTGGGATTACAGGCACGCGCCACCATGCTTGGCTAATTCTTGTGTTTTTAGTAGAAACAGGGTTTCACCATGTTGGCCAACCTGGTCTCAAAGTCCTGAGTCCTGGCCTCAAGTGATCCACTTGCCCTTACCTTCTCATTACAGGTGAGCCACTGCAGCCAGCCTTGCTTTTTTTTTGAGACAGAGTCTTGCTCTGTTGCCCAGACTGGTGTGTAGTGGCACATCTCAGCTCCACTTCCCAGGTTCAAGTGATTCTCATGCTTCAACCTCCGAAGTAACTGGGATTCATCTCAACCTTTGCCTTAAGTGATTCTCCTTCCTCAGCCTCCCAAGTAGCTGGGATTACAGGTACGCACCACCATGCCTGGCTGATTTTTGTATTTTTAGTAGAGATGAGGTTGTATCATGTTGGCCAGGCTGGTCTCAAACTCCTTACCTCAAGTGATCCACCTGCCTTGGCCTCCCAAAGTGCTAGGATTACAGGCATGAGCCACCATGCTTGGCCCACACAGTTTTGATTACTGCAAATTTGTAGTAAGTTTTGAAATTGGGAAGTATGAGTCCTGTAATTTTGTTTTTCATTTTCGAGATTGTTTAGCTATCTTGATTTGGGTTCCTTACTAACATTGTTTGGCTGTCTTGTTTCGGTTCCTTGCATTTCTATATGAATTTTACAATCAGTTTGTCAGTTTCTTTAAAAACATAAAAGACAGCTGGGCTTTGGTAGAGATTGTATTGAATCTCTAATTAAGGAAGTGTTGCTGTATTTATAATATTTGATCTTCCAGTCCATAGAAATGGGATGTGTTTCTGTTTCAGGTCTCAAATTTCATTCAGTGATATTTTCTAGTTTTCAGTGTATAAGTTTTATACCCCCTGGGTTAAATTTATTACTAAATTTTTTGTTCATTTTCATGTAAATGAAATTGTTTTCTTAATTTTTTTTTTTTGTCTTTTTCTTTTCTTAATTTTTTTTTAAGTTAGCTGTTAGTATATAGAAATGCAGGTGATTTTTGTATATTGAACTTATATCCTGCAAATTTGCTGAACTTGTTTATTAGTTTTAAATATAAAAATTAGTTGGTTCCTTAGAATTTTCTATATGCAATGTTGTAATTTTGTAAATATAGGTTTACTTCTTCATTTCTAGTCTGGCTGCCTTTTATTTTATTTTATTTTACTTTACTTATTTGTTCTGGCCAGAACCTCTAGCACAGTGTTGAATAGAAGTGGTGAGAATGGGCATCCTTGTCTTGTTCCTCATCTTTGGAGAAAGGCTTTCAGTATTTCATTATTTAGTATGATGGTAACTATGGGTTCATGTAGATGTCCTTTATCAGGCTGAGGACATTCCCTTCTGTTCAGGTTGCTGGTTGTTTCTTCTTATTAAAGGATGTTAGATATTGTTGTCAAATGCATTTCTGCATCTATCGATCGCGTGATTTTTGTCCTTCGTTACATTAATATGGTGTAATTGAGGGGTTTTGTATGATGAACCAACTTTGCAGTCCTAGGATAAATCCTACTTGTCATGTTATATATGTTGTCATCTTTCCTTTTTAATTGTTGGAACAGGCTGGATATGGTGGCTCACACCTGTAATCCCAGCACTTTGGGAGGCCAAGGTGGGTTCACCTGAGGTCGGGAGTTTGAGACCCGCCTAGTCAATATGGTGAAACCCTATCTCTGCTAAAAATACAACAAGTAGGCTGGGCGAGGTGGCTCACACCTGTAATCCCTGCACTTTGGGAGGCCGAGGTAGGTGGATCATGAGATCAGGAGTTCAAGACCAGCCTGCAAGATGTTGAAACCCCGACTGTACTAAAAATACAAAAGTTATCTGGGTGTGGTGGTAGACACCTGTAATCCCAGCTATTCGGGAGGCTGAGGCAGAGAGTTGCTTGAACCCGGGAGGCAGAGGTTGCAATGAGCTGAGATTGCACTACTGTATCCCAGCCTGGGCAAGAGAGCAAGACTCAGTCTCAAAAGAATAATAATAAGAAGTTAAAAAAATTGTTGAAACAGTTTTCTAGTGTTATGTACTTACTCATTTAGCTTGTATGTTCATAGGGGATATTGATCTATAGTTTCCATGTAATGACTTTGTCTTACTTGGTGTCGGAGCAATGCTGGCATCAGAGACTGAATTACAATGTGTTACTCAGTTTCTGAAGAGTTTTAAGTGTTCTTTAAACACTTGGTAGAATTTACTAGTGAAGGCATTTGAACCTGAACCTGGCTGTTTTTTGTTTTTGTTTTTGTTTTTTGTGGAAAGTTTTGAGTCAGATTTAGTAGCTTGTGTATTTCTATTTTCCAGGTCATCTAGGTTATCTAATTTGTTGGTATTCACTTGCTCCTAGCATTCTGTTACATTCTTTTTTATAAGGTCAGCAATAATTCATTCTTAATGCTAGTAATCTCTCTCTCTCTTTTTTTTTTTTTTTTTTT